>NC_045741.1:35882472-36189972 GCF_008692095.1 Etheostoma spectabile
CTAATGGATAACGGTGCATCTAAGAAAGATTGAATTCTTAGTAAAGCAGCAGTACCTCTCCTCCTCACTGAGCAGAACCTGGCTCTTAAACCAGCGGAGGAAAGCCGAGTCTGGAGCCAGACAGTAGCTGTTGCAGGCCGACTGGAGCATCTTGATCTGAGCAATCACCTCAAACTCCTGCAGAGACAGAGAGAAAGCCATCACCGTTAGTACCGTTTGGCTTCAAACACGTGGCACATGTTAGCCAAACTCTTCAAGTGGTAATTGTCATGGTATAATCATGTCAGAGGAGGCCGCTCGCAGCTACACTCACCCTGCGTCTCTTTTCAAAGTTGTTCAGACCACCCTGCGGAGGACACAAAGAGCACGCTGTCAGACCATGGACCTCAAATACCAGCGGCTGCTTAGACAAACAGCATTAGGTGGACCGCTCCAAAAACGGCCCGACAAAATTCCTCATGCACACATGGAAACTTACACGCCGGTTTCTGACAACAGTTACACAGATAGACTCTCAGATCAGCAGAATTGTGTAAACTTGCAGACACATGCTCTGAAACACAGACACAAACACAGACACACACACACAGACACACACAAGGTGGCTATGGATTTTTTCCTACCTCTACTATGTCAGGGAGAGCTGTATCCAGCATGGTCAGGTCGGTTAGAAAGGTCCCCAAGTACGGTATTGTTCCTTGCATGGCTCCCTGCGGAGAAAAACACCTGGTTTAAATAAATACTTAAAAAGGATGCGACTATAAAACCAGAGACTAATTTCCACTGTGGTCCCTGTGATTTCCAGATGCCAGGGTGGGTTTTGTAAAACACAACACAGGCTTAATGTAAGCACAGCACATGGTGCACTGAGTAAACAAAGCTTAAGCATGTGGCTTCATCATACAGTACATTGCTTTAGAGGAATGTGTTGTTTTTTAATTATAAAGCTCAGTTTTAGCTCTCTTTGAAAGACGCTCCACTTGTCTGGCACTTGTTTCAGAAGCTCCTATTGCACCAGTCTTTGTCTCACCATTTCCTTCTGCAACAGTAGTCTCTTGTGGGTGCGTTTCTGGTGCTCCTTGGCACAACTCTCCAGACTGGCAAACTTTGAAGTGCCTTCCTGTAGAGCAAAGAAAACAGCAGCTTCAGACCTCCAGCATCTCACCAGTGAATAAAGGAATGTTTTTAAGACTTCCAGATGAAGTTGTCTAATTCACTTCAAACTGGGATTTCTTTATACAGAGGACACATAATTGACTAATTCATAATTTTGCAAATCCCTCAGATATTAGATACATGTTAAAGTTATCACTCACCCTCATGAGGAGCTCTCTGCTGGTCAGGTAGTTGTTGTGATCAGAGAAAATGTCCGACAGTTCCTCAAACGTCTGCATGCTGTCTCTGTGTGAAGCACAGATTCGTATTAGCTAATGGTACAGGACAAACACATGTCCAAAATAAAAATCTCAGAAATGATTCTTCCACCAAGACTTACTTGTGCACACAGGCCCATGCCCTTTTCAGCCTGTACAAAGGGTTGGACTGCAGCGCAGATACAATGGCGCGCAGAGACGAGAAGTTTTTCCGTATTCGACACTCCTGTTGGGAGACAATTGGAACACAAAGAAAGTCACAACATGACCCATTTTGTTGTAGGTTTATAGATATTAATTTGTGTGTGTTTCTGCCAACCTGAGCGATGTCTATCCAGCGCTGGATGACCCGCGCTCTGACATGCGGCCTGATCTGTCGGTGTTTCAGCACTGTGCTGACCACGCAGGCCGCCACAGCATTAAACTGCGTAATGGTGGCTCGAATGGTGGGCGCGCTGTGCTTGTTGTGCTTTTTATCCCTCTGAGACCAGATGGAGCCCAGGCAGTGGTGGGGCACAACCTTTTTAAACAGCAGCTAGAGCAGGAGAACAGGCTGACGTTAGTGTGACGACACTGACGAAACAACGCAGGGATGTAACCTGCCTAACCTTTCCCTGCTACACAACACACGTTTCCATCTCTCATTTCCCTCCACTCACAGCATCCATGTAGGTCAGCTGCTCCGCAACCAGGTCGGCCTCAAACGACAGGAAGTCCTCCTGGACCTCGATCTCTACTTCCTCCTCTTCCCCCAGGCAGAAAGAACTGTTGCCTTGGAAACCAACTAAAAGCAGGAAAACAGACGATTTGATTCGGGAGAAATACTCACTTATGATGAAAAACGTTTTAAAAAAGAGTTTAAAGAGCGTTATTTACCATCAGTGTCCTCCATGCTGGCCTGACTCTGCAGTTGCTCCAGCAGACCCTCTGCCCGTCTAAGAGCCTCCGAGCCTGGCAGGGCCTTGCGCAGGTAGTCCATCAGCCTGTGAAGACATGGGTAATCGGGCGGTTCCTGGAAGTCTTCAGGACATTGGTCCAGCCAGGCACGCAGGATAGAGGCCAAGGCACTGTGGAGACAGTAGGGAAAGGTTTGTGTTAAGAGAGCTGGCAATGATAGAGGGAAAGGTGTGATAAGTCAACAATACTGCTGAAATCTATTAAAAGCTATCCATATGGAACTGATATAGAAAAATGTATCTCACCTTCTGATGGCTCCATTGGCTTCAGAGCCTTTGCATCTGCCTGTGCCTTGCTCATTTTCCTCAACACTTCCATACCTGCAACAAAAAAAAATAAGGAGATATTCAAAACCTCTTAAACCTCAATAGTCAACGCATTATTTTGCATTTTTTGCAACACTTTCCTCGAGCCCTACCTGTCTAGCAGTAGCTGCAGTACAGTCTGTGTGCTGGCGAAGGCTCTGTAGGTGGACAGGAAGATGGAGGTGTAGGTGAGGTCGTTGTCTCCAAACGCTGTCAATAACGTCTCCACCAGACGCTCCAGCGTTCCAGCACGAATACTTCGGATTTTGCAAGTCTCCAGCTGGCTCACCGTGTGGCCGGGAGGTAGACGATCCCCCTCCGCCTAAACACACATGCAACACAACACATATTTTTACATTGTTAAACCAGTGTGAATTGAACTGAGGAGCGCCATAATGCACTGCAACAACTTGGCTGGGACTTCCAAATGCTTTTATCTGCTATGGATCCCAATGAAAACCTATGTCGGTCGCAACACGTTGGTCATTTTAAATGCATATTGCCATGTAAAATAAAAGCATTTTCATTTTTTCAGAAACCCTATAGTGTGCCTTGGATTGGTTTTTAAGGAGACTTGCATTTGAGACCAGATCCTACTCCTCCAATGAGCTCTTCACAAGATGGAATGAGCTTTTATCTGCTTTGTTTGGCTTTGAGTGCATCACAGATTAACTTGTCATCTCCAAAATGGAACATAAAATAATTTGTCAGTTAAGATTAAAAATAAGATAAGACTTATTGTCTGTTCACACAGAAAATGTTCCTGCATCGTCTCCTCCAATTAGTAGTGAAACAATTCATTACAAAACAAAGATGGAGGAAACGGTAAGGAGAACCATAACCTATATTTAATTCTGATTTCTCCAGATGTGTCCGACCATTGTGTCCACAGGGAAATAGACTCCGCGGTTACAAAACAGGCAGGGAGAGAGCAGAAGAGGAGGTGGCACAGACACGGAGAGAAAAGAGACCTTGGTGAAGTTAGCATACTACAACAGGAAACGCTCCAATCTGCTTCTAATCACAGCAGACCCCTCCTCCACCGTCCCTCCAGATAGAGAGGAGGACAGCAGCACAGCCAAGTTCTCCCACCACTCCCCTCTGATAACTCCGTACAACAAGAAATACCATTATTCATCTCCGTGAGGTGACCCGCTGTACAGTCCCAAACACAGGCTAGGATTTTGCAATTCACAATTAACCTACTAACACACACACAGACACACACACAGACACACACACAGACACACACACACAGTAAATACGCATCACTAAACAATCCCACTGATTGTACACTAATTGCCGTTATTCACCACCAACTGACTGTGTATAGTAAATATACTGATGCCTCAACAAGGATCACTCTCTATTCTACTCGACTCAATAGACAGCTCTGTATAAAGTGCCTGTGTTGTTTTAATTAGCTGGAATACAGTTGGCAGCTCATGCCGTTGTCAATACATCACTCTTAAAGCCTCAGAGTTGTTATCTATTTCTTCTTTTATGCGCCAAAAGCACAAAGAGACAACAGTGACACAAACAAACCAACAACACGAAAGCCTGATTTGTTTCTTGTAAACAAAGGCAGTAATTTCTGTTGTGCTGGGTTAATGCATTCCTTCGGTAGAAAAAAAAAAAAAAACACACCAGAGAAACTCGGGATAATGCTCTAATTGGCCCTTCTGCGCAGTATAATAATATACCGTATAACATCTTATTATGCTGATATAAACAACACAGTGGAGGAAAAAGCAATGCTTCATATGCACTGAAAAAATGCGCAACTCAAGGAAAAGCCTTTAATACCCCTTTTTAGCCATACCAGCATTTATTTTTTGTTTTTTCTTTATAAAACAGTACTGTAGAGGGGAGCGAGAAGTATTGTTGGCAGCCGCGAAAGTCAGGAAATCACATGGTTGGGCTAAACGGTCCAAGTCTGGTAAAACTGTTGATTTTTAGCAAGCAGCTAAAAAGGTGTTGTCCACACAGGGAGATTTATAGCTCAAATGTTAAAAACAACAGCCCTGGTGGAGCACAATGCTATGACGCCCTACTGTTGAAAGACACCATTGGTTTAGATAATAGAGATTAGGTTCTTTTTCTATGATCAGCAGTCGGCACACTAGATAGCTTTTCTAAAACCATCTACACTTGATACATTCCAAGGGAGAGACCATTCCACTTTGAGTATAAAATCTGCAGTTCACACTTTAACAGGTTAATGGAGTGGAAAAAGCAGCATCAGGTTTTCATTTGTATAATGTGTTTCGCTGAGGCTTTGGAGCTTGACTTGTTCTTTGAAAAGGCTTCATCTGCTGTGATTCTGTCACACTAGGAAACATCAGGCGGGCCTACTCACCCCTAGCCATCTTGCTCCCTTGTTGGCGGCCTGCTGAATCTGAACTCTCTTCAGTGTCACATTGTAGATGGCTCCTTCCTCGACTTCCTCCCCCCAGTCCTGCACCGAGCTCTGCAAGGAGAGAGTAAGAGGGAAAATGTTGGAAGCCTCCAGAAGACAGGATACGTTCAGGATAGGAAAAGTTATAACAAGTTTCTGTAAATAAAGACTGCAGAGCTATCTTGTCATTTCAGTAGTTGAACAAAATAGGAACTGATTTTTTTTTTTTTTTTTTTTAAAACATCTCTGAGAAAAGCAGAAGGAAGCATCAGAGAAGAACACAGAGACACGACCACAACACTCAAACAAACTAGTAAAATAAGGACTGAAAGTGCAGGAAAACATCAAGAATGACTAACTCCCCAACCCCCACCACTGCAGCCTGCCAGGACTCCCTCCCTGTCTTTACTCCCTCTTTTATTCCCAATCCATCTCTTTCACCGTGTCCCCTTCTGTCTGAGGTGAGGTCAGAGCTGGAGCGCTGCACTGGAGCTCAACATGATGGAGATAAGCAAACAAACCCATACATAATAAAACAAAACATGGTGATAAGCCAGGAGAGCTTGATTACAAATGAGAGCACAAACCCCACTTAGATCAGCTCATAACACTAAATCGATTTGTGCTCATCTTGCTCCATATGTACTGTGTCTGCCTCTGGTTATAAATCCCTGACAGACAGCAGAGTAGATTAAAAAAACAGAATGAAATCAAATTCAAAAGTCCTGCTCTGAGAAGAATGTGTACAAAAAGCCCAAGATATGTTGAGACATCAACATATCGCGACAGAGACAAATGAGGCAGAGACAGCAAAAGAGAGGGACTGGCCAAATATAAACACCACACATGACAGTATTATGGCCAAGTCTCACACACACACACACACACACACGTCCCCACTTTCTTACACACTCATGTCCACACTATTCCCCAAACAGAAGGGCTGCCAGAAAACAAGTCAAGGGTCAAAGTCGCCATTAACAAGCTCAATGGACGGCCGGTGGCACTCAGCCATGACTGAGCCGTGTTTGGGTTTGAACAGAAACATGTGATGCTGAAATGAAAAGAAACCCCAAAGCACAAAACACAAAGAGAGAGAAAGGGAGAGGAGGATTTTAACCGCCTCTGGCAGATGAAACCAGTAAGTATGTTTGTGTTGTTGTATGATGTCACAAGCTGTATTTGTCCAAAACGTGTCCTCATGTCCATCCTCTACCCTGTTCAGCAGCTCGTCTTGAGGTCAGCGACCTAGTAAGTGCATATCTCTCTTTCTCTCTCTGGCTGCTGCTGGCTGGACGGCTGGCGCAGAGACAGATAAATACATCAGTGCATGAGTCATGCAGTCCACACACTCCCAAAACAATAGCTGGAGGTCTCTGTGCTGGCCGGCCCGGGATGCTGAGTTCACAGTCTGCACACACAGCCTGCTTTTTGTCAGCCACAGAACTGGAGATGTTTTTCAGAGCAGGGTTTTAAAAAAGGCTCTGCTCGCTTTGTGCTACAAGTTTGGGGCTTATTGTGAGACAAAGTTCCACGAGGTTGCATGGAAATTGGAATCAAAACAGCCTGTCACTGTGATATTTCTATTCAGCAGAGAACACAGGCCAGAAACATTGCACAGCCTGTCAGGGATGCCTTTACAGAGAGCACAGTAGGAGCCTGGGTACTCAGGTAAACAGGAGATAAGTTGTTTACTCTCTGCACTAACTTGGATCATTTCCCAAGAAGATGCTCAAACAGTGCACGAGGAGGACACTAAGGAGTGCAAATAGCACACCATCTAAGATCAAATAGTGCTAATCTGTCTTTCAGCTGGGTGAGAAACAACACTCCCAAAATAACAACAACAGTTGGCGCTGACCTGTGGGCTTTTGTGTTATTCTCGCCTGGACGCAGCTGGGACCCGTAGAGAGCCACTGATGGCCCCGGGGCTTCGCCAAGTGTCGCCTCTCTGTTTCGCTGTGGGCCCTCAGACAAAAGTTTTTATATCCACCATCAGGGAGGGGAGGGTTAATGGATCGAGATCATATTCTGGCGGAGTCGACAGGGGATTTTCTATTTTATCCCCCCCTCTCCCACGTTTCCGAAGTTTGCGCGACATCTTTACGCACCGACAATGTAGGTTAAACTGGTTTTAAGACCCAGTACAAAACAATCAAAATAAAATGTTCAACTGTTCCCCTCCTCCTCTTCTCCCCTTTATCCGCTACTTTCCCAAGCCTACAAGCTCCCCCATTCCCCCCCCCCCTTCAGCTTTTCTCCCTTTCTCTCCCTCTCTTCACAAAACCACAAATCCAACAACAAAGCACAGGATGGAAAAGCATGAGAGTTTTTCTGTTTTGTTTTTACCATTTTACTTTTCCAGGCGAATTTCATGGTGAGCGTTTCTCTCATGATCCGGGGACAGCATCAGAGCTCGGGAATAATCCGCCAAGGAAAGAAGAAGACTATGCGTTCCTTTCAAATCCCAGATCCTCGCTGAGAAATGTCTTCTTTCTCACCACACACAGTTTGGCTCAACTCTAAACTCTAAATCCTGCTCTTCTGTCTGTCAGCAGGCTCCTTCTTCTACTGAATGACCAAACTGCTCCTCCTCCTGCACTAACAACAGCCTTTAAACTCCTCCCCCCTTTCTGTCCGCCCTCCATCACACCAAACAATGTGCGCGCTCAGACGTAGGGTTGTGAGTTTTGTTTACGCAATGCCCCAATACACAGGAATCATAAATCTCAGTTCTATGAAATTCAGATCACTCATGACTGATTTTTATAATGCGTTAATGGAGGTTAGAAAACCAAGTCAACATAGGTCCTTATGATACGTCTTGTGTTGTTATTTGCACACTTCTTTTATTTGGGTTATGTTGTGTTTGGTTTGTTTAGCTTGTTAATAATGACAAAAAATCAATGAAAAACAAAACCTGGCTCCTGCATTGCTCACAATGCAATTCAACCGCTGAAAGTTTGATCAGAGATGCAGGTGTCAAGCAGAACTCAAGCAGAGATGTGGTGCGGGCTGGAGGTCTTATCCAAATAGTTAATATCTGACCAGGAAGGCTTCCAACCCTATTATGTACACTGTGTATCTGTTAAGTTCAAGTTCAAGGTCCCTTCTCCATTTTTTCTTCTGTGATCCCCACTGTAAATTTCTTTTGCCACCCTCACCCATCCACTTTGTACAATTCTCCTGTAGGAGAAGTGCATGTGCATATGTTCGGCCATTTATTATCATCAATCCAGGCAAATTTTTCTCGTTGTTCATTGTTTATATTTCAGTTTCCAACAATAGTGTCAATATGTGCTTGTCTTTCCCCCTAAATCAGTAAATAGAGTTCAGCATACTGGAACTTAAAACATTGTTTTTAACATTTAAGTGCTGCTAGCTAAACTTAACTAAGCTTTTTCACAAATTCATTAGTGCTCCCAGTCACCTGCAAACTGACTTTGATGTGTAAAATTGGTGAACTTTCCCTTTAACAAATCAGAGGCTTCTTTGGGTCATTAACCTTTAAGTTTTCTAGCTATGGTTTATCAACCTGTTTATCATCAGTAACATATTACTGTGATGTTAACATACAGATTTCAGATGAGTGGATGAATTGAGTAGCTGTCTTGTGAGTAAGGCAGCTGCCGCCTCACGGCCCCAGCGTGGGACAATGCAAGGAAGGTCGTAGATGCAGTCACCAGTACTGTGCATTGTCAGTGACAGGAGAGCAGAATAGGCTGAGTGTGAGAATGACCACACTGTTCCACTGTGAATGGGCTTGCACACGTACTCAAAAAGCCCACTTGTGTGAATAAACAGGAAGATATGAATCAAGCGTTGACTTTGTGAGTGGTCTTTTTGTGCAAAGTGGTATCGTGAACATATATCAAATGTGAGCAAGCAGTGGTTCATACATTTGCAGGTCCATTTAGTCGGCTGATGAAATAATTAAACTACTGATCCGGAGTCAGGAGACATTGGGAACGTTATGATGCTTATTGTCATCTGGCTCAGTGGGTGAGATGGCAAGAACTACTGTGGTCCCTTTTTACAATGTGTGTGTGTGTATGTACGTGATGTTTCTGGCTCCCATAACACCAACACGCAACCCCAACGTCACACACAGCGTCACTGGCTGTCACACACCATGCCATGAAGCAGGGTTCACCCACACACACAAGGTCCTCACATTTGGCATCGATGCTTGCAGGGCACTAAAAGGCCAGGGAAGCCCAATGTACATCTCCGTCAGTGTATCTCTGTGTGTGGTAATCACATGTTTTATCAGGTTTTCTTTCTCGTTGACTGTTCATCAGGCTGCATATCTGGCCGGGCTCCAGTTCCCAGGCCGAGCTGCCCTGGTGTACACTTGGGTCTCTGGGAAGCCCAGAGGGGCAGTGGGAAGGTTGCAACCCCACACGACCTCCAGCTTAGCCCCAGGGGGATTGTAGTGTTGGTCTCATAGTTGGAATGATGTCACATCTCAGCGCAAACAACACATTAGACAAAGGTGACAGCTGCCAACTGATGGATGAGCACATCAGTGCGCACATCTTTAAACATGAGATAAAAATGAGACATTTCTTCTCTTTTGCTGGAGTCCAGGTCCATTAATGCGTACTCATATTATCATCTTAATGGGCTGCATCAGAAAAGATTCTAAGGCCTGTTATAGCTTGAGGAATAGGTGGCTACTTTTCAGTAAATGTCAGTGGTGTTTTTAGGTATTTTGGTCCAAATAAAGTCTCAAGTCCTTGAGGACAAGTTAAAGAAAGAGTTGGGAACATGTTGGGAAATACACTTATACAATTTCATGTCAAGAGTTAGATGAGAAGGTAGATACCACTTTGTACACTAAATATGAAGTTGGAGCTAGCAGGCGGTTAGCTTAGCTTAGCCTATCATAAAGACTGGAAACAGGGGGAACCAGCTAGCCTGGCTCCAAAGGTAACAAAATCCACCTACCAGCCCCTCTTAAGCTCCCTATAATTAACACTTATTTGCTCAATCTGTCCAAAAACCAAAATGTGAAAGTGACAAGCTGTGGTTTTACAGAGTTACATCATGAACTATTTATTGAACAGAAGCGGTAACTTCCCGGAGTCTTATCATCACTTTGTGGTGCCAGACAATTCAAGCTGCTAGTCTCATCAAGTCTTTATGAATGCCAAAGTTGACATAAAATGACACGGGTGTTTATAAAGTTATTTCAATAACTCAGACCAAGTTCTTGTATCTGTATCTGTACAAAGTAACTCAGAAACTATAGTACAGTATCTGTTAAATAAATGTAGCGGAAATATTCCTCTGAAGAAGAAGAATGCAGTAGTGTAGAATACTCAAGTTAAGTACAATAATCTGTGTCTTCATGTTCTAATATTTATCAAATATTGCACATATTATGCCTCCACTGTAATACCGGCCAATCCTCATACCAAGTGCTCCCTTCTCTTGGAAGACTAATGACGTAAAATTACACTGAGGAGTTTTTTTTCACATTGGGTTCCTGCTATTATTGAACTTCCCAATTACGCTCTTATCCCTGTTCCACACAGTCAGAACACGAAGCTACAGTATAGACAGAAAGGGGACAAAAACAGGAGGAGCACCACTTGCACTGTTATTGCACCACTGTGGGGAAAAAACGCACATTCCAGGAAATCTCCCACTTCCTGTCTCCCGCCTCCTGACTCCAGCCAGCCTGCTGTCCTCATACCTGAGTGGCTGGGGAGCTTCTCTGGTCTGAAGCATGGTTAAAAAAAAAAAAAAGGATGAGAGGAGAAGAGGAAAAAGGGATTTCTTAAAGCTAGTAGAAGGAGCAGGAGAGAACGAAAAACATAAGGAATCACAAAACTGAAAAAACAGAACCAAACCACAGACACACAGGAGGACAATAGTGGGGCTGGTGGTTCTGGGCAGCATGTGTAATGTCTCAGTGTTTACATCCAAGATAAGAAGGTCATCTATCAAAGAAAATGTGAGACAAGTTGAGATTAACTTGAAAGGACATTATCTCTGCTGTGAGTGTGAAAGGGAGAGACAGAGACAGAGAGGGAGAGTTCACACAGCCAGAAACTGAGAGGATCCAGACTTGTTGACAGATATGCCTGATGCAACAGGACCATCATGCACTATTCCAGAAAAAGAGTGATTTCATATTTCGGACCGGAAAGAGACGCCCTGCTTTCTTTTCTGCTGGAAACAAGTAAACAGAGGAGACTCATCGTGTCATCCAGAGAGAGGAGTATCAGCTGTGGCTCCAGTGGAAAGTCATTGTGTAAAATTTTAAATGGACAGGATCTTTATCTGCTACCATTTCTGGACCAAATGTCTCAGTTCATTCGTACTGTTTCAACATTCATCTTTTATTATGCATGGGTATGCAAACACTCAGTGCGTCTCACTGTATGTTTGTGTGTGGTTGGTGGGTTTGTGTTTTCAACGCATTCTGCCCAGTAGAGGGCAGAGTTCATAAACCGCTGTATTTATCTAGAGTCAGCAGAGGTTTTAGCCAGACCAGGCCAGAGTAACAAAACCCAAGAGGCTGGATTTATGGCGTGGGCTCAATAAAACCTATGAATGAGACAATCAAAGTAGCTTAAATGGGTCATTTGAGAGCAGGGAAGCAGGGGCAAAGCACTTAACAAGTGCACAAGATTATGTGATAGTTATTTGAAGAGGCAACAGATCCGCAGATGAGTGTCTGTGGATCCAGAAGCAGCAACAATGAAAATACAGTTGGATTAGGACATGTCAGGTCTACTCACACAGCACACACAGCTGCGTTTTCTTTTTCTCTGTCTCTGTTTCTGTCTCTCCTTCGGTCAACTGAACCCCTTTTGTTCAAACAGCCACATTAAAGCTCTGTCTGCCTCTCTCCTTCTCTTATGTCATGCATCTACTCCCCTCAGCTCTATTGTCCTGGCTGTTGTTGAGCTCTCCCTTTTTTTTTTCTCTCTGGATGGGTGACATCATTAGTTTCCAGTAAAGTCCAGGGCTTCAGAGACCCTTCCTCCTCCTCCTCCTCATCATCCACCTCCTCCACACTCCACACAAACAAAACTGACCCTGCAAACCAAGACACACTTCAAGGAAAAGTTCCTCAAAGTTTTATTAACACTAAACCACCCAAATCATATTTATGTAAAGAGATGTTTCGGTTATTAGAAATTGTGAAACAGACTTATTTTTCTCATAACAGCCTCCACATGGGATGAGTCGGGCCGTAAAGTGAGGGTAATCCTCTCCGTAGCTATTATGACTCAGATGGTATGCTGGTAGTTAAGGTACTTTGAGGTGTCTCAGCATTTAGGAGAGTTACAATAAATTCCCAGAACAAACACACACACACACACACACACACACACACACACACACACACACACACACACACACAACAACCCCCTTCATGCGGCCCCAACCCTGACCCCCCTCTAGATCTAAGCCCTGCTAAGCCTTGCATGAATCGGTCTGGACTGGCTTGGTTGTCTGTCTGCAACCCCCCCCCGCGCTAATGAGAGATGGACCATCTGTTGCCCGACAGATACATGCTACCCTAAAGTTGTCACATATACAACAAAAACACCACACAGCATCAGTGAAGATGGTCACACCCTGGTAACAACTGCTGCCTCGCCAAAACCCACAAAAACTACACATAAGACTGCAAATCCATCACATCAGAATGTGCAAAAATTGCACTTGTTTTAACCATCCTTCCATTTTTTGCTTGTTTTAATTCTGAGGTCTGTAGTTCTATTAGTGTTAAATCAAATGAAGGATGTGCGTTGTAGGAAATGAAACTGCACAAGTGGTGTCCACAACAACACACACAAAAGAGGCAGTAGCACAATAACAAGCCTTGACAGCACAGCTGTTGCCTAAACAACGATCAAAATATAAGATATTTCCTCTGCCAAAACAACACGGACAGATTAAATACTGTGTAAAGTCATAATACGAATGTATGCTTCTTTAATCAAATACAGGATGTATTTCCTGTTCTAAAGTTATTGTATTTATATGTTTATCATCGCGTTTAACCTCAGTAGAGTTATTATAGTTAGTAACCTGCTGACATACAGAATGTGTGAGTGCTCATATTAATAACTGTCGTCCGGACACTAGCGGCCTCCAGCTTTACACACTGCTGCCATACACACACCACACACACACACACACACACCACACACCCACACACACACACACACACACACACACACACACACAACACACACACACACACACAACTCTTTCTCTCTCTCTCTCTCTCTCTGAAACACACACATGCTAATACACACATCACAGTGCCAGCTTGATCCCAGTCATGCGTCCTGGCTAATACTGCAAGCCCTGCCTGAGCGGGAAAAGGAGTAGAAAAGTTGGTGTGTGTGTCACAGAGCAGCCAAACCATAAAACAAACCAAATCAAAGATGGTGCTGCAGCACATATTGACTTCTGCCTACTACCAACCCACCCCCAAAAACACACACACACACACACACACACACACAAACACACACACACACACCCATCTCCATACAAGTTTCTGCCCCAGTTAAGCGAGCTGTTCCTGTGGTGTTGTTACTCTAGGATGGACGCTCGGGTGACAGGGACAATGCCAGCAGTATTGACTTTTTTACATCAGTCCTATTATGTGATCTAATTAGGCCGAAGATCACAATATGTGCCTCTACAGAGCTGCAGGCCAGTAGACACCCTGCACGCTGGGGGTCACCAAAGTGTGTAAACACCATCTTAAGTGGCGGACTGAATGAAAGGGAATGATGGAAACCTGGGTTTGGAGAAAAGAGAACTGTGGTAGTTTGTGAATTGTGCAATTTGAAACAAAAAGAAAGGACTCAAGTACATTATCGGCCCTCTACTTGTGTCTTGTATTGTCAGTGCTTACTGGGTTAATCAATAAAGCCAAGTTCTTTTCTTTTTCCCTGAATGGTGCTTTCCCAGCTGTGCCACATAAAATTGTGTAAAATGCATAGATATTTTATAAACATTAAAGAATTGTACCACTGAAACCCATACGGTTTTATATTAATTTACAGGAAATTAGCAGGTCAGAAGCTACAGAACTAGTCTTAGCCGGATGAATGAATCACTCAGAGCAATCCTCGAAACAAATGACGAGCGAGGATCAAAACTTTAGGAAACACTGAGACGTCACTGAGCATCAGCACGAAACGTGCACTTCTCTGTTCAAAAAGTGAAGAGGAAGGAGGAGTGCTAACTCAGCTTTCTTACTTTTTTCAATGGAAAACAAGCCATCATCGAAATTCTCTGCCCCCCCCCCTTCCTTTGTCCCTGTTTTCCTTTTATAAAATCACTTCTGCATTTCCAGCAAATGGCTCTCTGAGGTTATTCAACAACCCTGCTGGTTATTGTCAGCCAAAGGGGTGTGAGTTAGCAGCTAATATTCCCTCTATTGGAGTTTTTATCGGCTTAATTACATTGCCTTATCACTGATGAAGTGAGACGAGTATAAAAGAACACTTCCAAAATGCAGTGTAGAGCAGTAAAATGTCCTGTGATAACCCACTGACATGTGTGCATTCGTTAACACTCTCACTTCTGTGCAACTGGGTTTAAACCCGGTCAAGTCCTTTGTTATTCCTACATGTGACACCATCTTGCACCATCCGAAAAGTTATATTGAAAAGATGCATTTTTATTTTCTCAGTTTATACTTTGTGATTCATTATCATTAATTTCAGTTGCTTAATCTACCTGTTAACCCTGAACGATGGTGTGTGTTCATGCGGGAGTCACACTGCTGACAGAGATTGACACCTCAGCACTCCTCCCTCATCTCTGACCTGAACTGTGGACCTGACAGCTGCCTGTAAATGCACAGCAGGGTGATTACAAGGAGGGTATAAGTCCAATCACTGCCTTATATGACTGACATGGTTTCATAACCTTATGCAGGTAGGCAACTAGTTGACTGACGGGGACTGAGGAACACCTGACAGCAGTAAAGGTAAGGTCTCCTCCAAGCCAGCGGGAGCCAGCAACTGTTAGACTGATGAAATAACACGTTGAGAGGTTGTGCAATTATGGCTTTTTATCACAAGAAAGGATGTACTAGCTACACTTGGTCTTGTATAATAACCCCCTGATGGTTTTGTTTATTCTTATATAACTTTATTGAGGGTATTTACCACTCTATATAATTGCCCTTATTGTCCCCAGCCTAAAGCTGTGAGGGCAATCACAACTCAATGCTGCAAAAACAGTCACGGGGAGGAGTTTTTGACACAGAGCGATGCAAGCCGAGCCTCACAGCATCCAGAGAGTGTCAGCGTCTGCATGCTAACCTCCAGTCGTCTTACCCCTTGAAACGATGCTGTGAATCACAAGGACATGTCAGCCAGGGTATCAGATGCAGAGGACGCTCTCCCAACGAATAGAATCAAAACATACATTATTTTCATAATTGGGTTTTGGGGTTCAACTTTTCTTTGTTGCTGTCACAGGATATCCGTACTGGAGCAGGTGGGGTTCAGTGTCTTGTTCAGGGACACTTCAGTGAGCTATTTTTCTGACCTCAGTGTCTGTACTGACTAAATCTCAACATGCCAGATGTAAAAACCAAAAATATTTTCACTTTAGCCCCAATACCACATGTGCGCACATGCAAATGATTAGGCCACAACTAAGCAGGAATAAGCTGTCGCTGCAGGTCGTTTTCTGTTAATCACGCTGCTTTGGGGAATCTGCAACCTCACACACAAATTAGATAGAGGAAAATAAACATGAATGCATGTACGTTGACATGAAGTGTAATGTAAGCCACATTTTTATCATGCTCTACTAACGGCTGACACATATTAAAGTCATTATGGTGTTTGGGTTCTGAAGTAAAGTGAGTAATTCCTCTACTGTGAACTCTGTGACCAGTCAGCGAAATTGTGCACATATACACGCACACACACGCACACACAGTGACCAATATGCAGTAGTTACAGGGAATTACTGCTTTGCACAAGAGGTCAGCTGTCCTCCCATCTGTGCCACTAAAGGTTACTGTCTAGTTTGCGTTATTGTATTATGATCAGTCGACTCATTGCATAAAAGTTCAGTAAGTCGAGGTCAAACAGAAGAACCGAAATGCAATACATTGAGAGAAATGGCAAACCAATCACTTAATTTTGATTTGACCCTCACTTACTGTACCATACACTGTATTATTATCTGTTTTATGTAGGAAGCGTATACCACGGTTTGTGCCACCAGCAGTTAGTTGTCCATGTTACCACCAGAAGTGCTGAGTGCAGAAAAGCTGCAGATCTGTTGCTATATGTACTCGCCTTTGTTTCTCTCATGTTCACATCAGAACACACACTATCACCACAGTTATCCAACAAACAGACCTTGGAGGAGTCCCACACACTGCCAATCTCTCTGTCCCTCACTGCACATCTTTAAATGTTTATAATTCCAAGCGTCTTTTCTCAGTGAATTGTTTTTTTTATTCTTAATCATATTCCTTTTACTGCTCCGAACACTTTCCACTTCACTCCCCATTCCCATCCTTGAATCTATCAGAACTGACATTTGACACTAAACAAACCCACTCCAAACAACAGAAGGCACAGGAAGGTCATGCAGGCAAAGGCTAACATATGCCAGATTGTTTCAGAAGACTGGAAGTACCCTGGGCTTCCCAGAAATAAATAAAAAAGCAGATTAGTTTGCGATGTACTGACCCAGTGGCGGGGGCTGCTCTCTGGGAAGCGAGGCTGGTACCTCTGAAGGGTGACACCTCCTTCCCCCTCTGGCAGTAAGGTGCAGTCCAGGTCTGGGTAGTGGTGGTTGGGCCCCTGCCAGGGCATCAGGGTGGCCAGAGGGTAGTGGGAGATCATGCTGACAGCCTGGATCAGCGGCAGGGTCGACAGGGATGGCAGGGCATACTCCAGTCTGGATGGCAGAGTCAATGGAGACTTCTTCCGTGGAATCAATAGAGATCTGGAGCGGGAGTTTTAAAGGGTTGACAGATTAAGGTTCTGATTCAGGGGCTCCTTTAATTCTTGATTGTCAGATGTTTGGCTCACCTCCTCCGCTCTTCTCAGTCGGCTTGTAGACTCGACTTGTCCTCAGCTCAGAGGTGTCACCAATGATAACTCTCCTCCCAAGTTGTCCACCTCAGTCTTCCCCCGTCTTGTTTCTCTTCTGTCTCCCCCACCACAAGTTCCTATCTTCCCCTCTTCTGTTTTTTTTTATCTTCCTCTGTCTGCATGCCTGGAACTTGACTTACCAACAGCTCTCAACCACATGAATGATTTAAATCTATTGTCTCTCTCTCTTTCGGATTGTCTCTCTCTCTTTCTCCCCCTACATTCATCCCAGCCAAAAGGGGAGGGATTATAACTCGGTGGCCCAGCCCACTAATTAAAAATCTACCCTCTGACTAAGGAGAGCTTGACTGTGGAAGAATGTGAAGAAAAGGAAAGAAAGGCAGGAAAGCTGTTATAGAGAGGAGGATGTTATGGACGAGGGTCTAAGAACTACCAACAATAGCCAATATTTTCAATGATAGATGGACTTTGCCTTCTTTTATGAAGTGCTGAATCCTAACTGCACTCATTGAAACTTCAAACAGAATGCAAATCTTATTCTCGGTGTTTTGAGTAATTGTCGTTGCTGCCAAAAGTCCCTATCAAATCACTTCCCTCTTTTCAAATTTGTCAGTATAAAATATAATATATTTGTCACATATCCTGTGTTTTAAAATACACTGACTTTGTGTTTGTGTTACAGTAACTTAACACCCCGTTTAAGGTTTATCTGTGCAGATGGCTTCATAAAGTTACTGATTCAGCTCTCTGTTAAGCAGTATGGTTTGGTGACATTTCTGACAGCAGGGCAAAGGTGAAACCATAATGAATGTGTAACAATTATGAAGCGTGTGTGTGTGTGTGTGTGTGTGTTTCATCAAGCTCAGGGTATAACAACCAGTCATGTGTAAAACACTGCAGTTGCTGAGGGGAGAGGATTATCTGGGACCAAGCAGTGCTCCTACACACACACACACACATATACACACACAAACACACACACACAAACACACACACACTGAAGATGTTAGATGTCAATTCAGCGGTTGATAATATACAAAGTGTGAAGAAAGTTGCTTCCTACAGTCAGAAGCTGCAGTATGTAGTCAGACTTTACATCCTGTTTTCTCAGGTAAATCAACAGCCATGGGAAAAACAACAATGTGAAAAAAACATCCGGGGAAGTTGCTCCATGGCTGAGGAACTTGGATACACACACACACACACACACACACACACACACACACACACACACACACACTGTATTTAATAGCAATAACAATTTTGATGCATATGTTTTATGTTATGCTAAAATATACCTTGTACTTGACTTTATACTTCTATACTGTACTACGTTTCAGAGGGAAATGTTGATCTTGTGTCAAAACTAGTTACTTTTTTTAGATTACAGGAAGATTTCACAACAACAACAAAACGTTAACAAAACTAATAAAATACTTTGTTTAGCATTAAGCCAGTAATCCTTTATGGCTTGCGGCCACCTACAAAAAAGAATCTCTCACCACTACGCTAACACGTCTTCCACCACTCGCAAACACACCCGTGGAGTCCTCTTTCAATCACCGACAGCTCAGCACCAAAGAGAAAACACTGCTGCGGCATCACGTAGCCTCTCCTGAGACAGAAGCTGTGTTGCGGTCATGATTCAAACCTTCACTCTGGCTCAACATGACACAATTCCTCACCACACAAAAATGCAAAGAGACTCCTAAAGTAGATTTATATTTAGCAGTGACTCATGGGTGGATGCTATGGATAAAAAACATCAAACATTAAAATGCCTTTGCAATCAGACCAGATAAATCAAGTTTAGCCTGAGTGACTGAAGAGGAGAAATCAGTCATTTGACCATGACTCTCTGAGTGACTGCTGGGAATGAATGGGAGCGCGATAGTCAGGAAGAGTGAGTAAACACGCTGCCTTGTCTTTTTGCTGTCTGGATGGACTTCCAGTGAACTGGCCTCCGCTCTCTGCCTTCCTCTCCCCCTCCTTCTTTCATTTCCTCTCTCTGTTGTTATGAGCGCCTTTTCTAGAAGACCTCAATCACTTCACTTCACTGCCCTTTACCCCAGTTTGGTGGGTCATCACTGACTGATGCCAAACCCTTTAATAGTGATGGATATGAGGGATGGAGCATAGAAAACAGCCATAACACGAATCTATTCATTTTCTATTTACTGCAACCACACTCTCACATTGATTTTTAAATTCAGAAGAATTAGTTTCATTGTTGAGTAAAATATGAGTTCAAGAAATCCATTTTCTTGCTTTTCTTTTGTTCTCTGCTAGAGTTGGAGTGTGCTGAGGCAGTCACAGAGAAGCCAGCATTAGTTTACACAGCTGGGAAGGTAAAGCTCTCCAAACTCTGACAACACACACACACACACACACACACACACACACACACACACACACACACACACACACACACACACAAGATCCCCTTAGTCTGGGTCAACACAAACAAATCCTCTCTTGCTCTGTTTCTCACACAAACAGTGGCCCACGCAAGGAGACGTCTCTATTGGACGCAATAGTAAATATTGTATAACTGAGTAGAATCTTCAAAAAAAACATATTGGGAGAAGATGTATCCCAAAACTTTCAAAGTACAGTAAAAGTACAATATCACAATGAAAAGTAAAATTACAGTCAGTGTTGTGTTATTTGATTATTTTTTACAAACGCACTATTGTGCAAGCATCATTTTATTGTTGAGGTGCAACTAATTTATATATAGGCTCATTTAATTTATAACAAAAATGCATCACATGCATTATATTTTATATATATTTTAGAGGCTGAACCAACGTTTTGTGTGTAAGTTGAAAAGAAACCAGCTATAGGTGTCACTTAAATGTAGAGGAGTATAAAGTACAATATCTCAGAAATATGGTAAAGTAGAAGTAAAAGGTAATATAAAATGGAAATTCGCAAGTAAAGTATAAGTAAGAGTTTTAAAATCTTACTTCAATGCAGTACTGGAGTAAATGTACTTCATTAATTTATTGGATGCTAAATTATGGCATAATGTCACAATTTATACAAATTAGAAACATTTTCCTATTAAACCTTTCTTTCAGATGATAACACACCACACATTCTGTAGCTGAGCTTTTATTTCAGTTCCCATTTTCACAACTCCACACTGCTCTCTGCTGGTTACCATAGGAACACAACACACACAATAAACTCAAAAATGCATTTCTTAATTTTGTCTTCTTACTTAATCCTTGTTAAGGAGCATTAGCACTGATGTAAAAACAAAAATATCATCAGATTAACAGATTATTTATATTAACATTAAACTCCTGTGAGTGTGCTGCAGCCAGGGCCTTTTATGTACTGACAGTACAACAACCCTGCTTGCGCGCACACACACACACACACACACACACACACACAACACACACACACACACACACACACACACACACACACACACACCGGGGTCCGAGGTGCTCTTGTTGACACTGAACAGTTACTCATTATTGGAAGATGAGAACAGAAGGAGACAACAGACACTTTCCCTGGATCACTGATGGAGAGAAAGGAAAAACAAAAGAAGAAAAGGATGTGCACGTGAGCGCTCCTGTGTGGGTTACGTTTGTGCATGTGCGTGAGACCCTTCTCTGTCCAAAGGTCAGGGCCTTACAACACTACTGTTAGTCACCAGCCTCTTCCCTGTTCAGCACAGCATCACTGACTCATATCAGCCACTTACACAATATCTCATAAAGAATCATCAATTATTGCCATTCTTGCCAGTAACGCAAACACAGCACTCGCTGTAAATCATAGAAGGTGGTCTAGAACTACTCAATTTGTAAAGTGTCTTGAGATAATTTTTATGATTTGATACTATAAATGAAACTGAATTGCAAATAACTAAAAATTTAATGACTAGCTCCATTTGGTGACTAAGATCCTGCACTTGGCATTTACATGTACTATTTTTGCACACCCCCTTCAGTAATTGGATCATCAGTTAAGATATGCGAATGTAAATAAATGAACTGATAAAACAGCCAATAAATGAACTGATAAAACAGACCTTGGAGGAGTCCCACACACTGCCAATCTCTCTGTCCCTCACTGCACATCTTTAAATGTTTATAATTCCAAGCGTCTTTCTCAGTGAATTGTTTTTTTATTCTTAATCATATCCTTTTACTGCTCCGAACACTTTCCACTTCACTCACCCATTCCATCCTTGAATCTATCAGAACTGACATTTGACACTAAACAAACCCACTCCAAACAACAGAAGGCACAGGAAGGTCATGCAGGCAAAGGCTAACATAGCCAGATTGTTTCAGAAGACTGGAAGTACCCTGGGCTTCCCAGAAATAAATAAAAAAGCAGATTAGTTTGCGATGTACTGACCAGTGGCGGGGGCTGCTCTCTGGGAAGCGAGGCTGGTACCTCTGAAGGGTGACACCTCCTTCCCCCTCTGGCAGTAAGGTGCAGTCCAGGTCTGGGTAGTGGTGGTTGGGCCCCTGCCAGGGCATCAGGGTGGCCAGAGGGTAGTGGGAGATCATGCTGACAGCCTGGATCAGCGGCAGGGTCGACAGGGATGGCAGGGCATACTCCAGTCTGGATGGCAGAGTCAATGGAGACTTCTTCCGTGGAATCAATAGAGATCTGGAGCGGAGTTTTAAAGGGTTGACAGATTAAGGTTCTGATTCAGGGGCTCCTTTAATTCTTGATTGTCAGATGTTTGGCTCACCTCCTCGCTCTTCTCAGTCGGCTTGTAGACTCGACTTGTCCTCAGCTCAGAGGTGTCACCAATGATAACTCTCCTCCCAAGTTGTCCACCTCAGTCTTCCCCCGTCTTGTTTCTCTTCTGTCTCCCCCCCACAAGTTCCTATCTTCCCCTCTTCTGTTTTTTTTTATCTTCCTCTGTCTGCATGCCGGAACTTGACTTACCAACAGCTCTCAACCACATGAATGATTTAAATCTATTGTCTCTCTCTCTTTCGGATTGTCTCTCTCTCTTTCTCCCCCTACATTCATCCCAGCCAAAGGGGAGGGATTATAACTCGGTGGCCCAGCCCACTAATTAAAAATCTACCCTGACTAAGGAGAGCTTGACTGTGGAAGAATGTGAAGAAAAGGAAAGAAAGGCAGGAAAGCTGTTATAGAGAGGAGGATGTTATGGACGAGGGTCTAGAACTACCAACAATAGCCAATATTTCAATGATAGATGGACTTTGCCTTCTTTTATGAAGTGCTGAATCCTAACTGCACTCATTGAAACTTCAACAGAATGCAAATCTTATTCTCGGTGTTTTGAGTAATTGTCGTTGCTGCCAAAGTCCCTATCAATCACTTCCCTCTTTTCAAATTTGTCAGTATAAAATATAATATATTGTCACATATCCTGTGTTTTAAAATACACTGACTTTGTGTTTGTGTTACAGTAACTTAACACCCCGTTTAAGGTTTATCTGTGCAGATGGCTTCATAAAGTTACTGATTCAGCTCTCTGTTAAGCAGTATGGTTTGGTGACATTTCTGACAGCAGGGCAAAGGTGAAACCATAATGAATGTGTAACAATTATGAAGCGTGTGTGTGTGTGTGTGTGTGTGTGTTTCATCAAGCTCAGGGTATAACAACCAGTCATGTGTAAAACACTGCAGTTGCTGAGGGGAGAGGATTATCTGGGACCAAGCAGTGCTCCTACACACACACACACACATATACACACACAAACACACACACACAAACACACACACACTGAAGATGTTAGATGTCAATTCAGCGGTTGATAATATACAAAGTGTGAAGAAAGTTGCTTCCTACAGTCAGAAGCTGCAGTATGTAGTCAGACTTTACATCCTGTTTTCTCAGGTAAATCAACAGCCATGGGAAAAAACAACAATGTGAAAAAAACATCCGGGGAAGTTGCTCCATGGCTGAGGAACTTGGATACACACACACACACACACACACCACACACCACACACACACACACACACACTGTATTTAATAGCAATACAATTTGATGCACTATGTTTATGTTATGCTAAAATATACCTTGTACTTGACTTTATACTTCTATACTGTACTACGTTTCAGAGGGAAATGTTGATCTTGTGTCAAAACTAGTTACTTTTTTTAGATTACAGGAAGATTTCACAACAACACAAAACGTTAACAAAACTAATAAAAACTTTGTTTAGCATTAAGCCAGTAATCCTTTATGGCTTGCGGCCACCTACAAAAAGAATCTCTCACCACTACGCTAACACGTCTTCCACCACTCGCAAACACACCCGTGGAGTCCTCTTTCATCACCGACAGCTCAGCACCAAAGAGAAAACACTGCTGCGGCATCACGTAGCCTCTCCTGAGACAGAAGCTGTGTTTGCGGTCATGATTCAAACCTTCACTCTGGCTCAACATGACACAATTCCTCACCACACAAAAATGCAAAGAGACTCCTAAGTAGATTTATATTTAGCAGTGACTCATGGGTGGATGCTATGGATAAAAAACATCAAACATTAAAATGCCTTTGCAATCAGACCAGATAAATCAAGTTTAGCCTGAGTGACTGAAGAGGAGAAATCAGTCATTTGACCATGACTCTCTGAGTGACTGCTGGGAATGAATGGGAGCGCGATAGTCAGGAAGAGTGAGTAAACACGCTGCCTTGTCTTTTTGCTGTCTGGATGGACTTCCAGTGAACTGGCCTCCGCTCTCTGCCTTCCTCTCCCCCTCCTTCTTTCATTTCCTCTCTCTGTTGTTATGAGCGCCTTTTCTAGAAGACCTCAATCACTTCACTTCACTGCCCTTTACCCCAGTTTGGTGGGTCATCACTTGACTGATGCCAAACCCCTTTAATAGTGATGGATATGAGGGATGGAGCATAGAAAACAGCCATAACACGAATCTATTCATTTTCTATTTACTGCAACCACACTCTCACATTGATTTTTAAATTTCAGAAGAATTAGTTTTCATTGTTGAGTAAAATATGAGTTCAAGAAATCCATTTTCTTGCTTTTCTTTTGTTCTCTGCTAGAGTTGGAGTGTGCTGAGGCAGTCACAGAGAAGCCAGCATTAGTTTACACAGCTGGGAAGGTAAAGCTCTCCAAACTCTGACAACACACAACACACACACACACACCACACACACACACACACACAAAACACACACACACACACACACACACAAGATCCCCTTAGTCTGGGTCAACACAAACAAATCCTCTCTTGCTCTGTTTCTCACACAAACAGTGGCCCACGCAAGGAGACGTCTCTATTGGACGCAATAGTAAATATTGTATACTGAGTAGAATCTTCAAAAAAACATATTGGGAGAAGATGTATCCCAAACTTTCAAAGTACAGTAAAAGTACAATATCACAATGAAAAGTAAAATTACAGTCAGTGTTGTGTTATTTGATTATTTTTACAACGCACTATTGTGCAAGCATCATTTATTGTTGAGGTGCAACTAATTTATATATAGGCTCATTTAATTTATAACAAAAATGCATCACATGCATTATATTTTATATATTTTAGAGGCTGAACCAACGTTTTGTGTGTAAGTTGAAAAGAAACCAGCTATAGGTGTCACTTAAATGTAGAGGAGATAAAGTACAATATCTCAGAAATATGGTAAAGTAGAAGTAAAAGGTAATATAAAATGGAAATTCGCAAGTAAAGTATAAGTAAGAGTTTTAAAATCTTACTTCAATGCAGTACTGGAGTAAATGTACTTCATTAATTTATTGGATGCTAAATTATGGCATAATGTCACAATTTATACAAATTAGAACATTTTCCTATTAAACCTTTTCTTTCAGATGATAACACACCACACATTCTGTAGCTGAGCTTTCATTTCAGTTCCCATTTTCACAACTCCACACTGCTCTCTGCTGGTTACCATAGGAACACAACACACACAATAAACTCAAAAATGCATTTCTTAATTTTGTCTTCTTACTTAATCCTTGTTAAGGAGCATTAGCACTGATGTAAAAACAAAAATATCATCAGATTAACAGATTATTTATATTAAACATTAAACTCCTGTGAGTGTGCTGCAGCCAGGGCCTTTTATGTACTGACAGTACAACAACCCCCTGCTTGCGCGCACACACACACACACACACACACACACACACACACACACACACACACACACACACACACACACACACACACACACACCGGGGTCCGAGGTGCTCTTGTTGACACTGAACAGTTACTCATTATTGGAAGATGAGAACAGAAGGAGACAACAGACACTTTCCCTGGATCACTGATGGAGAGAAAGGAAAAACAAAAGAAGAAAAGGATGTGCACGTGAGCGCTCCTGTGTGGGTTACGTTTGTGCATGTGCGTGAGACCCTTCTCTGTCCAAAGGTCAGGGCCTTACAACACTACTGTTAGTCACCAGCCTCTTCCCTGTTCAGCACAGCATCACTGACTCATATCAGCCACTTACACAATATCTCATAAAGAATCATCAATTATTGCCATTCTTGCCAGTAACGCAAACACAGCACTCGCTGTAAATCATAGAAGGTGGTCTAGAACTACTCAATTTGTAAAGTGTCTTGAGATAATTTTTATGATTTGATACTATAAATGAAACTGAATTGCAAATAACTAAAAATTTAATTGACTAGCTCCATTTGGTGACTAAGAATCCTGCACTTGGCATTTACATGTACTATTTTTGCACACCCCCTTCAGTAATTGGATCATCAGTTAAGATATGCGAATGTAAATAAATGAACTGATAAAACAGCCATTTTCTAAACTATGAAGCGCCTTCTCACATCAGTGCACAAGCGCTAAAAAAAAGTAGGTCTAATCTAGCTCACTTCATTTGCATCGCATCAACTTGATGCACAAGCTGGTTTGCGGGACGATAAACGTGACAGGGAGGCAGAACATGTTTTTTTATCCCACGTAAACAACGTTTAACTGTATTCTTGAACTTTCTGTTTATGTCTCTTCAAATATTCAAATAAAACAGGGGACATCTCTCTTTCTCTCTAGTTGACCATGGTTACAACCTACAGGCACATGCACCCAGGGAGGATGAGTGTCAAGTAGACATTGGTCCATTTGTACTCTGTGATGTGAAAGCAGGACAGCAGGTAGATGTTGCTGTGTATTGACTGGCATTTGGAATCCTGCATTGTGTAAATCTGTCTCCAAAAACTCTGTGAATCAAACTCTGCTGCTTTCTGGTTTTACTCAGAATACTGTGATCCCTTAGATTGTATGACTTAGGGATTTAGTTTTGTCAACACAGCAAAATGCATTCTGTATGTATTTTTTGAGACAACTGTGATATGTGAATTAGGTTTATATGACTATAATTGGCTTGACTTGACCCCTTATCATTGAGACCGGGTCACACATTTTGATAGTGATTCCCAGTGCGTGCTTCTTCTCTAACTCCTGACATTAGCTTATTGTAAGTGTTACTGTGGGTCAATATTTCCTCTCGAGCACTCCCAATGCAAACTTACAGTAACTGCACAATTTCCAAGCTATAATACATTATAACACATAATACATAATGTATTGGCACATTACGGTAAAGTCTGATAATAGGATAGGGCAATTAGATATTAGATAGGGCAATGTTTCTCTTACCTGAGTGCAGGATCCCTCCATAAAACACAAAAACACCAGAAAAAGTAAGAAGAGGAGGAGGTAAACATGTGACTTCTAATGTTTTAAAATGAAAATAAGTACACTATAGCGTATGTGTGTAATGTAAATATGATAGATTATCTATTGCATTATGTAACAGTGAATCATACTGTAATACGCAGTCTCATGTAATATATGATCTGTATTGTCTCATATAACAAAAACTGTACAATCCAGTTTTCATTCCAGTCATGAGCAGCAGAGGGCAGTGTAATCCCTCTCTTTTGGCATTGCAGCATCTCACTGTAAAGGGAATTTGCCTGAGAGAATAAACCTGCAAATGAAAAACTTCTAACTGCTTAATAGTTATGGGACTGTAGGTGAGGTCTGGTCAGCGTTGCAGGGAGCAGGGTTAGCAATAGTGTGACGTTTTGACCCGGTCTAACAGGTTCTGTCTCACATCTCAAACCAATTGCAGGATATTATTACTTAAATAGATCTTTGTGCTGGATAGTCCTCTTCACCTTTCCTCCATTTCTTTCTCTCATCCACTTCCACATCATCGCCTATAACCCCCACCTCCACCTTCACCACCCCCACCATACCCCAGCTCCCCCCTCTCCATTAGATCCCACATCAGACAGGAACTATAAAACACTGAGCCAAATTTCACAGCCCGTGAACAGTTGGAGCCAACACACCCACTGAGTGTCCTCTTTGTGATCAACGTTCAGACCTCAAATTTATTGGGAGGTTGCAACTCCTTTCATGCTTTACCACCATCTCGTGAAATGTATTGTGCCACGATGCTTATTTTCAGGAGCTTGCAGAAAAAGTCTGTCTTCCATTGTAGGGGATGTCAGGTCGTGTGAACAGTTGCAGAAAAGTCAAGCTTGCTATTCAACCAAATAAACAATAATATACAATACTTAATGAAAGCTCTGTTCCGGCCCCACAAACATAAAAAGAGCAGTGTGTTTTTTTTGTTTTTTTTCCTGTCATGGGTTTGAAATCTTTTTTTTTTTCTTTCATTTGGTTCCATCTGCAAAATCTCTGCAATGCCAGTAAACCAATCATAATCCAAACTACTGTAAGAAGATAAGGTTAACATGTGTGTCGGTTTATGTTGCAGAGTGAGTAATGACACAGAAACAGGGAAGTTGTTTTATTTGGTTCAGCCCCGCACCACAACTGAAAGAAGAACAGCCTGTGTTGAGGACATGAATAATTCAATAATCCAGTTTATCCAAAATATATTCAAAGCAGGGGTCTGAATTTATACTAGTTTACATCCTGCAGGTTTAGGACTGATGTCTGAAATGCTAACTAGCAGCCGGACCAGCCCGCTGTGCAAGTGAGATGTCTGTAATGACAAACACTGAGCCTAATAACATCCATCACTGCCTTGCTGCTTGACAAAGAAGGGCTGTACTCTGTTTGTGTGTGTGTGTGTGTGTGTGTGTGTGTGTGTGTGTGTGTGTGTGTGTGTGTGTGTGTGTGTGTGTGTGTGTGTGTGAGTCAGTGACATCATCTAAGGCAGTGACACTCTTGGGTACAGTATGTCAGCCTCCCTCTTCCCACACATGATCAGTTCTGTAAGCATTCAGTTTCACATGCACACTTTAGAGTTGTTTTCAGACAACTTTAGGATTTATTCTTTGGCTGCCCATTTAAAAAAAAACACACATCTGTTCTTTTTAAATAACAATCTTAAAAAAAAAAAAAAAAAATTGATTTGTGTGAATCTTTTTTTTCTTTCACGTCCTGCAAATGATGTTAGCTGTCTTCCATGTGTTGCTTAGGTTTTCTCGGGAAATAACTGGCTCCAGATGCCCAGAGGAGGCACATTGGGAATAAATAAAGCTTTTGTCAAAGGCCTAGGCCCTCGTCCTAGATTCTCTTCTTCCTCCTCTCCTTCGGGGTGTCCCTCTTCATCAGGCAGCAGAGTAGAATGACATCCTAACTCTGCCTTCATCCACTTGGACACCAGTGTGTGTGTGTGTGTGTGTGTGTGTGTGTGTGTGTGTGTGTGTTTGTGTGTGTGCCTGTGAGTGAATGTACAGTATGTAAGCTTTTAGTTCAAGTGTCTTTTCAAGTGTGTGCACACATGACATTCTCTGTGTGTACATGTTATAGTAAACACAAGTCTTTCTCTCAGAGTCTCAGGTCTCTGGATCAGAGTTCGTCCCGTGAGGCTCGAGCTGCAGGAGGCGGCGAATCTCCAGTGACGCTGTTCTGCGCCACGGGGCGAATGCTGTCCTGTTGGGCTGTCTTGCGGGCGCGCTGCCGGTCCCAGTCTGTGGCCACGGCCTCATCGTCCCAGATGGTGGAGGTCTCCGTGTCGCTGATGTAGCCCGGCTCTCCGGTATAGTGGGTGGGATAGATAAGCAGCGGCTCCACTGAGAAGGCCTTCAGGTCCCGTGGCTCAAAATGAGACATGAACTCCGTGCTGAGGAGAAGAAGGGACAGATGGGGGAGATGGAAAGAGAGACAAAGAAGAGCTGTGTTGGGCACTGGAAGAGATTTTATGTTGATTATGACAGCATGTATTGATTATTGTCATTATCAAAGAACCTCTTGATTATTTCATTTCAGCCATAAAATGTTAGAAAAAACAACTATAACAATTTCCCAGAGTCCAAGAGGATGTCTAACGCTGTCCAATAAGGTACAAAACCCGAAGGTAGTAAGTTAATTAAATAACAGAGAAGGATCAAATCCTCACATTTGGGAAACTGGAAACAGGGAGTTGCTTGATAAATGACAATCTTACTGTATGTCAAGGAATTGTCCATTCATAGCAAATGGTTAGATTTGGTGGAAAAGGCTCTGGTCTGTAAAGGGGCTTTCACCAACTACAAGCAGCAATGAGGATTCTCAGAGAACGAATCCCTAACTCATACATGAACAGTCAAATTAAGTTGTATCTGCATTATCTACACCAAAGATGTAGCACATAAGGACTGGTGAAGTTTTCGATGGTATTGTACACCTGTATAACATTGTTTGTTAGTCAGCTGCTATAAAATGTGAATGACTGATGTCACTTGGTTGCAAAGATTGACAGTGCCTGATTATCAAAAATACTTTTCAAGTCTGTCAACTGACTCATCAACTAATCAACCGGTTGTTTCTACACTAATAATGATGAAGGATTCCCAACAGGAAGCTTTAGGCACTTAAATGCGAGTACAATAAAAATACTGACATCTAGAAAAGTGTTGTCAGTATTCTACCACTGACATGGTTAGGATTACCAACTCACCCTGTCTAGGACTGCTTTATGCCAAAGAAAGAAGGAAGGACTATGACTATTTAGCATTTTGCTTCACTGACACATCATGCTGTATTAACTGGAAGTTCTGGTGAGCATACAAACTCAATGTACCATTATTTTACTTTCAACGCAGACAGCAAAATTACAGGATATCAAATAGGGGAACAGGACATTCTTCTCTACTGCAGCACAGTCAGAAAAATGTTTTTGTTCCTATGTACACAATCATGTTTAATAATAACAGTGGTGGGGAAATTCAGTCTGTTGATCCATTTAAGTAAAGGTGAAAGTTATTTATAACAATGCTAATGCAATGCTAATGATCATGTGTTTTAAAGGCTGATGTGTCTATTAGCTGTCACATAAATGTTTTTGAATGAAAATCACATTATTTCCTTCTGAAATGTGGTAGAATTAGAGCTGAAAGTCATTATTTCACTCAATGTAAAGTTATAAGGTACTATTCTGGCAAATTGTCATTTTCAACCATTATCAGGTAAAATAGGATGTAATGCTTGACATATATGATATTAAACTAAAGATCTTTGGGTTTTTGACAGTTGGTCAGACAAGTTGAGCAATTTGTAGACACTACATTGGGTTCTGAGGATTATAATGATCCTTTTCACTCTTTTTTACTGTTTTATAGACCAAACAAGAGTCTCATTTGCTTATTTATCAATAATGAAAACAATAGTTGCAGCCCTAAATAGCCCAGAAGTATTGTGTACCAAAAAATACTACATACAACAACATACATCAAAACACAGACACCGGGTACGATGAAGAATATCGGAAAAAAACATTCATCCCAGCAGATCAAAATCCCATCCTCATGTGGACATAATGTGTCACGTAACAAACAGCACATAACTCTACTATCAGCCTGTCATCATCAGCCTGCAAGAGGGCCAGAGGGAGGAATGGGGGCTGTTTGGGTGTGACACTTCGGCTCGTGCAGACAGAGGTCACCACATAGGTCAACTCCCCGCCGTCCAATCAGCTGTTTAAAGGCCGTCGGCGCTTCATGACGATAGTGAAACCCTACGCATTCATTAGACTAGAAACAAACAAACACCCACACGTTTTCCACACAATCAGGCCTTTTTCACTGGGTTCCCTGTCATGTATTTCTCTTCTGTTTATGTGCATTGAGTATAAACACTTATTACGTTATAAAGAAAAAAGAAGATAAGCACTGTGTTAAAGGTCACATGGCATGAAAATGTCATTTTATGATGTTTTTTTAACATTAATATGAGTTCCCCCAGCCTGCCTATGGTCCCCCAGGGGTTTGAAATGGCGATAGGTGTAAACCGAGCCCTGGGTGTCCTGCTCTGCCTTTGAGAAAATGAAAGCTCAGATAAGCTGTTCTGGAATCTTGCTCCGTATGAGGTCATAAGGGGAAAAGTTACCTCCCTTTTCTCTGCTTTGCCCGCCCAGAGAATTTGGCCCGCCCGTGAGAGAGAGACATCATGGCTTTCAAACGTGCAAAGTGGCAGTTGGTCTAGGCCACACCCCCAGCCTCCACCTTCCCCCCCCCCTTCTCTCCTCCTCAAAAGCTACGGACTCAGAAATGGCAGATACTAAGAAAAGCTCATTGTGGGACAGGCTCTAGTGGCTGTAATTCTGCACTAAGACTGAATTTTGGGAAAGAGACTTCAGATACAGTATTAGGGGACCACTAAGGTCTATATAAAAGAGACTTCATATACAGTATTAGGGGACCACTAAGGTCTATATAAAAGAGACTTCATATACAGTATTAGGGGGCCACTAAGGTCTATATAAAAGAGACTTCATATACAGTATTAGGGGACCACTAAGGTCTATATAAAAGAGACTTCATATACAGTATTAGGGGACCACTAAGGTCTATATAAAAGAGACTTCAGATGCAGTATTAGGGGGCCACTTTGGTCTATATAAAAGAGACTTCAGATACAGTATTAGGGGACCACTAAGGTCTATATAAAAGAGACTTCAGATACAGTATTAGGGGGCCACTAAGGTCTATATAAAAGAGACTTCAGATACAGTATTAGGGGGCCACTAAGGTCTATATAAAAGAGACTTCAGATACAGTATTAGGGGGCCACTAAGGTCTATATAAAAGAGACTTCAGATACAGTATTAGGGGACCACTACGGTCTATATAAAAGAGACTTCAGATACAGTATTAGGGGACCACTTTGGTCTATATAAAAGCATCCAAAGTGCACCATGTCAAGGGACGTTTAAGGAAGACAGCAAAGTCTCACCACCCTTACAGCCTTCCTCTCCCTAAAAACAACACATGTAACATAATATCCACAATTTAAACAGCACATAATCTACTGATGTTTATTTATGTAACATACGACACATTTTACCTTTTCGTCCATGTTTCCCCATTTCTTTCACTTTTGAACAAACTCACATTCTCTCACTGTTGAATACACACACAGTGTGTTTACCTAGTAATCTATACACTGCACACTGGACACACATCTCCATGTATTTATATAATAACACACGCACACATTCACACAGTGTCCATCTCTGCCCCACCCCCACGCCCAGGCCTCTATCAATGGGATTCCTGTCCCCTTCTCCAACCAGCAGGAAGAGCCGTGCAGGCCCACATTCCTCAAAGAGAGAGAAGGAAGGGGGAGGAGAAGTGGGTGACACAGGGAAGGAGTAGGTGTGCAAAAAAGTAAAGGTCTGTTGGGGGGAGTGAGGGAAGGTTAAAAGAAGTAAAAAAGAAATGGAGAATGAGAGGAGGGCCAGAAAAGACAGAGGGCGGACTTAAAGGATGAAAAGATGAAAAACATGGGAAGGAGAGAGGAGGTGAAGGTGGAGGTAGAGGGGAGCAGGGAATGGCAGGAATCCCCAAGGAGAAAAGAAAGAGAAAGCGGGTATTGTGTGTCCTGCGCAAAGCCGCACACCTACTGAACCCCAAGAACAATCCTTGCCCTGTGTGTGAGGGAGCACTAAAGAAAATGAAGAAGAAAGGGGTGGTGCTGGAAAGAAAAAGGACATAATCAGGGGGAAGGACGATAAAAAGATAAAAAAAGACGTATAGTTTGGAGTTGAACTGGACAGACGTTGTGGTCTACCACACGAGAACAAACTAGAAAACTACACACTATCCCATCTAAAATGTTGCCAACGATCATGTATGTTTGTGTCTATGTATGGATAATTACTGTAGAGTAGGTCATTTAGTTTTTCTACACTGGCTTATTATTGCCCTCGTGTCTGTTTTTGTGCATGGATCAATGCAGGCCTGCCTGTGTTCTTTAACTACAGCTTTTACTTTTGCATTTTCGTGTTTATTTTTAATGTGGATTACCTGATATAGAATGCACATGCGATCATCTATTTGTGGTCCTCCTCAGTAAATACTGACCTGTCTGTTCATAAACCAGACCGTCTAAAATGGTCTTTCTGGCTGTGTTTGTGAACACTATACAGTATTACTTCATTTTGTAGCTTTGTGGTTTTCTGCATTACATGCCTCAAATAAAGCTCCATGCCTTTGTAGCACATGTTATTCCTGCTATGTTATGTAAGTGAATTGCATTTATGCAGCACAGCCATTTAAAATCCAAGAAAACGGAAGTAAAGACTGACTTTGGGTGTTTGTTGAACATAATGGGCAGATATTCGTCAACGGGCAGCATCCTTTTGAAGGGGTCGGCAGCCAGTAACTTCCTGGCGCCTTGCTGGGACAGCGCATAGCCGAGTGTCCAGTAGGAGTAGTCGGCCTTGACCAGGTTGTTCACACCGTCCACAGACTGCTCTGGCTGCTGCACCTGCATACGCTTACGCCCCACATAGCTGGAGCACAGACAGAAAGAGTGTGTTGACGAGGCAAATGGGTGCAAACTTTAGTTTCAACATGCATTCATGAAATCCAAAAAAAGGGAGTGTGTCTGGGTTGGGGTTCTTACATGAGGTCCCAGTCCAGCTGGGTTTTCTCTGTGTCATCCATTATGGCCTGGATTCGCCTTTTAAACCTGGGCTCAAACCTCACGTCATCCTCTAAAACAAGAACCTTCTGGAGGCCATGCTCCACCACCTGATGGTCAGAAAACACACACACACACACACACAACACACACACGCGCACTTAAAATGAAAGAATAACAGCGGAGGTTTTGCCAGCTGTCCAGATTGTCCCTCTCTTATACATAATTCCTGGTAATGATCGTGTTGTACTCTATTGAACTAGACATGACTTCTTCCCCATGCTAGTGCATACTCTACCCTGCTCTCACCTGTGTCCATATGGAGTGATGGCTGAGGAAGCAACCGATCTCCCCTCTGGTCAGGACTCGACCAGAGTACGGGTCCTTGTAGCCCGGCATCATCTCTATTCCCAGCGCTTGCAGCTGGGACGAATTGAGAGCCCTGAAAGAGAGGGAGAAGGGAAAAGAAAGGTATTTCTTATAACTATATTTGTCATTATGCAGTTGAGTCTGTCATCAGTGAAAACAGCTTCGCTGCACAACACAACAAAGTCAAATTATACAAGTTGCAACAAGTGTTGTCAGGAAAACAAAGGCTGGAAGAAGGATTAAGGCATTCTCAACGGTGGATTAAAGTAGGCACAGAGGACAGAAAGCTCAGGGACCATACTTAAAGTGTATTAGATAAACTTACTTCTGTCGTGGTGCAGAATAAACTAAACTTCAAAAAACTTTATCACAGAGAAGATTTTTGTTAGGATTATTATTAATTTATACTGTTTATTGATCCCCAGTGGGGAAATTACACTTTGTTTTGTTAGAAATCCTTACATACTGTACATAGGCTGGAAATACTCACACACATGCTCAGGACCTATTCTATTGCACAAATGGATTAATGTCAGAGTGAGTGGGCTGCCATTATAGTGCCTTGCTCAAGAGCACCAGGCAGCACCCAGGAGATGAAATGGCATCTCTCCAGATGCTAAACCACACTCTGTACTTTGGTCCATACTTGGATTTGAACCACTGATCCTATATTTCCCAAACCAACTCCCTACGGCCTGTGCTAATTAAATCAGCCTTCAGGTCAGTTCATCGTCTTCATGCAGGGCTGTGTGTTTGGGACCTACTTGCCATCCACTGCGTCTGTCAGCGTGGCATGCAGGCCCAGTGAAGACATTGTTTTCAACATCCTGGTTCTTCTGTCCAGCCGACGCTTCAGGTTGATCAGGAAAATCTAAAAACAGTTAAACAGAAATAATGCATACATGTTCATTAAAGACGGAACATTTTAATTTAATCTGAAAGCCCATTCTGTAAGTATATTCCAAATGTTTTTTTCTATTGTGTTTTTTGTTACTGTTTCTCCAACTGGAATAGGAGATCCATAATGCAAGAAACAGAAGAATGATAAAACAGAAGTTAGGGTCAGAGAGGTATGAGGTGAAGGCAAAAGACAAGGAAGAAGAACTTGGTGACACTGCTACAAAAACAGGAAGTGAGAGTTGCTGATGAACAGCAAATATAAAGACAGACAGAAGTTGAAGAGCTCCTGTTCCTCCAGGCAGAGCCAACACACTCGTAACTCACTTTATCAAAGCCCATGGTGTCCTGTGGTGATGGAGAAGAGTACAGGTGCTCAGAGGGCTCAATGTCGTGGTCAACTGTTGACAGAGAGAGGAGAAGGAGAACGGTTAAGACAGCAAAAACAGGATTGGTAAATAACTGAATTTTCTCTGGATCGTGGCGGTTTATTTAATTTGATTTGTTTAAAGTCTGAGCATTGAAGGAGGTCAAAAGTGTGAGAAAGTGTGAGGGAGGCAGGGGTTGAGTAAACAGGAACAGGGAAGAGACAGATACGGCGGAGGGGGATTACATTTAACAAAGTGGGTTGGCAGTATGTAATCATGAAGGGTCACAGAGGTCAAGAAGGAGAAGAAACAAGTAATCAAGGAGTGACAGATAAAGTCAGCTGGAACGTGTGTGTGTGTGTGTGTGTGTGTGTGTGTGTGTGTGTGCGTGTGTGTGTGTTTGTGTGTGTTTGTACTCACTCAAAGCCTCCGTGATTGTGTGTATAAAACTCTCGCTTTCATCTTCCACACTCTGCTGTGCTTTGAGAGGGACCGGCAGGAGACCGTAGTGTTCTCTGTTACACACATACATCTGCACCCCTGGAAGACACACACATGTGCACATGGTTCTATAAATAAAACCTTTTGACCCAAACGTTTCAAATAAACATGCACACCAGGTCACACTAAAGCCAACTGTTGGATGTTCCTTTAAGTGTTTTTTGTTAATGTCATATTTTTCTTAGAATAAATGGGAAACAATGCTTTGAGAGAGATGAAATACATGATGTTGCCTTTTGTGGACACCAGCATCCAGAAGGGGCCAAGGGCCAAGATGGCGCTGACTGACGGGTCATGAACCATTATTCCACAAGGTGACCAGGCAAACCAAATATAGGGAAAAATGGCTTAGACCTCAGAGGGCATACAGCTAGCAACTAATAATATCGTACTTTTAGTGTGAATAACACACACACACGCACACACACACACCACACACACACAGTCAAGACAAACCCATGGATCAATTTTTCTCCGCTTTAGCTCATCTGCCGTAATGTCAAACATTTGCATGAAACCAAAAAAAGCTCTCAGCAGTGCACACCTGCAGAACAAAGACACGTTTGTAATAGACTTCTCATGAATTAAGGACTTCACTGACAGTCCTCAGCTCATCTCAGTGAAGCTGCCATGTGGCATTCGCAGCCCTACTACAAATGTGTCAGTTTGCTGTGAGTTGAGTTTTTCAAACGGACCTGCTTGACGTGCCGAGAAAGCAAACACCATGATGTCATCGAAAGCCCAGCTGTAGTCAGGGTGAGGAGGGTAGAAGGCCAGGTCCCTGCTGGATTCACGACGCAGGTCCAATAAGAAGGTGCTGTGCACCATGGGAACAGCAAAACAGCCGAGCCGCTTCCACTCCCTGATCGGCTGGTAGTCTGGGGTTCGCTTGTAGTAACCCTGAGAGAGAGGAGGGGGATGAAGAATGAGGTTTTCAGGGAATAAATCAAGCTGAGTGGATGGACAGATGCATGAATTTAAGTCTAAAGTCTACCTGTGGGGTGATGCCACACCAGAAGTTGGAGTAGAGAGAGCGAGACTCTAACATGGGAGCAACCACGGTCAAGTTTTCAGCCATCAGCAGGTTTAGCACACGGGGGTTGGTCAACAGGTTGTCACTGTCTACAAACTAAAGAGGGAAGATGGTCTGAGTGTACAAGTCACTCATATGCATTCTGAAAATAAATCCTTGTGGTCAATCTTTCACAAACATGTGCCTTGTATCTAATTAAAAGAACACATGTTACATTTAGGTAAAGGATCAGTTCAACCCAACATCAAAAATACAACTTTTCCCTCTTACCTGTAGTGCTATTCATCAATCTATATTGTTGTAGTGTGAGTTGCTTTGGAGATTACTTTATAGCAAACCGATACTGTTAGCTCACCTGAGCTCAGACGAGAAGGACGCCATTAATGTTTACATCTCACGCTGTCTTGAGCTTCTCGTCCATCAGTAAGCTTCTTTCTGGGCATGATATGGTTAGCAGGTGTGGTTCGGAAGAAAGAAAATAGTTCCTAGATTACACTGTTCACAACCAAAGCCTGTAAATTTTCTAGGGTCACAGGGTCATGATTTCTGGAAAGAGTCAATGTTGTTGAGTCTTTCAAATGTATTCTTTTGACGCTTTGAGCACCACAAGACGTGTGTCATCTAGTTCCATTGTATTCAAGAGAATCTCTGTGGCCAATATCTCCAACACTGGGCAACTCACACCAAAACAATCTAGATTGATTAATAGCACTACTGGTAAGAGGAAAAATAACTATTTTTGATTTTGAGGTGAACTGTCCCTTTAAACAAACACAGTCTTGCTTAGTCAGCATTAGAAAATTCTATAAATGCAAATTAGAAATATCAGTAATAAAAATATATTTTTGCAGTGTACATCAAGCTACACTTGATGCAAACAGTCAAAGCCACATCAAGACATCACAAAGACAATCAATAGTCCTCAATTACAAATGTAAAAAATAATTTTATGTTCCCAGCTAAACCAAATTGAAGCATGGTAATAGTTCAGGCAGAGCACTGACCTCACTGACTAGCATCAGCTGTTTCCTTCATGCTTTACAATCACATCAGCAGCAGCGTATACAACACTCAAACAGTATCTCAAGTCTTACCAGTATGTAGTCCGCCCATCGTTCCCTGGCAGCCTTCAGCGCCGCCTGCCTCAGCTTCATCACATGGTTGAACCTGGACGGAGGCCAGTGCTTCGGACCCCACTCATCCGTGTAGGACCTGATACAGAGGCAAAAGCTAGTCATTTGGTCATCATTATCTAACTTATTATGTGAGAAAAACAGAACAAGGAAAGCCTAGAGTGCCATTACTTTGATTCAATGTTAATAAATGATTCCCGTGGGAATCGTGACTCACCGCGGCTCCTCCATGGGTCTCCACTCCACGTAGTGGTAAACACCCTGGGCTCTCTTCAGCCATTCTCTCAACATGGCAGTGGTGTTGTCCACATTATGATCTGTTGCTGCCCTGAAACACCAACCCAGACAACACGGCATGTCATTCAAATGAACTCTTGAAACTATGACGCTGCTTATTTAAACGCATCTGCTAAACACTTGAGATGTCAACAGCTGCACAGAAACAAACATCTTGGCATGTCAGCACTGTTTCCAGAAATAACACCCACTAGAAATATATGAGGATGTAAAGTTGAGTCAAACTGTCGTTAACGTAAGGTAACAAGGAACAGTTTGTTACACTCTGAGCAGTGACATTCAGACAGCGTGTTTTGGAAGAAGACGTTCAAGATTCCAGATTTATCCAATTCATGTCTGATGTTACAGACAGGAACAGGCGGCTTCCGCGCTGCAAAGCTTCCTTACTGCCTAATTAAGCACAGCCACAGTGCAGACAAACATTACTCTGAGGCACTCTGGGTAGAAAATAACAAAGAGAAAGAAAGTAATACCAGGCACATGCTAACAGAACTGCCACGAAGATGTCCATCAAAGTTAACCCAGCCTAAAAGTATAATTCACTTAACCTGAATTTGAATACTTAGATGTGTCAACAACTCGACACATAAACAGCCAGAACACCTGTATATACTGTACATACACACACATATACCCACACCCCCCCCCCATACCTGTAAGCTAATGGTGTGAGTGTAAAAGTTAGCACAGTTGCAGCTGCTTATTTGTCACTCGTGTGGTTTGCACTTTGAGTCGCTGTATCTTCACAGAGATTACCACTTCAGCTCCCAGAGGTGACTCAGAGAAGACACTGTGACTACTGTTTGTGTGGGTGAGAGTGTTTGTGTGTGTACGTACATTTGTGCAACGGAAATTAAAAACTGTAACTGTATCACTGTGCGGTTCCCAATCACTTCTATACGAGGTTCAGAAAAATAAACATCACCTGTCTTTGCATTTAAATTGCTATTTAAAGTGGAAAGGTCAACAAAATGCAGAGTCAGCAGAAGTACTTTAATGTGGGCATTAAACACACACAAACACACAAACACACACACAAACGCACACAAACACACACACGCACGCACTTAGTGAAATGGAGTTTTCCACCGCTTGCTGTAATATTCCTTGCTGTACTCTATCCAAAATCACACCCAATTTTAGCTGGACAGAGATAGAAACACACACACGCACACACACACACCACACACACACACACACACACACACACACACACACACACACACACACACACACACACACACACACACACACACACACTTGTGCAACATCTACTTGTATTTTAAGTAAGATAACAGTGTTGACACTCTTCATTTACCCACATTAAGCACAAATAGCAATACAGAAACACCTGTTTTTGCACAGACATGCACACCTATGCTTATTTAACTACACAAACTACACACATGCACAAATCATACATAAACATGCACAGTCTTGCTTTGTACACATAGATTAGTCAGAAAGAGGCAGAGCCCTCTTAGGCGTGGAATTTCAATAATCTCCAGTCAGACAGAAAAATAACTCATCAGACATAATCACCAGCTGGAGAGGGGCCATGAGCCTGAAGGAGACACAGCGGTCAATAATTTTAATAGTGTGTGTGCGTGCGTGTGTGTGTGTGTGTGTGTGTGTGTGTGTGTGTGTAAAATGTTACTGGCTGGTTGGTAGAACAGCTGAATTACTGGAAAAGCAAATTGTTGTCATCTAATGATTAAAACCCTGTTTTAGTGAGATTTCAATTTTATGAATCAAAAAGGTCTGTGTCACTGCTTTTTTATTGGCAAGTTTTATAACGATGGAGAGAATGTGTGTGTGTGTGTGTGTGTGTGTGTGTGTGTGTGTGTGTGTGTGTGTGTGTGTTTGTGTGTGTGTGAATGTTCGTGCCTACACTTGCAAATGTGTGACAAAAACATATGGACGTTCATTTTCTTGTCCTGAGAATGTTGTTTTTACAGCAGTGTGACTGGTGATTTACCTGTCGCCCAAGTGGTAGTTTTCCATTTCAAATGTATCTTTTTGAGTGTATGTAAAGGGTTCTGGGTATGTGTGTAAAAAGTCAAAATCGTGTGTGTGCAAGCACGTCGTGCATGCATGTTTTTTATAAGGGGCTTTGAAACACCTGACTCGCTGGTAATGAGTACATCTACACTCACATTAACGTGCTTTTTGAACCGCTAAACTGCACTGCATTGCATTGCTGAGGGAAATAAATGTGTTCCTACACGCCATCTTCCTATGACAGTCTCGGTTCCAGGCAGGGCTTAAACAGGAAGGGACTTCTGGTAAGTAAAGAACAATACATGGTACAGCATGTGGGAACATACAGTATGTAGTATAAAGGGTATGTGTATGTTTATGGATATATGAGACAGCAAGGGGTTTTGTGTTTGCACCACCTTATTATTATTTTTATTAAACATAAAATGTGCAAAATGTTCTTATCGATACATAATTAAACTTTCGGTGAATCCCTCAAAGAGCTCATTAAACCGCTTCCAAACTTATAAATGATCTCACTCACTTTGTTCTACACATATCTCATTAAAATGCTTTTTATTTGCCTCACAAAATCATTATGGTTAAAAAAGAAATGTGGTAACAATTACTTCAAGAAAAAAGTAGATTTTGCCAATAAAAGGTAAGCTTTTAAACTAATTGTGCTGTGATTCCTTTGGACCAAAATACATCTATTGAGGATGATACAGTCCTTCTTTAGTGTTAGGGTTCCTCTCACTGTGTCGGCTACAAGTTTAATCAGACAAAGAAAACAGCATCAAATAAAGTCACCTTTGCCTTTCAGTGTGTCTTATACTGATGTGCCTTATTTTGTGCTTTCCATCATTTCCATGGGGCATAATCTCCTCTATCTCATTTCATTTTAGACACGTTTGTCCTTCTTCAGGAGGCAACTATGTGCTCCTCAATTTCCTCTACCTTCAGGCAAGATAACCCACAGAAGCTGAACTGTATTGTACTGTGAGCTTAGTGCGAGATCCTTTGCAGTTCCTGGCAAATTCCTCAGCTGTGCAAAGCTGATGTCTGTGAAAATATGGAGACACAGCCACATCTATACAAAGCTAGCAGCATTACCTGGGTGTCTGGGAAAACTAAATTGAAATGAGGATATACAATAACTATAGTATGCATCTCTGCACAAAGATACAATATGGGCTCCCTTCTCATCACTCCGTTCCTCTATATCTCTTTCTTACCTCGTGCCACATCTCCTCATTCCTGTTTTGAAGTTTACAGTAAATTGCAGCCTCATTATTCTGCTGCCTGCAGCTTAGAGTTTGGGCTTCCTCTCCCCTTTTCTGTCTTTATGATCAGCATCTGGACACAACATGCTTCCCCAGGCCTCACCTACACACCCTACCACTCGCTTGCTCTCTCTTTCTATCACTTCATAGACGTCCATTTATTCTTGCCTCGTTATTAAATCTCAGTGCACAAAACCATCTGTCATTTCACCTACATGCATCAATCCCTCTTATTGTCTATAGTCCTTGTGCTTTTCTCAAAACATCAACATACACACTAGCCAGTGCTGCGGCATCTACGAGTATTATCAGCAGACAACATAGACAGTGGAAGACAAAATATGTATTTTGTAGTAAGAAAATTCAAAATTATCCCTTATTCAACCAATTCTGATACTGGTTTGAGTTAAGCACCCATTCTTGTATCACTTTTAAGTAAAAAAATAACCATATTATTTTTACTACACATTTGTATATTTGCTAAAAGCAATTTTGTTTGGTCAGATTGCAGCGCAGCAATCATGTCACATCGGCATCTCCACCACATAACGTAATTATCAACCCATTCTATTACTCTCTCTGTCTTTAGGTTATCCACTGCAGGAGGGTGTCAGATAACAGGGAGTGTGTCACGAAGGAGAAAGCTGACATCTGGCCTTTAAACACAGAGGCTTGTCTCTAAGACTGGCCCATTTAGGTAAACATGGGTCTGAAAGGATCCAGCAGGTAAGTGTAAGGTGACTGTTGATTAAATAAACTATCTAATATAGTTTCCAATAATGACTGGGTGCTGTGTGTAACTAAGAAGCAAGAATGCCTCTTATAGACCAGAGTGCAGATGCCTTTAAAACGTAATAACTATGGCAATGTGTGTGTGTGTGTGTGTGTGGTGTGTGTGTGTGTGTGTGTGTGTGTGTGTGTGTGTGTGTGTGTGTGTGTGTGTGTGTCTGTGTGTCTGTGTGTCTGTGTTGACTTTGCAGTATAGTCTCTCCTGTGGAGGCTGACGTGGCTGCAGGCCTCTTGGGGGCTCAGTAGGGCAAAGGAGAAAGAGGAGGGGGTGATGGGTAGAGAGATGGAGGGGAAAGGGAAATTCCTCATGATTCTCAGGGTCAACAAGAGTAGCCAAGGCCAGCCGGCTTGCACTTGAGTGTAATATTCAGTATTCATATTTGACTAGGAGAAAAAATATTCATAATGGTTAGTTATAAGGAAAGTCTATGTTGACTGTTAGTAGGACACAGGATAAGAAGCCTGGCTTCCAATGTTGTATTGCAATTCACCACCCTGACATCTACATTATTACTTTTTACTGAACATTTGCATTGGATGAATGTAATTTTGGGAGCCTGGGCTAAAACGAGAGATGCTGCAATGGTATCTGAACAGACCATTGGCACAGAGTCACCCCCTTCCACTAAGGTGTATTATGAAAAATATAAAACCTTTTGTTGTATGTGCTGGCTGAACAGCCTATATTTTGCCATTAATCATTCCGTCTAAAAGTAACTTTTCTAAGCTCCTGGAAAGTTTTATGAGTATTACATTTTCATTGTTAAAAAAGGGAAATGAAAATGATTATCTGACCCTGTTTGCAGTCACAGGTGTCCTGTTAACAGCTTTACAGAACTCTCTTTTAAAATGTTGGTCTTTTGGATAAGCGCTTTTTAGTCAAAAAGCGACTTTTTTTGTAAATTAGGAAAGAGTGCTCTTGATACATGCATGCACATTGCACATACCCTTCCCTCTGCCCCAAGGCACCAGAAAAGGTTTCCTTGGGCCAAAGCCATTTGGTTGCTGAAAAGAAACGTGTCTCGGGGTATGTTACTTTATGCTGATGATCTACTTTTGTATGTCTTCAATCTAGCACAATCTTTCCATGCAGTTCTAGACCACTTTCGTAAATTCTCTGGAGAGAAGCTCAGTTATCATAAGAGCAAGCCTCTCCTAGTAAATTTCCATACACTTCATGATTTTAGCTGGGCAGATAAATGGGATACCAAGTCATTTTGTTGGCACCAAAAACCATAAATAATTGTTCTAAAACAAGCTGCTGTTGCTCTTTTGATATTCATGTCAATAATGGGTATTGCATTGTTTTAGTTCTCTTATGGACACAAGCAACTATATACACTACGTAAATATCCAAAACAATATCAGTCATGCATTCATAGCAACTCATTATTTCAAACCCACTCTGGTTGTGAAAGAGGACAGAAAGAGAGTAAAAAAATAAAGAGAGGCAATAAGTGGTTAAAGAAACAAATGGAAGAGTTGATGGAAGAATAAAGGAAAAACAGGAAAACCTCTCATTCTCTTTACTTCATCTTATCTCTCTCCCTTTCCAGATGAAATGAATGCCATTGTGTTTCAGTGTTTTGCCAACTCTATTGCTGTGCTGTGCTGCCAAGCTCTGACAATCCTTCTGGAAGTGTGCTAGAACACATGGGGCATCAAGCAAGAATTCACAGTCTAGGCTGGAGCCTGTAACAACTATTTTCACTCCAGGGGAAAGAGAGAGAGAGAACTCAAAAAAAGGCTCAAGGATTGGAAAGCCAATTGTCTTTGTTTACTGAAACTTAAATTGAACAGATACTTCGGGTCTACAGAGAAAACCTTCCCATGAGAACTTCCAACTACCATGAGTACTTCTTTCTACAGGGCGGAAGGATGGGTCTGGACTGTTGGCAGGTACAACATTGTCAGCTGCACCTCTTCAGCGTTACAGAGAGTTTGCTGGTTAAGGCTCAGTGATAGGCTGGCAAAGACTAGGCTCAGCAGTCAACGTGTTTGGAAAATGGAAATGGTTCCACTTAGTAGTACCGTATGAGGTGTGTACAGCATCAGTTTTTTCAAAGCAAATTGTGCTCTAGTACAGATAGAAGAGACACGCATCTCCCTCTGCTCCAGTGAAGTTTGTGTCATTAGGAGCTGCTTCTCTGGGAAATATCATCCTGTGTTTCTGGATATTACATCAAATACCTGAGCAGATGTTTAAAAACCTTTTTAGTTTCCCACGGATTGGATGGGAATGCAGAATACGACTCCTCAGGTGATACTGATTGGGAGGTCAGAGATGATTGTGGCCTTTTACTCAACATATGGAGGTTCTGGCTCACTGTCAGCCTTGTGAGGTAACTGGGAAAGTGAATGGAAAACAGGGGCTGAGCCAGTGAAGCAAAGCAGAAACACACACCCATTATGTGCGTAATAGCATTCATACACACACATATGTGAAAAGGGACATACGTGCTTGCACATTCATACACATACAAGCAACAGAACAATTTTAGCACAGAGTGCCAGTACTGTGATCTAAAACGCATTGACACACACCAAAGGCATAGGCTGCTAATCATTCACAAATGCCCACATCGGCAGCAGATTACACACAAAGCCTATCCCATTCTGATCATTTATTCCGTACACTTGGATAAACTGCTCTCCAGAAATGGCCAAACTCACAGTGTAACAAAACCAGGAACTATTTGGGTTTCAATGTGGCATTCCCACAAAGGAATGGAGCCCAAGGTAACACACCTGGATTGCTGAAAGTCCTCTGGCAATAATTCAGTATCACAAAACTGATAACCTTTCAAGCCTGTGTGATTCTTTCCATTTTCTTCAATTTAAATATCTGTCAGAGGGATACAAATAACACAATAGATTTGCTTAATAAATAATAACTAACACGTAACAAACTTATGTTTAGAATACACAAATGACAGACAGATGCTTTAGTTAAATCTAAGACTTGCATGCATTACAGCAGGATAGACAATCACATGATCCATATACATGAGGATATTTAAACTTGCAAGAAGCTCAACTGCTGCGGGCTCGCTCAAAACTGCAAAACCGAAAAGAAGAAAATCACTACTAATCAAAAAGTGGGTTAGTAGACACCAAAATAAGAGAACACTGGATTTACAGGATAAAATCCGCCAGGCAGTGTAAAAAACATAAACAGCATCAATTCTGCATAATTGTACCTGGGATACACATAACAGCAGCCTCACCATCGCTAATGGACGTGGCGTCACTTTTTTCCATGAAGTAACATTTTAATTTGGTTTTGAACGATTTAAAGTGAAGATGTCCTATTATTGTATTTCCTGTACAATGAATTTGGTATGATCAGTAATGTTTAGCAACTCTTAAACTTTTATCTGATGGCACCCAGTCATGTCAGGATACTTAAAGGGGCTGTATGCGCTGAATATCGAGTATGGACCTTTAAAAAAAAAAAAGCATGTCTGTTCTTCAAAATTTACCACATTTTTTACGCAAAAAAGACATATCCTGGTACAAAAAGGGTTTTAAAAAATATAATTTGGCACTTTGTGCAAGACAAGCATGCCACTGCAACGCCTAACCCTGCAGTCAGCATAAACCATCCAGCCAAAAAGATCTTTACTCAGCATTCAAGTCCGATTTTTCATGGTTTGTTTATTGCTGTGTAACACAATGCACTTGTCAAAATAACTTAAATATTGTTTATGTCATGTTACGTCATATTACATGGGGGCAAATCCTTTCTATCAATTTCTTTGAGAGAACCTGGATTCTATCTAATAATCTCACATCAATCCCCAATGAGATAATATGGTAGATACAGAATACATTTACATAAACTTCTGTGTCTGACAGGAGCACAACTGTCACTGAGGCATAAGCCGGTACACATTTTGGCAAATGTGGAAAATTCCTAAATTATAGAGTGACATCATACCAGCGTACCAGCGGTTGTATAATAATAGATATAGTTGGTTGTTAAAAGTTTACAAGTATAAAATTCATACCAAACGTCCATCCTCATCCCTGCATTGTCATTATGAAGTACAATGAAAATTATAATATAAGTGGTTATTTGATTAATGTGTAAATAAACAGCATGACATTATGGCCGATGATGTCAGCGCTCTGACATTCTCTTTATGGCTCAGTCTTCTCTGACAGATCCACAAATCATCATCTCGACATCCAGCACAGCACCTGGGAATGCACTTCCCTACATGAACACAGCCGGCGGGCAGTAAGCAACAGGCGTCCAGCAGTGTGAGGAGCAAAGTAATAATAGGCTGGCCTAAACTTAAGAGAGAATTGTCTGCATTGCGCCTAACACGTTAAGACAAACACAAAGTTCACTGGTTATGAAATCCTCTATGATTTCCTTTGAAGCTGCTTACAGTGCAGTAACTCCTGGAAGCAGGGCGCAAAACTCAACTGTTAGCTGGCAAAAGATAAAAGCTGCTGAATTCTCTATTTAACCTCTAACTCATGGAGAGTCCAGTCAGCCATGAGATAACGTTACTATGAGGAACTATGTAGCCTTGGTTACATGTCATCCATCCTATCTCTTTTTCTATATTTCCAGTCCCTCTCCACTCCACTGTTATGTATTTCCTGTGTTTCTTCTTTTATGTGAAAATGTTGGGACATTTTGTGAAATATGCTTCTTGGCTTTCTTACAGAGAAAGATGAAAAGTTAAATGAAAAGATTGATGCCATTAGATGGTAAGCTTAGCTTAGCACAAACACTAAAGTCTCCACTGGCTGCCTGGCAACCTCAAACAACCTTTAACCACAAGTTTTACACTTTGTTTTTTATTTGAATTAAATAAATAAGATAGAACATGCTAGTTAGTAAGCTTCGTAAGGTAATGGTAGGCAGATTGTTTTACTTTTGAGAGCCAGGCTAGCTGTTTCCCCTTGTTTCCAGACTTTAGGCTAAGCTAAGCTAACCTGCTGCTGACTGTAGCTTCATACACCCTTGACAGGTAACAACATTGACATTTCCCTGTCTCATAGCAACTACTGGGTCCTATTGCAAAGCTCAGTCAGTCTGGATCTTTCACTGTTTAGATTATTAATTAGCCTTTTTGGAGAACAACATGAGCAGTCTGGCCCTGCCTTACAGTTCACTGCTGCTCTGTCAGGACAGGAGAAGCAGTTACAAAACAAAGGGAGAGAGCAGGGCACTCATGGTCAAGCTACTGTGGGAATGTGGATTAACCAACCTGCTAAATGCCCTCTGGGTAATTTCCTAACATGGTTGACAACTTTCTCGCTGCCCGACCATCCCCCTCTTTCTCTAATTCCCTGCATTCTTTCATTCTTTCACAGCAGTGTGTGAGTCTTTCTCACCACGCTGCCACTTCTGTCAGATTATTAATGTAGATTATCCTGGAGCTGGAAACTTTGGTCCACTGTCCTCAGACCAGCCAAAGCCTGTCCAGATATTTGGAAACATGCATGATTTTTTCAACTGGCCGGGTTGTTAATCTGGTCAAGACTTGTCATTGTAATTTCAACAACACTTGTATGAAAATGGTAATATAGGCTGTCCGAATCATTTCAGATGGCTTTGAAATTACAAATTAGGTGAAATAAGTCTACAAAACGTTGTATTATGCTTGTAATCAAATGAACATACAAGCTTATCTACATTGATGACAAAACAAATATACGCATAGAGTGAATTGTCCTGGATCAACGGTTAAACGAAGACAAATCAGGTAGCATCTGATCTCTTCAGTTTTTTTCTCCGCTATGTATTGTGCACTGCATTTGAGGAAAAACCAGAGAGGAAACTTAAGATAACGTTTCCAACTGCGGAACGTCCTCCAACTGTTCATCGCTGTAACCTTTATTTATGTTTCATAATGCATGCACATTCACACGTTCAAAAAAACCAACATTTCCTGGTCACACTGGAGCACAATCTGGAGGTTAAAGGAGGAGCTGGGGTCCTGCTGCTGTTGCTACACAATTAAGTGTCACTCCTCTTTTATTACCACTATTATGTTTAATCATCTACATCCTTCTTCTCTACTCCTGTTTGCTCTGTCTCCCTTGGATTGCATGCTTGAAATGAGTAGTGGGGAGAAGAAACAATCCTCTGTTCTCCTCAGACCTGTAGCTCCAGATAGGAACTAGAGGGAAGAACATTGTGTCCCCGCACACAAACTGGATCTTCACAGCAAGACACTGTTGGTATTATCTCTGTCTTGATAGTCTGATACACTGTTCCTGGCCTGAGCTGTTGATAGTGGTAAAGTGGGGAAACCTAGTTGCTTCACGGGTAAAGATGGAGTATTATGTTACCGCAACGTTTTTGGCGTGAGCCCAGCTGGACACCCTCGTCTCACGTCATCTCCCTCTCTATGTTTCCCCCGAGCTTCTGAAGTGGAAAATAAAGACAAAAATGCCATAAAATAATGTTTTAGTAGCTGTAATGTTAAATCTTCTTGAAGTAAAATGTAACTGGACTGGCTTTACACCTTTACTACGTCTCTTTATACACGTTTAAGCTGTAGCTGTCATGATTGTCATATTACAATTACTTAGTGCCCTGGAACACACTGTGAAATGCTATAAAGGGGATTTAAGGTTTGAGTTAGGTTTGAATTATATTTTGGCATATATCGGGTGGTTTGGCTTACATGTTGGGCAGTGACGATGATCACAAAAAGAAACAAAGAGGCACAGAGCTGCATAAGCTATGTTGAGTATATTTTCTTAACCAATTTAGCCACAAAAAAACAATTAAGTTTGGTAAAACTGCCTGCCATAGAAACATATCAGCACCACATAATAAAGTGCACCATTCAAAAATTCTTATTTTCATCATTTAACGGCTTCTTGGACAACCCTCATACTGCACACACACTTTCCTTAATGTGCTAAATAGGCTCATATGTGCTCACTAATAATCTTAGCAGATTTAAAGCATATAAACTCTTATACAAACATCAGAACACTTTTTATTACCCAACTGTCCCACAGAAGAGGAAAGACTATAGGCTGTGTTGTGGCCAATGAAATAAAATTGATTGTCTAAATAAAACAGTCCTGCGTTAGAGGCTGATGACTAGGACCTTATGTTATGTGTGTGGTTTTGTGTCCTTATTCTATCATTATAAATTTCTATGCCAGGGACAATTTGTTGTTACAACAAACATACAGTATTTGGACTAATCTGCCTTAATTATACACTGTGACCCCCCCACTGCACTGACAGCAGGGCAGAGAAATGCCACTCATAACTGATGGGGCCCTTCTAACAACTCACAAAGCCATGTTAGCTCAGTCAATTTGCTCCAGAGGGCAGGGCCTCCTCTCTGTATTGAGTTTCTCCAGCGTGAATGTGAATGTGTGTGTTTTGGTGAGGGTTTCTGAATTAGGAACAGACAGTCACTCCGCAAACAAAAGCCCGATATACAGCAAAGGAAGGGTGGGAAAGAAAGTACAAGAATGCCAGCCGGGTGCAACAGAGGGGAACCATTGGTTACATCTGCCACCAGAGATGCATGTAACAGATAGTGCCTCCATTTCACATTCTTCAAATCTGCACTTTGATATCAAGCCTGCTTCTATACACACACACACACACACACACACCACCCCACACACACACAATCACACACTCACACACAAACACACACACACACACACACTTTACGCATGACTTCACAGACCTCTTGCTGTCAGACCAACACAATGTCTCCTGTCATCCCCTCACCTGCAGGGTCCCTGTTTTCTCCGTCTGCTCGTATGAGCCCACACAGTGTAGAGGACCCTATACCTGGGGTGAGGGCCCCCTTTCATACCTGCACCCTCCTGCTGTTTTAAAGCCCTGTTTCCGCAGGTTTGTGCTGAATCAGACGGAGGGAACCGTGATTAAGGGTTAAACCTAAGCCAACATGCATAGTAGCTCTTTCATCTTTTCTCACAGCGTGCAATTTAGATGCCAGCAGACACGCGAGGTAAGTAGCCTACATCGTAAAACGCAACAGGTCTGCGAGCCGATACTCACAATCTGTTATTATAATTAACACGGACACACGCTGCTTTCCTTTACAGCCCACTCCACTACAATCACTTCCCACTTCATGCACTTTGCGTTCTCTGAAAGCCTGTCCTGGAAATGCACATTCGAAACTATGATAAAAATGGATATATAACTAGTTTGAAAAAAAGTAGCCTACTCAATCTTGCGGGAATATTTGCACAACCTAGTTTAAAGACGTATTTTAAAAGTTGGGCGAAACCTGTAAACTCCATCCTCTACTGCATCCCTGTTTGTGCGTCTCTCACCAGATCGCTATGCGCTCCTTGGGGTACTCCAGCCTCTCGATGCAGCCCAGGTAATGTGGCAGGCTGTGCGCTGCGTTACGAGCCACAATGGCGATCATAACCTTCGGTTTAAGCATGGAAGACTCGGGCTTAAACGGCTCCTGCACCAGGGTCGACAGCTCCGACACGCCAAAGGGCACCACGGCGGTTAGCAGCGCCCACAGCACACCGACTCCCACGGCCCCGACCGTCCGCATCATCGCTTCCAGATTCCGCCGTGCGTCGTCCGAGCTGGACCGAGAAGTCCTGACACTGAGCGAGAGAGAACTGTGAGTGAGTGAGTGAGTGATGAGTGAGCGACGGAAGGAGGGAGGGAGTGAGCCACAGTGGGAGGGGGAGAGAGGAAGGAAGGTAACATCGGGGGAGAAGCTGGGTGGAGTGCTTCCTCTTTTAACCCTCCTACACCCGTGCTGATGGCTGTGGAGATTTTCCTAATAATAAATTGTCCAAACAAAATAAAAAATTAAAAAAAATGGCTCATCAACATACCAACCACAAATGAGTCAGTGTTTGAATTGGATAGTAAATGGATGTTTCTGTCTGTACTCTGTCAACAAAACGTAAAGGACACCGTGTCTGTTTCTCTGTGCACGTGTCTTTCCTTTTCCATGCCCCTGCCCCTGACAGCCTCGTGGATGCTGCGGAGCAGGAGACCATGAAGTCCACTGCTCTGACATCAACCTTCAGCCAGACTGCTGCACTTCTGTTTGTTTGTTCACACAAGCTTCTGTACCAACACAACTGTTACAGTAACAATGGGATTTGCATAAAGTGGTTACATATTACTTTAATCTCCCTCATCTGTTGTTAGCACATAGCAATTCATTCATAAGCAGATATAAGCCCATTTCTGAGGGTTCATTAATGAAATGTCCCATATTACAGTATATTGTCATTCATTATCTGTTTATGTACCAGCATCTATTTACAGACGCTTCAGAGGAGTTAAAGTAGTTAACAACTACATCAATAAACAAAATATTATATCTGCATAATAACCTAAATGAATTGGTGTGGTATAAGCCATGCATTAAACGTATAAACGTTTTATGCATGTTAAATGGGAGGGTGAAAAAGGAACAAATAACGCAGGGGACATTTATAATGCTAAAGGGAGAGTTGCACTATATAAAATGTTACAACAACATATACAAAGAAAACATTCATCACTGTCCAACAGAAATTAGCATGTTTCCTTTCATTTCTAAATAAACCATTTAAAACCGGATGCATGGTTTTCACAGGAGAGTGACAATATCATATTACGTAACACAGGAGTATTTTTTTTTTGGTATAATTGTGATTCAACTGAGATAAATTGCCTTTGTGACATTTTCAGTGTCTTTGCTGTTTGAGTTGACAGCCAAAAAATACAAAATTTAATCTAAGTATGAAGAAATACTGTAAATTATGACTAAACTAGAGACAAGTGAGACTATTCAAAAGAAAGATGTAAGAGGATACACATGAGAAATTGGGAAGCATATAATATTTCCTTCTATGAAATGAAAATAAAAGGAAAATTTCAGGTCTAAAGGTGTGCATGAATTTACTCAAAACATCAACAGTACCTGATGATGGAAAAAAAACAGTGGCATAAAACGCTGAACAATCAAAACAAATCATCAAACTAGCGCATGACATCCCAAACCAATATGACACCATGACACAAACATTTAACCATAATGGAACCAAAACACTTCAGAAGCTCCACTTCTAATCTTTGCAAAGAAAATCAGACATTGCTGTAAATGCACTGCTAAAGTATGCAAAGTTGATAGAAAACTGCCCACAAATATATCTCTAGCTCCAAAAGTTGGCATCTATTCTCTCAATGCTATGCCAGTATTATACTGCATGTTCTTATATGAATACAGTTAACCTTTAATAACCTTTTTGAATTATAGTGCAGGCAGACGGGGAAGCCAGCTTTCTTCTGTCCCTGTCTGGACTCAACTCTGTTTATTTAAGCTAGGACCTGTGGCGCTTGGTAATGTTTTCCCTCTTCGTTGAGGTAATGAGAGCACACTGCCATGTTCTCGGTTGCTGGATGCTCTTAGACGCCGACAATGAGAGACAAACTGAGAGAGCAATGATTTCATTATGTCCAGGAAATCCATTAGCTCCCTCTAGTGCTTTCCCAACGCCAGTTATATGTAGGATGTGTAAAACAGAACATGAAGGAAGCCACCACAAAATCACAACCTTCCTACACACACACACACACACTTGGCCAAATGTGGATCCCCAGACAACATTGAGATTTCCCAAAAAAAACTTTACTCAGGAAATGGTTGCTTTTATTCCTGCACACAGCTGTTTAAAACAAAGATCAGAGATCAGGATCATCTACAGTCCACAGCTGACAGGAGATGTCTGACTGAGAAGCTCGTAAACAGTAACTTCTGGGGCCGAACTCCAGTCAAACTTGACTTTGAATGTTTACCTTTCCTACTAAAATGAAAGGAAAATGCATATAAATAAATGACAAATTATAACTGTACCTTGTGTGAAAGTCACTCTGTCCTTTCTACTCAGTTCCCAAAGACACCCTCACCCTGTTGGCTCAGTGTCAAGCTTCAACACCGAAACATTTTCAATTTTCAAATGGCTCGTGCTCTCCTTCTTCTGTCATGGCAAAACATCTGCTTTGTAATTTCGGTTGCGTAACTGACATGCAGCCATTTGTCTCTGTAACTGAACCTTGGATGAGAGATTTTTAGTTATGTTTGGGATAAATGTATGTTTTAAAGACTGCCAAGCTTTTGGTTTGTTGAACTGTGGTTTCAAGAAAATGGTAGATATACGCTTTAAATAGCAGGGCAAATCCTTTATAACTTGGTTCAATGAATAGAGAAATATGTAAAAAACAAAAGAAAAAAAAACAACTCCACAACAAATATGTACCAATTGTTGAACTTTTTGTGTGAAAGTAGACACGAAGAACAGCCAGATGAGTGTTATTTACAATCACTTTGGCACTAATTTCAGAAGCTTGACGTCATTTAAAAAAAACTCTAGACACAAAACTCAAAACCGATGATCAAAACGCACACTTTTTCAAAACGCTAACACTTGTTTCAATTGCTTGAATACAATACACATAAACCTAAGATCATTTGTTCGTTTAACAAATCACCTGTGCAATATGACACAACTTAACATTAAAATATTACTACTTCAAAAAGAAATTGACACATTACATTTCAAAAGATTGTCCACTCATTTCATTACTGTAATATATGTACGAGCATATCTACTCGTACCACATTGTTTGCCATGCCCGAAGGTTTTTTTACCAAGATGCTTAACTAATTGCAATGTAGGAGAAAACCTGTGGCTAAATCCACATGATGGAGTTGATAAGATGTAAAATACTGCAATCACTTCTTTGTTTTGCTACAGTACAAGCAAGTTGAGATACACTGCATTTGATGTTTTACAGTACTGTCTTTTCTTTTCTAATTCCTAGCTAATTATTTAGCTTTGATTCAAACAAACCTATGTTGTCATTGTACTGTATTGTTTTTCATCAATACTTTTCAAATTTTGTTCAATGATTCCACTGTGTCTGTAGTATTCTCTCTACTACTGCACGACTTTTACAGGGATGTATTTTCATCTAGTACCATAATGAAACATATATCACCTATTTTGTACTAATGATCGTACGAACAATGGCACAGTGAAACCATGGGTAGCTTGTGTGTGGGTGATCTAAAGTAAGTTTCAATGGTAGTTCACAATAAATTAGTTCTGAACCAATGACTTTGCAAGTGCAATAATTCTTTAAAGATATGGATGCACAATGCAATGTCTTGAGCATTGGACAGCCTGGGTTACAAGTGATGACTGTTTTGAGTTTTTTGTCTAGAGTTTTGAAAAATGACAACAAGGTGCTGAAATTAGTAGCAAAGTGATTGTAAAAAACTGTAGTTTGTTTTAACATTAGAAATTATGGAAACTTATTAACTTAACAAAAACAAACTGCTACTAGCCTCAAACATGAGATATTAGAGAAACCGCACACAAAATCCCAAAGGCTCAGTGGAAACAAGTTGCATTCTGCACTCTGTGTGTGTGTGTGTGTGTGTGTGTGTGTGTGTGTGTGTGTGTGTGTGTGTGTGTGTGTGTGTGTGTGTGGCAGTGGGTCGTTTAGGACTTTGTGCCTCCTTCATGGCTGTCCGGGTGATGTACAGCTCTGAAAGATAGTGCTTTATCATGGAGAGCGTTCTCCGAGGGAACTCTCTAGATGCACGTGTGGGAGCGTCATGGAAATGCCCAAACCAGCAGATGGTGCTCTTGTTTTATCCTGAACATCTCTCTCTGTCTCTCTCTCTCTCTCTCTCTCTCTCTCCCTCTCATACACACAACACACACACACACACACACACCACACACACACACAAACGCACACACACCAGACAGTGTTAGAGAAAACCCCTCATCCTGATCAGATGATTGAGATTGTTGTGTCACCAAACAACTCCTGACACTGCTGTCTACTCAGTGGGCTCAAGTCACCAGGCTTGACCAGGAGCTGGCTGCTTACTCAGCTAAAGCGAATTTGGCAGACTGCAGTAAAAATACAATACGAGTGCAGAACCATAAAGCATCCAGGCTCTCTGGCTATCAATTTCAATACTCTGCTCGTCACTTCAGGGATGCAAAGAATTCACAAAAGATTTTGTCAAATTCTGCTCTAGACGTTAGGTAGATGCATCCAGACGGTTGCATAGTTGTTAAAACACATAGATGAATCATGGTGTGTTTACAATGAACAATTAGCTTTCCTGGGATTAAAGTAGGTCACTTCTTGTGGATGTGTGGCATTCATTTTTACCTTCTTAAAGCCTTGGTCCCGCCCTCATGTGAGTTGCTTCTTTGCCAAAGTAATCCAGAGTATGGATCTGCACAGGAAGGCTTTACATACAAATGGAGAGGGACAGAGAGAGAGAGAGAGAGAGAGAGAGAGAGAGAGAGAGGAGAGAGCAAAACTGCTGGGCTGATTCCCAAGAATATAGTTGGTGTACTGTAGGTGGATGGAAAGTGTATACTTCTCCACACTGAGTGAGAGCAGGATAGTTACGGGGCTGTTGCTGTCACATTTCTAAATGAACATGTTGAGAGCTGCAAGAGACAGATTACTCCAAAGTGGGTATTAGGCAGCAAGGAACTGCTAGGGAGCGTTAAGACACTGAGCAAAGGCCTGCTGGGCATCCAGGCAGGGATCCATCCCTTGACTCATACTCTCTATGTAGGAAATGTTTGCATGTAAACACACACAATCCCACACGAACACACACACACACACAACACACATTCTCTCCATCATTATAAACTTGCCAATAAAAAAGCCGTAACACAGACTTTTTTGATTCATAAAATTGAAATCTCACTAAAACAGTGTTTTAATCATTAGATGACATCAATTTGCTTTTCCAGTAATTCAGCTGTTCTACCAACCAGCCAGTAACATTTTACTGCTGACACATGTGTGCAGTTTCTCTTTTACTGCACATTCACACAAAACAAGCATTTTGTTTTTACACATTTTTGCACAAAACCTGCATATGTTATGTAGGTCTTCTGTGTCCAAGTCTCTTTCCTTTCTCTTTTCTGACTCTGTTTAACATAATAACATTATTATGCACAAAAATGTTTATATTTATAGAAAAAAAGTGACCACACAGTGATAGCGCTGTTTTATTTATTGTAAAGTTGAGGTGCTAAATAAACACCATGAAAGTATGCAATCACTCGATCCACAGAGAAATGCACACAGCCCGTACTCACAGCCATCAGGAATTCTGTACGGTTGTGATGTCACAACTATACCATATATGGGTAGAAAGTGCCGTTACAGTGCCGTTACAGTAATTCCCTGGCTGCAGTAACGGTTCAGAGACTCTGGAAATGCGGACTAATCAGAGTAGGCTGGGCTTTTTTCAGAGGCTTGAAGAGACAGGCGTTAAAACGGAGCGTTTCCCAGGTGAATTCAGACAAACAGTATAAGAAAAATTGTGTTTTTTGAAGAGTAAAGCATGTAAACATGTTCTAGTAGAAACACAAATTACAAGTGTGAACCTGAAAATGAGCATAATATGGAACATTTGAAGCTGGGTGAACTACAGTCACAGCTATCCTTAGCTAAAGTACATTTTTCCAATGTTTCCTGGTACTGAAAATAATTTTTTTTTAACATTTCATCATCTTAGTAATTGAGTTTGTAATACCACATGCATAATTATAAAGATTTAAGGTTAGTAGGGTGGCAAGTCTTTTAATACATGGATTAACTGCAGACAACTGTTTCAGACGCTCCTAAAGCTGCAACCACAGCAGTAATAGTTATTTATAAAAAAAAAAAAGACTGAATCACACAGAGATACTACTATACACCCATGAAGCTTTCAGAATGGGCGTTGGAAGTGTAAGGGAGAAAATGGTACATTTTTGCATGCCTTCTGGGAATGTCCTGTGGTATTACCTTTCTGGAAAGAGGTTTTAAGTAATTGGGAGATTGGTTGGGAAAAAGGTTACCGGAATCTCCTCTGTTCTGTCTCTTGGGAGATGGCACACTTTTGCCACAGTGAACCAACAAAGAACGGCGTGCGTTAATAACCGCAGGCCTCATCTCTGCAGCAAGGCTGGTATTGAGGAATTGGAAGAGCACATCCACGCCAGGGCTCACAGACTGGACTCAACTGGTGACGGAGACCGCATCCTACGAATATTTGATTACCAGGAGTAACAATGTCAAAGGGAAGTTCCATTTGGTGTGGGACTATTTATTTTCATATATTAAGGGCTTGATATATTAAGATATATGTGTTAACACACATGCTTCAAACACAACCCAGTTGATATAATCACAAACAATGTGGTGTTGTCCTTTAAGTTTAAGGGGTGTTGTCCTTTAAGTTTAAGTTTAGCTGTTACTGCCTTTTGCTTTGTTATTTGCAAATGTGTGTGTGTTAAAAAATAATTAAATACTTTCACGACAAAAAAAACAAAAAAACAATTACTGATCTTTCATCGTTCAGACACATTTTCAGCTAGGAATGTGAATTTGGCTAAGATGTACTTAAGGATTTGGACTTAAATCAAACTAGAAGCCAAGAAAATGTAGTTCCTAAGGGCTCTCACACTTAAAGCTCTATGTCTCTCTCTCTCTCACACACACACACACACACACACACACCGACACACACAAAGCAGGGAGGAGCGGGCTCTTTATTGGTACTTACATCAGGGTGGAAAGAACATTTTCTTGCCTATATTCCTGTCTGAGGTTAACAGGCAACATCCGTCTCTTCCTCGCTCTCCCACATTCTCACTTTCCCAACTCCCTCGTCTTAATTTCTCGCTCTTACCTCACCTACCTCTCTCTCTCTCTCTCTCTCTGCCTCCAACACACATTTATTTCTCTATCTGGGGAGCCTTGTTGCGAGCACTGGCCCATAGGGACCCTTTCTCGCTGCTGATGTGCAGTGCCTACTGATTGTAACCTCATGTGCCCCTGCAAGTGAGTCATGTGAGGTAAAGAAGGAATTTGTGTGTATGTGTTTGAGAGAGTTAGATGCAGCTATTAAAGAAACAGTTAGACTGCTGAGTGTTTTTTTCATGATGTGGTAATCTACTCGACCACTGACACTCACTTAAAGCATTGTGGCGTCCACTCCCACAGGGTCCACATTAGGCCGAGCCGAGGGGCAGGATTCAGATTCAGCAGTGTTGGATTTTACATACCACACACATTATACAGTCATTTGCGAAGAAAGGTTGCTCAGTTGTAGTATTATCACTCTATTGGTCATTGTGAGGACAAATGATCAGTGTCCTTATTATGATGGATGAAAACTATTATGTTTTGCATTCTAATGAGTTTTGCCATAAAACTCTTTGAGAAAACTATTTTCTGTTTATATCTTATTATTGATTCCCTGCACGTACATTCCCAATAAGGGACATAAAATAATCTACTACTAACAATAACCCACACATTTTCTGTGCTATTTGTTGTGTTGTGTTTGTTATGACAATTACATTAAACCTGCAATAACATAGCATTTTGAGGCAGCAGAAACACTGACATATCCCTTGTAAAGCTCATATGGCAAATATGTTAGCAAACACTTGCTTACGTATGCATCAAACAGATACGGAGCAACATTAGCTTTCATTTGGAATCACGTTTGTGTCCACCTTATAAATGTAAGGACAGTATATGCCCTCTCTTTTACCTCTGTTTTGGTATGAATAGTGTGTTTGAAAGATGCTGAACTGGCCAACAATTATTGTGATGACTTTGCATTTTTAAGCCATGTTTATTTAGTTTTTCTATAATTTGTATAGATTAGTTCATTTTTAATTAGGTAACTTGATGTTTGTAAGTTGAACCTGGGAACAAAAAACAACAACAACATAAACAACCTTAAATCCCCCCCCAGCAAACACACCTAATGTTAAATTATGTATAAATTTGATTATGGGTGAAATGCTTTGTTTCCGACAATATTTTGCCTACCAGACTGCAGAAGTGATATTGTGCCAGCAGGTGGCTTAACACAGTCCTGGTACTCGGAGTCAGTCTAGTCTGGCTGCATGGCTAGAGGCAACATGACCACAGGAAAATAGACTTCACACCCTCAGCACACTGCCGGCATGATGCTGCTCCATTACTTAGACACACAGACACACACAGACACAAAGATGCCACACATATTAAGCGCTTCTTTGTTTTTATTTTTAATAGAAAAAAAGTATTCAAAATAATACAACAGGAAGTATCTGGTAAAGATGACAACAGAAAATGTGATCCAGTCTGTGTCTACACAGCAACCACGCATCCTCTACATGAGCTCAGCCCAGATTTCTGCTTCAGAGCCGGAGTGAATCAAAGCAGAAATAAAGCTTTACAGAACACCGCTGATTGATGCACACGACAGTCTGCTGGTGAAATGAAAGGGATTTCTGTGTGTGTGGTCTATATGTACATGCTGAATGTTGGAATGAGAGTGTGCTACAATATGTACAATAAAATACTCCATGGTGTGTGTGTGTGTATGTGTGTGTGTGTGTGTGTGTGTGTGTGTGTGTGTGTGTGTGTGTGAGAGAGCTCGGATCTGCGGTGTTATGGTTTATCAAGGAGGATGGATTGGGTTGAGATGCAGATGCTCTGAATTAACACAGCTTTAGTATGGGAGTTAGATTCCTGCCCAAAAGGTTGTACACAAAAAAATGTGTTGCACACAAATAAAGTTGTTTGTACATAAAAAATGTGTTGCACACAAATAAAAATTGTTTTGCAAACTGTCTTCAAACGTTACACACACAAAAACTTGTTTTACAAACTGTCCCCAAACGTTGCACTCAAAATATCATTTATAAATTGTCCCCGAGTCAAAACGGTCTCTGCTCGCTCAAAACAGCCCTCTCCTCGAGTACGAAACAATTCCACACCCCTCTGTGGCAAATTTCTGCCAAAAGTCACATGATACATTAGGAGTATTTCTGATTTTGTGACAGCAGGGAGCGCTCTTTCACAGCTAACACCATGAGCACCCCCACAGGGAGTTTTTCCAAACTTTCCCCCGGTGAAATTTAATATCTGACCCCCTGGTTAGCTTCTCCCTTTATTGTGGTATTTTAAATAGATAGAACCAGAGTGGATACCAAGATAAAGGCATTGTTACAGATCATAAATTCGGGTTTTATGTTGTTGTTTTTTAACAAAAAAATAACTGTCTATTGTATAGGCACTTGAAGCCTACAACAATATTTGATTTGAAAGTAACATGGTCCCTTGCCGTGACATAGCGGTGCCTTTAACTGAAAATTGTAAATGCTCTATCTGCATAGTTATGGCAAAAGTCAGATATTATATTTCACCGTGAAAGTTTGGAAACTCCCCTGTGGGGTGCTCATGGTGTTAGCTGTGAAATGCCGTCTGTCTTCCTCAGCCAAACCGGGCGTTTCAATTGTTTTGAGAGCGCCCCCTGCTGTCACAAAGTCAAACTACTCCCAATGTATCATGTGACTTTTGGCAGAAATTTGCCACAGAGGGGTGTGAATTGTTTCGTACTCGAGGGAGGCTGTTTTGAGCGAGCAAGACCGTTTTGTACTCGGGACAATTTATATGATATTTTGAGTGCAACGTTTGGGGACAGTTTGTAAACAAGTTTTAGTGTGTTGTAACGTTTGAAGACAGTTTGCAAACAACTTTTATTTGGTGCAACACATTTTTTTATGTACAAACAACTTTTATTTGTGTGAAACACATTTTTTTTTGTACAACCTTTTGGCAGGATCTAACTCAATACTTTAGTGTGCCTGCTGTGGTGATGAGGATGATAAGGGAATTGATGATGATGATGAAGATGCTGATGATGCTGATGCACTACGAAGGAAGCCAAGAGTATATATAAAAAAAATAAAAAAAAATCAGAAAGGGGAAAAAATAACTAAACAAGTGGATGTAGAACACAATAATAATTAAAAAAAAAAAAAAAAGGTCCTTGACTTCAGAAGGCAGGAGGAGTTTTGAGTTTCTAAATCACCGGCTCGCTCCTTACTCTCTCTTATTAAAATATCACGAATTTTACACTCTCTCTTCCCTCACCCTCGTTCACCCATTCTCTTAGTTCGTCATGGCCCAGGCTGGCCTGGCTGTAGGTAGGCAGGCCAAAAAAGTTCTGTGTGGATCCTGGTGTTGTGACGTAACTCCTCTGCTTTTAAACATATTCTCTTCTCAGGGCTTCCTTTCTTCTTCATTTGTGTGTCTCTTAGTCCTTTACACACGCACACACCCACACCCACACCAAAGACATTTGTCCTTACTTCCTTTGTCCATTTACAGGGCTTAAATATTCAGGATTGGACTACGGGAGGTACAGACGGACAGATACGGAGGGACAGATGGAGGGATGAGGAGCTGCTGCCGTCCTGCTTGAAGAAATTACTGTGTTTGGCCAGACTGTGTCCTTTTTCGTCACGTCCTCCTCCATTTCTCCCTCCTTTCATCTGTCTGTCCCTTCATTGCTCCGCCACCTCCATCTGTTCGCTCAGGGGCCTGAAGAGATGAGGCGCTAAGAGAGGACGGTTGTAGTCACTGAAGACAGTCTTCTCCATCCCATTCTCTCTCTCTGTCTGTCTCACATTTGTCCCCCACTCTTTCACTTTCGATTAAAATACTATCTTTGCCATACATTCAAAAACCCATGCATGCTCATACCAACAAATACAGTGTCCCTTCACATCAACCCCCCCCTCACCCCATTGGTGAAACACACACAACACACACACACACACACACACAACACCACACACCAAAACACACACACACACACACCACACAACACACACACACACACACACACCACACCAGTGGGGGGGAATGTTGGGGGCCTCTGTGCTATGTCCCGTCTTCCCCCATCTCCTCCTCCGAACAGTAGTCTCGCCCCTGCAAAGAAAGAGATTAGAGAAAATATGAGATGTAGATATTGTTTATGTTTTTCTAATTTAATTAAGTATACTCCGTAATAACGTAATAAACTCCCTCCCTTTCCTCTCCAGAGCCTGTCAAACTCATGCGTGCTGTCTCGATTTAAATAAGGCTGTCTCAGTGGTACGCTGAAAATCAGTGGTGGAAAGTGTATTTCAAAAAGTATGCACTACATGGAGGTACTTAACGGCTGTATTTCCATTGCATGCTACTTTACACATTTAATTTGCTACATCTCAAATGAAAATATTTTCCACAAAATTATTTTTCAATTTGAATTTTCCAATACATTTCTCTTACCGCTATAGTAATGGTTCCTTTGCAAATTAGAGCTGAAAGGATTAGTCGATTAATCAATCGTCAACGGCAACTGTTTGGACGATTAAATCGTTGAAGCAAAATGCCAAACAATTTGCAAGGATTTCAAATCGTTTTTGTTGGCCAAAACTAGCAAATATGAAGGTTCCTCTTGGGTTTTTGGAGATTATGTTCTTGAATCTAGATTTTTATCATACTTTGTGGACCAATCAATTAATGAACTATTTAAAAAAAAACATAATTGGCAGATTAATGGTTAATTAAAAGTAATAATTAACAGCAGCAAATAATTACATACAAAATATTTACACATCAAGCATAACATTAGCATTCATTTGGGGTTTCTGGCAAATATTCCGGTAAATCCGCTGAATGCTCCACAATGTTCACCAGCTAGTCGCTATGGTTATCTGTCTGTCTTTTGATGCTGAGAAGGTAGCGTACTGTAGATTTATCACAGCTTTGTCGTTAAGGTGGCCATCCAGAAACTATGCTGATGAAAGCTGTACCAAAATATGTAATGTTACGGGCTCGAAAACTGAAACAATTCAGGGAATTCTCCGTCGAGGGATACTTCTCTGTTGGTTCATTAATATGAGCGACTTACTTCACATTATACATTACAATGTCATTGTTAAAACTAAAATATTTACCAGTGCAGCTTTAAGGTTCTTTTCTTGATAATAATCAGTTAAGCATTTATTTATTTTCTTATTATTGGACTTGAACCCTAACACTAACCCTAACCCTTGAATGAAGTATTTCTACACTGTGATTTTGATACATTCTTCCCTGCAGAAAACACACTGACTAGTTTCAAGAAAGGTTGAAAAACACCAAAACTCAAACCAGCTATTCACCATCATTTCACCCTGCAACCTCGTCTACAGTCAGAAACAAACCCAGTGTAAAGGGGCAGACTAAGAGTAGTACGTGCTCATCGCTGCAGTGATGACCTGTTCCCCCCCCCCTCACACATGCAGCGCCGAGCGTTGAGTTTGTAAGCAGAGTGACAATGTGCACTAATGGATGTTTTTGTACAGCCTGTCTCTTTAAATGCTCAGACCCAGCTGTGTCATTAAATGCTAAGAGACCCAGTCCATGCCCCCCTTCTGCCAACACACACACACACCTAACCTTCTCAATCTTCTCATCCAGCATCCTGAAAAATTCCTGCTGGCTCTCTGACGTGTGAATACTGAAAGAAGAAAAATGGAAAAGCCAGAGGAGGGGAGAGGAAGTTGGAGACGAGGAGGAGAGGGGAGGCAACAAATACATCATGAGAATTTTCCATTACACACACACCACACACACACACACACACACACACACACACACACACCACACACACACACACACACACCACACACACACACACACACACACACACACACACACACACACACCACACACACACACACACACACACACACACACACACGTCACTGTAGTGTGAGAGAGGCGATGGATTTCATGAACACATTATACCAGTCTCTCATCCAAAGGCTAAATACTGTGCAGCCACCAACAACCAATATGTATACATATACAAACACACACACACACACACAGTCTGGGGTTGTCCAAGAGACAGCGTTACAAAAACCAGACACAACATATCATTTACTTCACATATCATAATATTTACATACTAATTCTACGTTGCATCTTAATGGACGGTGGACATAATGTTTATTAAAGGGTCAGTTCAGCCAAATTACTTTACACATTACTATTACAACAAATGTATCAGTTTTCACTGGAAGTCTTTTCTGTGGAAGTTAAACCTAACCCTATAAAAACAGTTCACAGTGAGCTGGCAAAAAAATCCCACCACCATGTCTATTAGTAGCTGTTCTGGGCCCATTAACAATATTTGTGATGAAGTTATCAGAGCAGTCCATAATACATAGATCATATATTGTTACAGTATCCACCATCAGTATGCAGACTACAGTTGGCCACTTACTTAGACTTGATGTTTGCTGAAGAGACCTCTTTCTGCTGTTTGCCCCTGTACTGCACATTACTCTTCTCCTAAACAGACACACACACCACCACACACACACACACACACACACACACACACATTAGCTCACACCAAACAGCCACACCATGTTGTAACATCTCTAATTAAGATTGTACAGTTTCCTGCTAGAGTGATGAACCAAAAATACTGAGAGAGTGTGAGTGAGTGTGTGGTGTGTGTGTGTGTGTGTGAGTTCCTCTACCACCTACTGTAGTGGCAAGTGGTAGGAAACAAATACTGGTCTAACCACATGTTGTGGCTGCACTGGAGGTTACCTGGCTATGTAAAACTGTGGTCTGTGTCATCCAATAACTCAACTAAATAACATACCATACTTCCCATTTTAAAAACAAGACAACAGTCATCTTCAACAAAGTATGCAGTTCAGAAAATGTGTGTTTGCTTTGCAATAAAACAAAAAAAAGCCAACCTGTGTGGGTTATTCCTCACCCCAGGAATAATAGAACTTTAACTGTTAAAGAGACTATACTCTTGCATATTCACAAAAATTTTCATCAATATGCACGGTCTCTATTTTAAATAAACAGATCTCAATGAGAACATCACCTCATGTCTGCATAACTTTATTTACAACCAAAGGGATAAAAAATCCTTTCTTTGCATGTGGCCGTCATCAGAGTATAACTCAAAAAGTATTTGATTAGAAAATCTTTGCTTTTCTTGTGCTGCTGCATCTGGTTTCAAAGGATAAAAGGTGTTGCCCTTCTTGGTTGTAGCCTTTTACTGCAATAAGGCCGATTTTTGAGCTTCAGTAATATAAATTAGTGGCAGTGTGACTCCTTCTGTATTTCAATCAAGATTTATAGTTCGTTATTTCACAACTTGCAGCCAGGACCCCAGGCAGACTGACCTGATTTGCTGAAGGAGCAAACTACCACCCTTTTTAGACATTTGGTGTGTTGATAAGGGCCTAAACATGTACACGCTTCATACATTTGGGATTAATGTCCAATAGGGATTTGAAAGTGAGGTTAATCGTGTTATTATTACAAAAAAAATGACTTCTTCTTCTGAGACAATATAAGATTTCTTTTCGCTGTTTAAGAAGACCACAGGTTTTGCAGGAAGCGAGTCAAACCAACCAAGTGATCAGCCCCCACATTCCTCAAACGCCAGCATGTTGTCTCTACCTGCTATGAGGCACCTCTTTGTGTGTTTTTGCACGTGTACAAAATACAGTAAGTGTTTATGTGCGGGCTGCTGAGGCTGACGGGAGCTGCCTTTGGACACAAACACGAGCCTGTTCGCTTGAGCTGATAAACTGTCAGGAAAAGGTCTGAGAATGTATTTGGATGACGGGCTGTCAGTGGATGGGGTGTGTGTGTGTGTGTGTGTGTGGTGTGTGTGTGTGTGTGTGTGTGTGTGTGTGTGTGTCTCTCTCTCTCACCAGGTTCTCCAGGTTGCGTGCATTCACCCGGTTTTCATCCCCTCTCATGTACTTCACCTCCTCCACTCCCTTCATCTTGTATTCATCTGAGGAGTATGGTTCAGACAGAGAGACAGCGAGAGAGAATGGCATGATTAAAGGAGGAAGAGAGAGGCAGAAGGGAAACAAACAACATGTATTTATCAGGCGTCTCCCAGAGAACAAACATTGACTGAATCTCCCTGGTCAATATGATCTAAATGGCTAAAATGACTGAACTATGTCATATCAGCTTCACTGTATTCTCACTGCGTTATGTCAACATTACCAGTGACTACACCATTGATTTCAGTTATAATTTGTTCAAGGTAATCTGATTACTACAACCTGATACTGTGTTTTAGAGAGTGGACATGACAGCTGAGGTATAAGTAGGAGGACAGCAGTCATCTCCTTTCCATGTTAGACACAGCAACTCATTTGAGGAAAGCAAAAACAGAGCAACAGCGAGAGGGAATGCACATGTATGTAAAGTAAGAGGGGGTACAGAAGGGAAAAGAGGGCGAAAAAACAGTGAACAGATGAGAAGGAGAAAACTGGAGGGGATTAAAGATCAGTCAAACAGTTTCTAGGCTACATGGACAGCTTAGACAGTTAATACAGTTAAGACAAGCTGAGCGGCGAGAACCGTTGACACTTCCTCAAAACTGCACAGTATCGCCACCACGCCCTGCAACGTGCATCCTAAATCACTGAAAGAGGTAGAAATTAGGGCAATAAACCTGAATGTGTTGTACTCTCTTACTAATCCAAGGTTATGCGTATTGGAATATTCAACACTGTTTGGATCCCATATAACAAAAATAGATGCAATAACCTCCAAGTTCAACGAATCAATCTGCCCAGAAGTCCAGGATCTCTATTAATCAGGAGAAATGTGAAGTGAGTACGCATGAGGAATTAAATACCATGAAAAAGGTAGTTATTCTTACATTGACAGTTATAAAAATGACTCTGAAAACTGATTGTGGTATAGATCTAAGATCATATTGTCCAGCCTAAGTAAAAACACATATGTAAAGCAGTATTATTATTACTTTTCTTTTATGCATTTTTTTTAATGCATTTTCAACTTTTTCTAACAGTTACGTATGATAGTATTTTCACATCAATGAATCATTACCACATTCATTTTCAGACATTGTAGTATGACTTAGCCTCTGCTGACCTCAATAATTGTGTGTTGCACAAGTTTAATTTTCCCATCTTTCAAATGTGACGCATCAACTGTAGGGTTGTTTGCAAAATGTAGTTAATGTTATTATGGACAATAAACTGAGAAATTGGACATCAAAGAATGTAGAAAGTTAATAAGGGAAGGGATTTTGGACACACCCTAAGGTCCTAGTGCATTAATGGCCAAAAAACCTTGGAAAACCCAAAACAGGAAGTAGAACCCCCCAGGGGTGCTTATACCACACAATAGACAATAATTTCCCAATAAATTTGACAGTGACGTAAGACGATAGGACGTCTAAAAACTCTACATGCTGGACCTTTACCTGAGACCAAACCCCACCTAACCTTGAGCGGAACAATACAAGCACACTGGCATTTCTGCTGACTACCTGGTTGGACATTTTACTGATAAAGCAGGCGAGACACACACACACACACACACGCACACGCACACACACACACCCACACCACTACACCACACACACTTATCTGCACACCACCTACAGCACTGCCTTTCTGTTTGCCACTTGATTTGCCCTCCCCTATCAGAGCCTCTCTGTTTTCCATGTCCCTCCCGCTGAGGTCCACCCTCTGTCGTCAATCCACTCGACTGGATCTGTTGTTGAGTGTGCGATGGCTGCAGTGTGTGCGATCGCCTGTGTTTCTACTTGCTTACTGTAGAGCCAAGCCCGGCCTGCTTTCGTCAGATAACCGCTGGTGATGTGAAAAAATGTTAAAGAGAGAGAGAAAGAGAAAAGGATGGGAGGTGGTAGACATAGGAGAAAGATAAGAGGTGAGAAAATACAAATGCCGACTTCTTTTCTGCTGTTCAGTTTGTCTCAGGAATGTAAACCAGTCGGAGCAAAGCCGCTCCTGTCTGAACATGCCGACACAGACAAACTGTGCTATAACACTAAACAGGCTCCCAGAACTCAGATCTGCTCTGTAAACACGAAGCACGTACGGTGCTGCAGAAGGAAAAAAGAATTAAGAGCCATTTCCTCTGCTCTCCTGCATATTACAGGGGCAAGCCACGTTCAATTCAAGCTATTTAATCCGTACCTTGAGGTGGATACAGATAAATAGGAGGGGGTAAAATTAGCTGCTGCCGTGGGCTACGTAAATAAATCTAAAAAGGATATTTTTGAAGCAGCAATTGAGAAAAATGTCATTTTATAATTTGGGTGAGCTGCAGCCTGACGGGTTAAACTGGCTGAAGGTACAGGATAGTCACTGAGATTACTGTGACGGGTATAGATAGATCAAAGTGACCCAGCTTACACCAATCAAGACTCATCACATCACAGACATTGCTTCAATTCAGATAGGAGCAAAAAACGGTCATGCTTTGCGTGTAGTATGTGTGTGTGTGTGTGTGTGTGTGGTGTGTGTGTGTGTGTGGTGTGTGTGTGCAGCAGTCATTGTCACAAGAAACGACAGTGTTTCGTCACGCCGATGCCGGGCTCGCTTTGGGAGAGAAAGAGGGGAGGGGAACCGTCAAGAGAGTGGAAGATGAAAGGGAATAACTATTTTGAGAAGCCGTGATTTTGTGATGTGGACATCTTTCTCATCTCTGATTAGAGACTGTAGCTCTGCGCTGACCTTAAGGTACAAACAAGTCACTGCGCGTGCAGACCAGGCTGCGCGTGCACAAGTGTGTTTCTATTTCAGATAACGACGCTGTGTCTTTGAATCAGCGCGTTTGTCATTTTATGCAAGTCTGGCATTTGTGTAGGTGTGACTCATTTAAATAGCCATCTTTGGGCACGTGTGTGTGCGCGCATGTGCATTCCGGTGTGTATCTGTGTGTCCGCTCTAACAGCTCTAGCTGGCCTGCCAGTCCTGTGGCTATGTCACTCTGTCCTTCCTGCTGTGTGTCCTCCCTCTACGCTCAGCCGGCCATCTGGGCTCCAGGCCACCATCACTGCCCAAAAGTCGTCACTACACACCACGACACACACAGCCACACCACACACACAACAAAATGTTTGTGTACTGAGTCTGTTCACTGTAGTGCACGTAAGCAATCACGAAACACTAAAAAAATTGCTTGTGACACGGAGACTAATTATCAATAAATACGACTGACTCTGCAGGACAAACGACTATCTAACAACATGTGCACAATAATTATCAATAAATAAGAACTGACTCTGGTTCCTATGCATATGCTGTTTGAACAAACTTCAGGCTCCATTGGCCGTGCAGCAGCGGCTACTCATTAGCCGGCTGTTGCCAAAACCAGTGAATTACTGTATTTTGTATAATGCGGTAGACTACTGTTGATTTATCAGGCTGAAAATGCACACGATGAACGTCTAAAATGCTGAGAGCACTTTGAGAGAACCAAAAATGATGATCATGTCTGGAATTATTTAAATTAAGATAAAGAAAGACTGGATTCTGCAAACATTAGGGGTTTGCTGTTTTGTTAAAATATCAAAAAGGCAGAAACATCCTTTATGGAGTCCATCCTGACGTCTGTGCTGTGATAATGACAAAGCTGTGGACAAAGGATGTTAAGAATGCACTGGTTATCCTAGCTTTTGATTGAATGCCAAACCAAACTCACAACAAATATACTGCAGATGGATCAGACAAACAATTTCACCCAATTATGGTTGTGTATGGTTTTATAATATATATATTATATATAATATATATAATATATATATATATATATATATATATATATATATATATATATATATATATGTACACACTAACCATAACATCTAGCATTCTTTTCAGTCCTCTCTTAAGACTAAAACTGGTGCATGTTTGTTGCTCATCTAACATCCAGTTTCTAGCGCATATATCTAACCTCGATTTCACTTGGGTAAGTTTGCTGGGCATGACTTTATTTTCCAGGAACGCCCTGCCCCACAATCACACCTGGAAGCTTCCCAGTACAACCACATTTAACCTCAGTTAACCACTAAGCAGCTCGGCTGGAGCAGCCCAGCAGCCTTGTTAAAGGGCACTTCAGCAGTAAGATAATGAGGGAGGTGCAAGTGCTGCTCTTTCACCTTTTACTGCCATATCTATCCTACCGGCCTTCTCTATTTCTATGTGCTGCCCTAACGAGGAATCGTTTTGCTCTCCACACACTGTACACTAAAACGGTTTGTTGTGAGTTTGGTGTAGAAGAAATGGGTCAGCATAAAAAGTTCACTCTACTTTTTTCAACTGTGTATGTAATAATATTTCCAAGGACTGGGTGATCACTTCACAGTATGATAAAGAAAACTCAGCTTGATTGAAGTGCCAGTACTTCTTTGTGGCACTTTTATACCTTGTGAGTGGAATATACCATTGATCCTTTGGCAGGTGTCTAAATCAGTGAACAATTTAGCAATCCAAACCACACACCTGCTTTTTTTCTTTACACTATTTTCTCTGCAGCTGATACAAACATGTCAGAGGGACAGTTTCTGTCGGAAGGACAGACCCTCAAGCCACTCAGCAGCCTCAAAACAACAAACTCTTACAGAAACAGTCAAATCTGCACGCCACCATGTTGTGTATACATGTTAGGTTGCCACATATGCAATCAGTCCCACATAAGCTATCTCCACTCTAATCTGTCCTTCTCGTCTGGGATTATTGTAGTATGCAATAGCATGATGTTGTGGAGATTGTTGCTATTTTCCTTCGTCGTCTTTCAGTGTTTGTGAATGGAGCTCGGCCTTTTCCGGTTATTGTGTGAGAGAGGGGTGTGGGGGTGGGGTTAGTGGCCGGGGTCTGACAGGGCAGTCAGAATATTGGGACACACACAACACACACACACACACACACACACACACACACACACCACACACACACACACACACACACACACACACACACACACACACACACACACACACACACACACACCACACACACACACAAACCACCCCACACAGCTGTGGAGGCGGATCAGCGTGAGTAAGATAAGGGCTCACTGTCTCACTTAATACACTAATATGCAACACGCAAACATATATGAACACAAACACATGGACACACACTAATACACAGTCTACAGGGGGTAGATTTATGTGTGTAGGCGGGCTGACTGACCAGAGCTGACCAATCTTTTCCGCCTCAATCATGAAAAGTACATTAGATGCATTGGAGCAGTTTGACTTGGATTGGAAAGGGCAGCGAGTTAAGTGGGAACGAATGACTACACAGTATGACTGAAATATTGTAGAAAAAGTTAGAAAGCTAGAAGTATAGAGGAAACAAAAAAGTGGATGAAGATGCAATGAAGAAAAAGGGGCGTGAGGAAAGGGTGTTATTGGGGGATGACTCTAATCCATGCTATCCAGGTCACTCCTGTCTTCCACCTCCATATGCACTGACGAGCTCAAACATTAGTCCGGTCCAGTTTTAACCAACTGACAGCGAGACTGGGGGGGAAAGGATGCGACGAAGAGGAGGAAAGAGAAGGGACAAAAGGTTCTGACCTAATGTTGCGCCAGAGAGAGAGGAAAAGAGCTGGGAAGAAGAAACACTGGGGGATGAAGGCAGGAAGAGAGGGAGGAATGTGCAGAGACCCAAAATAGAGAGAAAGGGGGAGATAAAGAGGAAGGGAAGAACGAGGCCTTGAGCAGGGGAAGGGAAGAGGCGATCTGACCGAGACGGAGAAGTACAAGAGAGAAGGAGAGAGAGAGAGAGAGAGAGAGAGAGAGAGAGAGAAGAGCGGCAGCATCAACACACGTCATTTTCCCTTCCTCTCTCAAGGAAAAATGCTCCACTCCTCCCATATCTCCCACTCATCTACTGCCTCGTTCTGTTGCTCTCCTCAAAAGATGAAGAGGGGATACTTGGGGGAGGAGAAAGAGATCGCAGGAAGGGGAGGTGGATGAGGGGGAAACGTGTCAGAGCGAGAATAGAAGGGACAAGTGCGAGCAGCAAATCAAAGAGGTTGCAGGAAGAGGGTGAGAGGCTGGACAAGGGTCAGGGGGAGAGAGGGCTGACACAGAGAGAGAGGGAGACAGAGAGAGAGAGAGACAGAGACAGAGAGGACCTCCTGTGGATCGTCATCTGCCACCTCCATCCGCCCATGTGCAGTTATACCAGAGTGTTGCTCTTAATTCTTAATCGCTGTTAATCCCTGTCCCACCCATCATCATTTTCATTTCTGTCCCACGTTGCACAACAGCCTGTGAGCTATTAATAGAGCTGCAACTGACAATTACATTCATTACAGATTAATCTGTTGATTTTTTTTCAATCAATCAATTCCATTAAATTAATGTTTGACAGACCCTTTTGTCCATTGTGACTTATATTTTTTGATCCACACAGGGAGCCAAGGGGGGATTCAGCGTCTTGTTCAAGGACACTTTAACGTATGGACAGGAGGAGATAGAGATCGTAACACTAACCCCGCCCTACAACTAATGGATGGCCCACTTAACCACGTGAGCTGCAGCCACATAAAATGTCAGGAATTTGTGAAAGAATTACCATCACAATTTCTCAGAAGTTAACAGAAGTCAAAAAATCCTACAAAAAAAAAAAAAAAGTGTCAAATTTTGTAAAAAAAAAAAAAGAGAATAGCAGGAAAGTCATGCCGTATCTTTACCGCTGCAGGGAACCAGAGAATGTTTTGGCCTTTTTGCTTGAGAAATAATGTGAATGATGAATCAATTATTAAAATGTGTGATTAATTGTTTCTCCGTCTAATCCAGTGACTAATCCAGTGGTGCCCCATCTTTTTGGCTTGTGACTCTTCTTTTTTATATTTGGAGAATTTTTAGTGGCCTGAAGGGGTCAAACCATCTAGTGTTTCACAATACAAAAACAAAGATTAGTTTAATTAATTTTGTCTGACATAAATTTCTTTGTTTTTCTTCTTCTTCTTCTTTGTTTCTTTAGATACATTTGAAGGGTTGCCATCAGAGTTTTCTTGCGTTCATTTAGCCCCTCTCTGCCCCTTAGTTGGAAACCACTGGACTTATTGATTCATCACTAATGGACACTCTTAAAAAGGGGTAGTGCACTCTCTCCTCTCCAGCTCCAAAGACTAAAATATCAAGAACGTACCACCTGAGCGAGCACACGGTTAACACTGCAGTCCCGCTCACTGGTTACTTCCTCTCTCTCTCTCTCTCTCTGAACTGTCAACATGGATGGTTCCAATAAAACTGCAGTGTTGACAGTTATTGTCTGAAATGAAGAACTTAACACTCTGCCAGAGAACTTTGAGCTATAATGAAGAGAATATATCGTGAGGGCAGATGTGGCAATGAGCCTATGCTGAGCAATTAACTTTGTGGAATGGAGCAGGGAAGTTTTATTGACATTTCTGCTTGTATGTGTGTGTGCATGCGTGTGTCTGTGCATACTGACCGGTGAAGAGGTCTCCGTTGCTGTAGGCCTTGCCGCGTCCCTCCTCATCGTTGGGCACGGCCGACACCTGCTTGGCCGAGGTGCAGCCCATGGCCTCACACTCTGAAACCTCTCCTCATCGCACTCTCACCTGGACAAGGACAGAGACAAACATCATAAAATGAACAACACTGGTGTTCTGTTTTTACAATGTACTTCATAGATTCCTTCAGCTTTTGTGGCTGTCACTCATGCTAAATGGCCTCTTTTCTTCTTTATTCCAAACAAACTGGGCCAAGCTGTGTAAAATGTTTCATCCAATGTTTTTTTCTGCCAGCATTGCAACAGCTTTTGAGATTTGCTTCTTCTACAAAGAGGACACCCGGATCTGCAGATCTATTCAATGCTACAGCTGCAAACAGTACCAACACTTTAGAGCAGGGTGTTCAATGCTAGACTTATATTTGTTTAGAAAAATGCATTTAGCTACGTTCAGGGCACGCAGTATATGACCTCGGGGTAGGAAACCTCAAACACGCATCCTTTCACTTCGCAGAAGTGTCAATGTCACACACCTGGTGTTCAGAGCCATAAATGTAGGAGTGGAGAAAATTAAGTGAGCGTTTACAACTACTTCAACCTCGTAAGTGTATCTGTCAGGGCTAAACATAACCAAAGCCATTATATGTTGAGTGGGTACACCAACAAGATGACCTGGTTTCAAGCAGGGCTGCACAGAAGTTAGTGTTTTCATTATATTTCATATTTGATTACAGATTTCAATATGTAATGCCACTGTTTATTTGTCTGATTAGTAAATGAATTGTTCTTTGATGTCAAAAACATAAGGATTGATTCAGATCGCAACAAACAGAACTGTCACTCATTAGGTCTGAAAGGGGATTCAATTGTACAAAAAGTATTTAGTATTTGATAAATTGTCTGAAGAGGTATTTTTTATTTTTTTGCCTGGGGGGCAGCGGAATAAACTGCTGACACAACATTGACATATTATCCCCTATAAAGTAGAAATGTTTGTTTACTCATCTAGCAGACACAGAGCAACATTAGCATTCCCTTTGTGTTTCTGCAACTCCAATATTCCTTCTCCTTATAGCTCTGGTTTGATCTCCAGCAACTCCTGAGGGAAATATCTGGCTCTTTAGCTGCTAAGTGCTTTATTATACACCACCAGCTAGTTTCTAACATTGTCTGTCTGCTGTTTGGTGCTGGGCAGGTAGTGCACACACAGTGGGTATTTCAGAGCTTGTCTGGATTGGAACAGCTGTCTGCCGCGACTGTAGATGATGGTGAGAAAACCAAAGCAATGAGCTAAAGATGGTAAAAATCTCTATAGAGCTGAGGGGAACTGCAGTTGCAGGGTGTTATCTCTCTGTGGGTTCATCGCTACAAGAAACAGCTTTCAAATTACAATTAGTCATTTAATCCATTGTTAATACAAAAATATTGATCACTGTGGCTTTAAAATAATGAATGAATTACTGAAACTGCTGCTGGATCTGTCAGTCGACTCCTAATCTCAACATTATTTGGAAACACTGGCCTGTTGGAGTGTCCTTAAAGCAAACAGCTGCCTCTTAACATGAGGAGGAGGATGATGATAGTAAAATAAACATAACACTTTTTGTTACTCAGAATTTGGAAAGCAAAGCCTTCCCACCCAGCAGGACAGTTGACACGAAGCAGTGAAAGTCCCTGTCAGTCAATCATAGGCACTCACACTGCGAGACACATTCCACTATAGATAGTCTCCATGTCAGTCACACATGCCATATGCTGTCATTGACAGAGCCCATCTGACTGCTGCCAGTCACATGTATACACATTTAGTGTCAGCCAATAATTACCCATCACCAAAATGAAATCTGCAGCATCGCCGGTACATAGGTGAGAGGAGGAAAGCTGAGGGTGCTGGTGAGATGCTTTTTTGGAGAAGCAGTAAAGACAAAGACAAGGAGGAAGTAGAATGGTTGAAAAAAAAGGGACAAGGGTGAAGGAAAGATGAACAATAGGAGGGATAGAAAGAGCCAAGAGAGAAAGACAGGAGCAGAGCTTCAAAAGAGCGCCGCTGCCCCACCCCCCTCCACCCTTCAGTGATCCTCAGAGCGTTTGAAGTTGACAGGCGGCCAGTGTTTACTCCTGTGTTAGGGCTGCTACTGACCAGCCTCCATCTCTCTGCTCGACACGACACAAAGCGCCAGGTGTGTGGTTACTGGGAGTTAACTGTATGGATGGCCAGGACCATGCTGTGTGTGTTGTGGGTGTATAGTTAGTAGAGAAAAACGTGGGTGTTGTTGGGGCTGAGTGATATATGGAGAAAATCAAATATAACGATATTTCTGACCAAATACCTCAATATCGATACAGCAACGATATTTCAGTGGTGACTATTGGTGCTTTCACAAAATATTTACACAATGAGATTTTTGATAAATAATCATCAGTAATGTGAATGTAATGACTAAGTGGGTAAAGAAAAAAATAATAGAACAGTTACAACAGTCTGGTAAGTTCAGAACTTTACTGTAATGCAGCCTTTAAAACCAGGAAAAGACAACACTTATACCATATTACAATATCTAAAATCTAAGACGATATCTAGTCTCATGTCACAATATCAATATAATATTGCATATATATATTATATCATAGTTTTAGCCATCATAACTAATAAGCAATAGTAAAATGGCATTCACAAAAGATATTTGGAAATGGCTAAAAAGATGCCAGTTGGTTGATTACACATGTAAATGAAAAACCGGGCTACAACAAGGGCTCATTAGCCCTCACCTTTTCCCATCTTTTTCCAAAGTGGTTTAGATAGTGTTGGCCTGTGTACAATCAGACTGATTGTCTGAATGAACTTTTTTTTTCTGTAAAAGACTTCACTCCAGTACTGTCACCACATTCACAGATGAGATAAGGCTGTCATTTTTTATCCAAAACTCAAACTACTATTCAAATCCGTGAAATGATTTAATATTCAACCTAAAATGATCTGTCCAAATCTGAAATTTACTGTTTAACAGCAAAGGACATCTGTTAAATGCTCTGCTGTCTTATCAAGAGTTAAGAGCCTGATACAACTATCAATGAACTGAATACTACGCGTGACATTTTACAATAAAAGTTATTTGTCCAAGATCTTTGCTAAACTATAAAATAGACACAGTTTTAAGTTACCTCAAATATGTACTTACATATTTTAATTGTACACGATCTTGTTACTTATATCGGCCTACGTATTGGTCTGGCTCCAGTCCTATTAGTAAACTAGGAAGGAAAAAGAAGGAGGAGGAAACTAACAAACCAAATGGGTTGTCGGGACACCCCACCACTTTGAATCAACACCATAGATGGAAAAACTTGTTAATAAAGTTGAGGCGGTTTGCTTCCTTTCCAAAATACAACTGCCTTAAAGTAACACGACAAAAAATGTGAAGTCACCTAAAGCTTGTCATGCTAGTGAGGTCGTGGCAGTATATGAGTAAAAAGGAAAGCACATCAATTCTATGGTTTAGTTTAGGATTTAATTATGTGTGTTGCAAACTAATTCTGGTTTGAATTTGTGGGAACCCTACGGTAAGTACATTCTAACAAAATGTATGAACATATGACTCTAGTGTAGATGAATTGTCCTTTCATTTTGCTGGGAATGTGTGAGCTGTGTGTATGTTCAGTAGAGGATGAGAGAATTTGTATATGAATCACTTTCTGCCTGAGCAGAGCTTACACATGAATTGCTCAAAGGGCCCGCCGCAGGTGAAAAGAATCAAGACTCTCACACAGGCTTTGGATGTGCGTGGTGTCACCTGTGGCCCGAGCATGTGTGCGGGGGTCTAGAGAGCAGCTTATCAGGCTGTTTAAGGCAGCCTGTGACACCTCTTACACTGGCTTCCACTCTGGAACAGCTCAATTAAAACACACACACACACCACACATCTCATCAGGCATAATGTGTCTCTTGACAGAGAATGAGGATTCTGCCCGGAGGAGGACGACGTGTGCACCCGGAAACACTGCCGCAGGGGTGCTTGTTCCCTGTCAGAGAATCACAGCAAAGTGAAGCGGAGAAGCAAAAGCCAGAGAGGGCCTACATAGACTGAAAAAGACAAAAAAAAGCACATAGAAAGAGGAGACAGAGAAGGAACAGACGGCTTTCTGCTAACTCTGGGCTATTAGTGTAGAACTAAAGTGACTATTACACTAGCAAAGCACAGAGACTCCCTTATGAGACCACTGAAGGAAGTGCACTGAGGAATGTGAGCAGCCTTGATAGATTTTTAAGTTTCAAAAGGGTCTCCTGTGTGTGGGCAGCATCTGTTTGAAGGGCTTTGATTTGTGTGTATTGAAACATCAAATTGTGAGTAGGAACAGGCTAAAAATAGACTGAGCAGTCCCAGAGCTATTGTTGTGTGCAGGGATAATGCTAGGCTGTGTGAATTCATAAGCCAAGCTGCTATTACTTGAGTTATACATAAAAGCTACAGCTAGTAGGGAGACTAGCACAAAGACAAACACAGCTATGAATAAATAACTCATGAGGCTTGTTATAATGCAGAGGATACAGGGGATACTTCAGTGACACACAAATCAGTTAGGCATTCCAATTCAAGGAGTCAGGTCACAAGAAGTCAAGAATGGCATGTTTTCCAAGATGCTCAGACCGCTTCTTTGATTACTCTAAAGTCTTTTTACACCCAACACTTCACCCATCTACACTTCAAAATCCTCCTTTCACGTGCCCTGTTAATTTTGCTGCTTTATATTAATCCAAAAATCAATTCTTTCAAGGCCATCCAATCACTTTGGAGAAAAAAAATAATTGTATAATTTTGTTTATTTTGTTGTGTCAAATGCACGTGTTTTGGTTCCAAAGCAGTGACTCCCATTGTCAAGTGTGACAAAATGATTACCAGTATAGGAAATTAATTTTTTTTTTTTTTTACTTTAGCACAACAAAATTGTGTTTATTTATCTGACTTTTGTCCGTTTTGGGCTAGTTTTTATTGTCTTCAAACCTTTAACAAAATTCTTCAAATGAACTCTTTACAACTCATACACCAAATAGACACTGCTTCTTATCAAGGGATCGTAAGCATAAAAAAGTCTGGGAACCACTGCAATAAAGGAGACCAAAGGTTCATGAACATTCCAGCATGCAAAACACAAATGACTCTTTTGCATGTTTTTCACTGTTTTTCACGGTAATCATGTGATCAGCGAAAACACTTTTAGCACTGGCGACTCCAGCTGGAATCAGCCTGGGTTAGCACTGAGCTCTACCCAGTGAGTTGCTCAGTGCCACATGGAAGACCACAGTGGGGCGTTGTACAGTGTTGATGTAACCCACAGGACAGCTGGGCTGTGCTGCTTTCAGGCTTGCCTATTCCTGCAGACGCTGAAGTGTGTCAATGGGACAAGTTAAGTCTGGCGAGTCTGCTAAGACCCTCACACCAACTATCTCAAAGACAGACAGACAGACAGACGGACAGACGGACAGACAGGGATAAGAGTTACACCTTACGCAACTCCCTCCAGATGCTTCACATTCATCACGGGCATACTCGCCACAGCAGAGTGGTATCTCTAATTTAGAGATATAAATAATGCCATGATGTCAGCTTGCAAGTCTTATGTCATTTATAGCTCAACTTACAACAAATTTGGCAAACAGCCTTCTGTCAGTATTACACATCGTAAGCAGTTTTAAATACGTCAAAACAATAATATAACCCTGAGCAACACTGAAGGGGCTCAAACTCTCTTATGTGCATGTTAAGGCCAAAAAGGAATCCTCAACACATTCAAATGACCAAGCCCTTATACATTTTGGCAAACACAGGCTTGCCCATGCCTGCATACCTGGAGGTGGGAGTTGACCTACTCTCAGTTGTGTGAATAAGCCTTCTTTACAAGTCAGTTTGTCAAAGGCGGAACTCAAAAAGACGGTGGAGTGAGATGTAAGCGTACATGCTTGCATAAACACAAACTGTGCACACAGGCTGAGCAGTGTGCAGCAGCGCGAAGGTTTCTCAAACACAGGGTTGTGCCGGCAGCGGAGCGCGCGACCACAGAGCCTGTCAAACTGGTAGAGCAAAAGTGAAAGAGGGAAGAGTAGTAGAAGGAGGTTTTTTAAGGTGTGTAACAGGTTATTAGTTGTCAATGCAACAGATTTCATCATGGTGCTACAGTAAGCAGGAGCGCCTGGCTGTGGTTCCGCTTCCTGGAAGTCGGGGATTTGAAAACCCGGGGAGGGGATGTGATGACTTCAGCCTCAGTTAAAGCCACAGGGAGTCTCAGAGCTGCATATCCACCTGTGACAGGGCAGAGATTCATCCTCTGCTACATCATGCTGCAATACTGAGAGCCGAGCCACGCTCTGCTGGTCTGCAGTGCTTTGTATTCGCTGGTCAGTGCATTACAATGTGCTAGTGGTACAGCGTCCCCCCCCCCCCCCCCTTCATAGAAATGTTTAGCCAAATTTGTAAGCAAGCCCCACATATCTTGACACATCTCATCTTATGTTTAATTAGTTCGCACTCATTAAATGAGACAGTGAAAGAGTGCCTCTGTTGTTCCTGCCTTGAGGTTAATGCTTTATCTCATAAAATGTTTTAATGATGTTAGACGAGGCTGTCTTTTCTTTAAAAGAGAGGTGGCCCACCTCTGGTATAAAAAACTGCAGAAAGACAATCATATATATACCGCCAGGTCGATAATACAGGGGTAGAAACACTTTAATATCTCTGAGCGTATTAAGCGGTTGCTGGCAATATTCAAAGTGCAAATCAATGAGCAGGACTTTTTATGGCAATATTTTATTTACAGTACCGGTATGTTTTACAATGTGATGAACGACCTGATTTTCCAGGTTTCATCGCTGTATTTCGACAAAAACAGATTGTCTGATTATTTTATCTATACATTTTTTTCCTAGATCATGCTACATATTAATATTGCCATATAAAATTCCTGTTGGGATGATAAAAGTCGATCTTGAGTGTTTGTATTGATTGGTTTTATGATTATATTTTATACATTGGCTAAAATTCGTACCTTGGAATGACGGCAACATAGGATGTTGAAGGCATAAAATGTATAAACTCCTCTATCCCGGCCTATGTTATCTTAGTGTATGTCATGTTATCAATATATATCATGATACTGACAAACTGTGTATGGATAAAATCTCACAGAAATAACAACAAATACAGTAGTGGTGGGACAAAATATCAATATGACAATATATCGCTGTTGTTGCATTGCCTCCGACCCGATAAATCAAGGTGCCTCATCACAATGATGCAAAAATTACAATAATATCATCAAACAATCCTGCTCATTGATTTGAAACTTTGCCCAAAATGGTTTTACACAGCAGATATTTTGACTTATAGAAGGAAAAGAATGGGTGTTCCCATAGACAGTTAAAGAAATGGACCAACAGATCCCGTTGCTCTGGACGGAGACCAGCGAAGGATATTAGAAGCACTTCTCCGGTGATGGCTGAACGTTACTGCGCAAACTCCAACTTGACGACGTAGATGTGACGTGAGCAACCTGTCTGAAAGTTGTAAGTCTTCTGGTAGCTGTGTCAAGAGAAATCTCAATCATTCCCAATCTTGCAGAGACAGAGAGCGTAGGTATATGTAAGGAGATAACATACGCACAGGCTAATTATTGCTAACTAAAATGCTGGTTAACATTAGTAATTAAACCTAAACAACTAATGTTAGTCAAAACTGTCTGCATGCTTCTCCTGACAATGCTGTGATTTGTTGACTGTGCGACAGCAAGTTGCTTGGTTATGACACAATCAATAGCCTATTTTTACAAAATTGTCTGCTAAGGAGCCATCCTGTGAGGTATAAGGTAATGGAGCCTTTGTCGTGTTTCTTTAGAAATTAACAACTTAAGTTTTGAAACGCTACACCTGTAAAGTTATTCGCTGTCAAAGTGGCGCCAAAATGAATGCTAACGGCGGGTGAGGGCTTTGTAGCATTAAAATGGCGCCATGGGAGCTACGCTTTGTGGACGCCCGCTTACCCCCTTGGGTGTTCCTAGTGACATTAACGATGGCTTTGTAAGTGTAATCCGGGACATGTGCAATACCTAAACCCAAGAACCCAACTTCAATTTTCAGTACTTTTTAATTAAATCTAAGAGGACTGATACATTTATACACATTCTCACAGTATGTATCGCCCAACCTTCATGCAACAGCAAATACTTCCCCCTAATGACTAACCTAAAAAAATGTAATATCATGTTTGCTCTTGCAATAAAAGCAAAAACCTAACTGTACCTGAAGTTGCTTTGTGACACATACGCTGTGTGCTGCGGTGTGTCGAGTGTGTCTTTGCCTCTCTCTGGGGACGGAGCAGAGAATTAGTACAACTCCTGAGCCAACGCGCCATAATATTTACTCTAGCCAGGCAGCAAATGCTGCACCTCTTCTCTTGTCCCAGTTTAAGCACTCCATCAGTCTGACAAGCCTGGGAAGCCGTGCCAACACACTGACACAGGCCGGGGGACAGTAAAGTTTCTCAAGAGTGCTGTGCTGCTGCTTTAGGTGTACATCTCCATTCTCTTTCTCGCTGTCTGCTGGCTCTTTCCTCTTTTTTTCCGTTGAAATTAGTCTTGCAAGTGGTCGGGGGGGTGGGGGATAAACTCCGACATATGGGGGGAGGGGAGGGGGGGGGTTGTTAGATACAGGAGCTCCTCTGTTCTGTTGGCTGAAACCATAGCCTGGACGTGTGACTGACATTGAGAGACACATTGTGCATAGCTAAGGCATGTGCTTGTTAAGAAATAAGAGCAGGTTTTTGACAAGTTGTTACATAGGCCTACATATACATTGGCAACAGGCCTATGTTTTTACTCCAGGCCCATAAAAAGCAGTTGTGCTAAAATTGAGAGGTATGCATGGCTTTCACCATCTCCGTTTAACACTACTATAGCTAATGGGGAGAACAGGAGAGACGGAATGAGAGGACGGAACAAAGGAGTGAAGCAGAAGGTGCGCCAGGTAGAGCCAAACCTTACAAAAACGGATTGTTCCACCTAATGCAGGCCAGGCTAGAGGATAAAATGTCTCCTCTGAGGCCTGTTACTGGCTGGCGTTTGTGCCACTGGCTTCTCAAGAGCGAGACGGATTCCCTGTAAAAGCTAGTAGCTGTGCCCGTTTTATTCCCTCTGATACATCTCTGTTCTGCTGCTTCCACTTGGGACTGAGGTAAAAGCAGGTCAGAGCCTGAAGTGGTTGGTGGGTGAAAAGCAGAACCAAAAAGGGCTGGAAACGTAAGTGAAGAAATGCTTTAGCGATATTGTGGCATCCTGCTGTGTGTCTAACATGCAACACACAATTGAGGGAGAAAGAGAATATAGCAGTAGCATCAGGTGGCTCATTAAAGCCAGCTCTCAGTCTAATGGTGGCCAATTTTGTCTAAGTGTGACTCTTCTAACACACTCTTTGCCAAGTTATTTGCCTAACCTTTGATTTGAGATCTTGTTCTATTCCTAAGATATATTTAACATGTGTATTTATGGACTTCACAGTTACTCTGGTCTGGGTAAAAAGCATATCTTTCTGTCCTGGTTACAGTTTCTCCAAGCAAAAGGACGGCTGCTAATTGGAGACATATAAAAAGGGTATTGTGGTGTAGGTTTTTACTTTCATATCATTTTGTATTCAAGTTTAGTATGAGTAAGCGCTTTTTCATCATATTTACCAACAGACAGCTGCACATGCTAGATAGAGGCTCGGTCAGGTCCAACACAGCAACCCCACAACATGCTTATGTTTTCTCATCCAAATCCACCTGAATTGGTAACTAACCAACCCACAACTGCCAAAATAAAAGAATACCAGCATTAATATTAATACAAATTACCACAGCTGAAAAAAAATAGATCTCAATCTCTGTGTGATTGGATAATTTGAAAAAGCGTTTTGGATGTCAGTCTGGTCTGTGAATGAAACGCATTGAAAAACGAGCTGCAGATGCGCCTGTGTTTCATGTCTCACCATGGCTGGTGTGATATGTTCACAATGTTTTGGGATTTTTCCACATGCAAACCTGTGCTTTTCCTCATCTATTATTCTGCAAAGCGACACACACGCCACAGCCAGGAAACCTTTCTCTTCAACAGTTTTTAATCAACTGTACAAGAGCTAAAGACACCTAACATTAGGTCATTATAATACACAATCGGCAATCGGGTTATGCGGCTGAAATCATCAGAACATTAATCTGTATAACATATGCAAAACCACAAAACCGGGTCTACGCAAGGTAACACACACAACTGCTATGTATTACATAAGAGCCAACTCTTTAAATGTGTAAATCTAAATCTGTTGGTATTTAATTACAGAGAGACTGAAAGTTTTTAGTTTGCCACAACAGAAATGTAAATAATATGGTGATAAATAATAAGCCTAGTTGATTAGTCAATAAGTCAATTGACAGATCAATCTCAGGCTAGAAAGACACTTTGTTGATCCCCAAGGGGAAATTCAAGGTACACATACATCATAACAGGACAAAGCAAGAGTCAGAGTCTCTGACTTTCACTACTTTACACAAACAAAACAATTAATCAGCAGATTCATTTCTAATGAAGCAATTTGTAACAATAAATAGTTGTTAGCTGCAGCCCTAAAACAAACACAATCATGGTATCACAATATGGTTCAGCTGGAAGTCAATAAGAAATACTGAAGTATTGCCCTGTTTTCGAGCATGAACAAAAATATTGATCAAGAAATATCCCATCGAAATACTATATAAAGTAATGTATAAGCACAAATCAGAAGAATAAAATTGCATGCAAAGCTGTAATGTGTTCAAAGGTAAACCCACCTATGCCCAACCCAAGACAGCAGTATGTTTGTTATTTTATTTTCCCTATCACCTGTCTTTATATATTAGATATATGGGCTTTTATTGAAGGTTGAACATTCCATTTCTTTTCTCATATCAGTCCAACAGTAGAGTTGTCTTTAACAAGGAACGGGCTGCAGAGATCCTATCAGACACCATTTTATCTACAGCGGGGCACAGATGGATTCTGTCTGATGGGAAAAAACTGTGCAGAGATTCACGCAGCACTTCAGAGTGAGAATAGGAGATAAGAAAAGAAGAAAAAAAAAAACTGGGAAGCTTATTAATCAGTACTGGACCTTGTCTCCATGTCCCATCCCAACTGGACTCTGAACAAACTGCAGTGTTAACACTGTCAGGGACACAGCGAGATGCTGCTTTACTATTGGACAGACAAACACACAAAGCATGCATGCAGGCTGCACAGCAATCCCCTGCTGACTCAAAAGGCAAGCAGTCAGAGTGCAGACCAATGGCAGAAATAGCCCACATCCACTGATCTGCACGTCGACTGCACTGCAGACACACGCAAACCAGAAATAACAACGCAGATGAGGATGACACAAGTGCCGATTTCAGCTTTCATGCTGCAACCTTCGCTACTTGAGCCTAGACTATTCAGTCAGGTAAATGAACCGATCGGCCAGCGAGCCCCTCAGTCAAACTGGCAGACACACAGAACCCAGAGGGATCGCGTTGCGCTGGCCTTGTGCTTTCTGCACTGCAATATACACTACCTCATCACACCTGACAGCACAGCCGCTCAGAGAACACAAAGCAAACACAAACTGGATGTAAGAGACAGTCATGGGAACTCCCTCCCACGCCCACAGACACAAACACACAGACAGAGAAGACATCCTGGTAACCATGGAAACCCTCCACATCCTCACACCGTGACATCACAGGTTTTGCATCATGACCCAAACAAGGACCAAACAATCGCCTAAGCTCCTGTTAATCAACGCAAGGTGTGGAGGCCACAGGTGTACAGGCTGGACGGGCGGATGATGGTGATGATGACTGAGAGGACGAGGAAGACGAAGGAGGGACTAAGAATAGATCCTCCTGCCTGGGAGAAAGAGAGAGAAGTAAAGGGGGAGTGTGTCTTTTGAAGCCACCGGAACCAAAAGCCTATGTGAGCAATCTCACACACACACACACACACACACACACACACACACACACACACACACCACACACACAAAACACACACACAACACACCAACACACACACACACCTCTGGATGAGCAAGTGAGGGAGCAGATGGATGAAGACAAACAGATAAATCAAGTAGGGACGGGGGCTCACAACATCCACTTACAAGATTGATTGTAACCTATATAACCCTGATGTAAGCTGTTGGTGACAGGATGATATGCTCTGGTATGCTGGCCACAACAACCTACTATCACACTAGGGTGCTGCACACAGCACCAGCCCCCCAAATGGATGTAATGGTCGGGTGTTATACAGTAGCTAATGGCCGTATTGCATATTTAAACGTAGCAGCCACGAAGGCAGTTATCGAGCCCCCTTGGTGATGTAGTGTGTATGAAAATGTCTGAGGAAGCGGTGAGGATACATTTGAAGTAGACCCTTGCTGAGTTTCAGTTAATGAGCTTCAAATGAGTCTGTATTTGAAATCTAATTCTGTCTGCAGCTCCTGTCTTCCCTCCTGAGGCAGACATATAGCAGTAACAACCATCATTCAGTAGCCTACTTTCTAAAAAACAAACATGTCAGAAACCCTGGTCATGTGTGGTGGTCAACAGAAAGCAACGGTTTTCCACTAACATGCTATGGAAGCTGTGAGGCACACCGGCTGGAGCAGCAGCAGCGGCGGCGGCAGCAGCAGCCCCCGGCCCGGCCACAGAGCTCTGTCCCGGGGCGGGAGCTGCAGCTCCAGTCAACAGCTGTATCCAGCTGCGCTACCAAGAGGAGACACTGGGCGCTTTGTTCCCCACAGGGGGAGGCAGAGTTGTAGGCAGAGGAGTGAACGGTCTACGCGTGTGTACACATAGTTTCATTTCCACAAAGGTTAACGGCCTGTAGCCTCCGCCAGCCCAAGTCCGTCTTCCATCTCCTGAGTGTTTCCCCACACCCGACGGCCTTACAGCAGGCAGAGGGGGGGCAGCGGGACGGGGTGGCACAGCACACCAGGATGTGTGGAATATTTCAAATGCGCTGAGCCAACACTGTCCAAGCCGAGCGAGCACATTCACACACACTCAAACCGAGCAATGTACACATCTCGCTTGAAGCCCTCTTGTTTATTTTATCGCCCGTGAAATGAGAAGATAAAGCTGCGTTAGCGTTGCAGCGAGCACCTCCACCGACTTAACATCGACAGATGCGAAGCCCAATGTGCAGGAAGGAAAAGCGCCGGGTTATCACGGTACACACTCAGGAAACAACAACAAAAGAGAGGAGTAAAGAGAGAAAGAAAGCATAAGCAGGAGCGTGGTTTTCCCTGGAGGATATATGACACCTCTGGTAGACGGTTAACCAGTAATTCACGCTGGTACTTACTCAGATGAACCGGTTCCGCTCGGTCCACTGGAGGATAGCCGGTCGGTCTTCCGGCTGTGAGTCGGGCGGGATCTGCGCTATGGAGACCGGAGAGCTCAGAGCCTCGAGGACTGAACGTAAACTGTGGCTTGCGTCATTTCACCAGGATGCCACTATTGCGCGCAGCAATGCAGCCATCTTGCTGAGGAGTGCCCCACCAACTCACCAATCACTGCTGGACCTGTGCTGCTGTCTTATTTTGGTCCGAGTAATGAAAGTGGATCCACCGAGCTAGTATTTACACCAATGCAGTGGAATATCGAAAGGAAAACCATTAACAAGTAGAAGGACTGTATTTTTCTTCATAAAAATAAAAACTCCCATGTTTGGTGTCACTTTGATCTCACAGTGTAAAGTAGCCTGCACTTACTCAAGTAATGTAGATAAGTACAATTTGGAGTTAATTGAGCTTCACTTAAGTAGGCCTATTTCAGTTTCATGCCATTTTATCAAATTGGTGAAAAGTTGCATCACCTCGTAGTAGTAATAATAGTCTAACATGATAAATAATAATGTTCCCTTAAAGTGGCCATTCTGCCCAACAAATACTTTGACTTTTAATACATGAAGTAAGTTTAGCTGGTAATACTTTTGTGCCTTTAATCCAGTACTCTTTAATCCAGTAATTTTAATGCAAGAATTTACTTATACCCAAATAATGCTTTGTTGACTTTATTAAAAGATATGAGCAGTTCTTCTACCACTGCTGTAGTCAGTCTGAGTGCAAACTGAGAATTTTCCAATTAAGAGTCTATGTCAGGTTGACTCAACGGATTTTATGTGGGTGTCCGCCCACTATTTATAGAAACAAGTCCCTTGGAAAGGAACTAATTCCGTTTGCATTCAAATATTCCGCTTTCTTGCAAAAGCCAACATGTTTTTACAATTTCTTCTGAAACTCCAGACACGATGCCAGTATGCTAAATATTCTATTAAAGCAACTTTTACATCCTTTCAAAGTGGTATAACATTTACAGTTTACATCCTGTAAGTGAAGTAAAATCAGCCACATTCATGAATCCCCATCCTTTACATCATCTAAACCCAACATTCACTCGTAAAATAGCATAAACTCAAATAATAAAGCCAGTTTTCCCATTTCCTCTCAATTTTTATTTCATTTCATCAGGTTAATTTAGTGGCTTATTTCTGCTCCTTCCAGTCAGTCAGCAGTTAAAGCATGACAGACAGATGTCATAGCGCCCTCCTGTGGCGGCGTGTGGGTGTGTCCGCTCCACCCAATGTGGTCCAGAGGTTGTTGTTTGTACCAGAACCTGAGCAAAGCAGCGCTACATTGTTTCAGTCAATATATCTTGACAAATACATATTTACATTGACAGATGACTTCATATATCCTCCAGAGAAATCAAGTTTGGTGTTGAGTATGTCTACCATAAAGCCTTAAAAAAGATCCTGCAGCTTATTCAATGTCACTCATCCCCACATGAATTAAGTCCTTAACTCACATCGATGTGTACGTACGATTAAGCCCAGGATCACAAAGATAGTAATTGTATTATCACAAATAATCATCACATTTAAAATAAAATTAATTGGTCAATGGATTAATTAGTAGTTGTTGGACCAGCATTAATTTGAGCAAAAAGGAGTCCGAAATGCATAGAGAGAGAATGACAGTGTGAGAAGGAATTTGGAATGGAAAGTGAGACGCTGTTACATACAGTCTGGACTATGTCATTCATTAGGGCTTTGTTATGACAGGTACACAGAAACTGTATGAGAACGTGAGGTAAAAATCCTGGTCTCTTATCCATAAACTATCGGGCTAAAAAGGACTCCCTTATGGTCCAGAGATACAGTATGCGGGCTGCCTTGGCACATGACACCATTAACGGAGAGCAAGAGAACAAACAGTCATTAAAGACATCTCCCCAGCATCCTCTGAGTTCACCAGATTGAGACTGGTGACTTGTGAAGACATATTCCCTCCAGGTTTCTCCCCCACAGTGGGATCAAACCGCAGTCACAGGGCACGGCACGCCCTACGTCTGTCAGAGCTCATCCTTCTCCATCTGCTGGAACGCCTCCAAGTCTTCCCGCCAATCAGCCAGCAGTTCATCCACTGACTGGTTGCTTGAGTCTGTGTCGCCTTCAGGCTTCACTCTATTCTCGGAGTCTCTCTCCTCTTTGGGTTCTGCCAAATCCGCCGTGGCCTCTGTAGGACTGGTTTCCTCTTCCGGGGGTCGAACTTCCTCTTCCGGACTAGTGTCCTGATCTACAGGACTGACTTCCCCCTGTGATGGAGTAACCTCCTCAGGAGCCAACTCGTCTAGCTCCAACGTGCTTTCTTGCGATTGGCTAATAGGTTCAAATGAGGTGGGAGTTGTTGCCTCAGTCAAGCAGTCTTCCTTCGCTTCTTGCACGTCCATACCTAAAAAAGAAAGCAGGGGTGTGAGGCACACAAAGCTCTTTTCCTCCTCTTCAGTCGGTAATCTATACAACATGCCCCTGGTAGCTCTTCTCAGTCAAAAAATAGAACCGGCTTTCAGCGTGAGACTGTCAACTACAGCATAACAGCATGATGCTGATGGTGAGTCATGTTTCCCACAGGATAAAGCCTTTCTCACATAACTGCACAACCAAACAGAGTCAACTGTGAAAGGAAATCTGGCAAAAAGTTATACTGTGGCTTTGCACATATCTGGTTAGGAAAAAAGGTGTATATGACCCGTATTAAAAGTGTTGCAGTTTTTTTTAACTGCATCGTGTATGTATTAAGGAACGAGTCGGTGATGTTTATTAATACAGTCGAGGGACTACACGAGGACTGCTGCAATGACTATAACGCTGTATAATTCAAGAATAAATAGGCACAAGTGATCAGGACATTGTTGTGTCCTGGTGACTTTGTGGTTACAGAGACTTGCCATAAATCAAAGAATCTGTTTTGGTAAGCAACTTGTATGCTGAAGCTTGCAGTCCGATGATCTCTAACAACTCCTACTGTGCGGTTATGCAGCTGATCCTGTTCAGGTTCCTTACATTGATATTAGGGTCAGTTAAAGCTTCTTAGCATTAGTTATTCAAGTTTGCCATTTTACAACCTGAAACACAGCTGAAGATAAAAGTAATTGTAGGTTAAAATCAAGGCAAGCTCACTGAACACAGACTATGATAACCTTTCCACAGAAACCACGTAAAAACACTGTTACATGGCTTGGCTGGGGGTCATACCCTGCCTCACTGTCCAGCAGTGCCATGTATAACTATTGGTTGGCTACAGTGACCAAACATAACAGACATAAAAAGCTGTCATGTCCCAAGCTCTGAAGGGGAAAATCAAAAAAGAAAAAGGACAATACTGTCACTACACTAAGCTTTTCTATCAAACAAAAATAATCTTGTGGTTAGAGGGCCAAATGAGAGGGAGGGACGGAGAGACGAAAGCATGACTATAAGGAGGGAAAGCGGAGATAAAAGGAGAGGGAAAGTATGGAATGAGAATAACAGGCAAAGAAAGAAGGAAAAGAATACTTACTGCCCTCAATCAGGATGCCAGGAAGAGGTTTACCTTTGAATATGGTTTCTGCTCATCCAAAAGGGGAGAGGGTGATGGAAAAAAGAAGAGAAACCAAGAAAGAGAGGAGAGGAAAGGCACTGTTACAGTCCACCACAGGAAATAGAGGGATTTGGCAAATGAGAAAAAAAGAGGAATAGAATGAAGATGCAATATTGATAAGGGTGTAAAACTCCACCATGCACCATTATAACCACAGCTGGTGGGTGGCTTTGGAATGAGTCGCAATCTTTTAGGCTTCGAATAGCGCCTGAATCCCTACATCTCATCTTTATTTCATGAAGCAGGGGCAACATAATGAGGATTAGTCAGCGGAGAGAGAGACAAGCACACTGATGTGATCAATCTTCCCAAGAGCAAGAAGTGAAACAAAGAGAGGAGTTTCAACATTTAGGGAGGCAGATGTGAGGGCGCAATGTCCCACCTCTGTCTCTGGCTTTGTCGCTCAGCAGCACCTCCACCTCTCTGTACTCCTTCAGCGCTTCCAGCAGGATGTTGCCCTCCTTGTGGAAGAGGAAGAGGAGAGGCATGGTGATGTCATCTGTGCTGCGGCCATCCCCGGCCATCTGAAACAGGGGAGCCGTGTCGCTGCTGCTGCCCTCGTTGTCATCTGGAAGGAGAGGGAAAAAAAGGAGATGAGTGGGAGAAAGTAGAGCTGAAAATAAACTGACATTAACCATGTTGATTAGAGGTTAGTCCTTAAAAGTAATTTAACAAGGAAACATTTTTCATCATTGGACATTTTTTTAGATTTAATGATGAAGCTTTTTATTGAAAAGAAAATATAGATATCAGACTGTCATACAGGTTGTTGTAAAGGAAATCAAAACGGCTGAGAAAGGTCTTCTATAGATGCAGATTATTATTATCAAGTTTAATTGAGTTTTGCTTTATTATCAAGTCATCATGTAATGTGCAGGAACCTATTTGACTGTCTGTCTTCAAAATAATCCTTTTAGCGAGCCCTAATCTAGTCACTGAGCGGTCATCTTCCCCGTCTTGTGTCGTTAGCTGCTCGCACTCACCGATGACTATGCCTCCGATGGCGCCAGCCTTCTGGATGTGTCGGGCCTTCTCTGCAAACATGCACTGACCCCTCTGAAGCAGAGCGATGTGGCCCCGGACATACTCCGCATTGGTGATCTCGGTACAGCCGCTGTAGGGTTCAGCCACAGTCACGAAGCCTCGTAACTGCACACGGGAGGAAAGAAGCATGACAGGTGAAGAATGAAGGAACACATGTGTATACTATGGGGTGTAAAGAGCTGCAGTTGTCAACATGTTCTCTTCCGGTGCTAAAACCATGCACTCATTTAATCTTCTGTAAATTCAGAATTTGGATAATGTTTGGAAAATATTCTTGGAGAGTAAGAGCCCTCTTAAAAGTTCCTTGGAAAAGTGAGTGGCACTCTTGGGGAAAAACATACAGCATGACAGTTAAGTGGCCATTTGATACCCGGCAGCTTGGCAAAGCCACAAAGCCCACTCACCCCTGTGGAACTCTTGGACAGGTCTGTGCCAAACTGCGCCGGGCCCGGCGGTCAGCACAACTCTGCCAAAGAATGGATGTGAGACGATTGAATGGCTCTGGGAGGCAGCTGCTCCTTCTGCGCTGGCTGGACAGCTCCATCATTCCTGCATGAAACGCACGCCGTCCTCTGCTGCTACAGCACTCACCGCCTAGGTGTGGGCGTGCCAGAGTGGGAGAGGAGAGGAAAAGAAAACAAAAGAGGATTTATATATATAAAAAAAAAAAAAAAAAAAAAAAAAAGTCAGGCTGGGAAAAAACGACATGAATTGTAGAGTTGGGACCAAAAAATCTAACCTCCATTACACAATAGCACCAGTATAACAGTATGTTCTTCCACTGTTTAATAATAGTACAAATGCACAAGCTGTGGCCTGTTTCATATAAAAAAAATTCTGTATCTTCACATATTAAAAGGGTAGCTTTTTCTAATTGTCTTGCAGTATTCCTGCACAGGTGTGCTGGAAAAGTTACGTGCTGAATCATTCCTATCCCTCGTAATTGGGGCGAAACAACTGAGCATACAAATAAGAGACTAAATTGTTTCAGCCTCGGTTTTGCTGGTTTTTAAATCGAGCACTGACGAGATCGTGCAGATGTTCATCTTCGTTGCTTAAGTGTTTACCTGGGTAGCATGCTGGACCAGCTGCACCCTGCCATCTTTCAGGTGAATAAGACTGACTCCCATTTTCCTCAGCAGCTCCAGATGTTCATGGTTGTTTGCCATGAAGTCCTGAGCCCTCAGGGGAGGACGGCCCATACCGGGCTCCCTGAGAAGAGAGAGAACAGCAACAAGATAAAAACATGAAGGAGATACAGCAGTTAGGGAAAATGGATAATAAGTGCAGGCACATAACCTGCGGCCTGTACGACAAATCAAGATCAACATGCACTGGATTTGTTTCAGTTACCCGGCTTCAGGGTGTCCTAATCCAACGACACGCACGTTCACATAAAAGAGGCGGTGTTTGCACATCATGACCAATCACAAACATGACATGATAAATATGTGGATCCAATTATAATTCTACATAAATATGACAAACACAGACACGGTTTTACAGGCAAAATGCAATAGAGTCGCTGCTTCCTAAAACAGGAATGAAAGCTGGCAAAACAACACCACTTATCAATATCCCTTCTCCATCAGTCAGGCACAAGATCTGACCATAATTACACTTGGGCTTTCCATAAACTGTCGTTGCTTTAGCCTTTTTTTTCAGTTGCAACCCTGGCAGTGGTAAGCGATTGTGAGAGCAAAAAATATATATAAAAACATAATTCAAACCGATGTGTGGCATTGGCACCACACGGCTCAAGAAGCCGACAAATAGCCTATACAGAATTCCCTCTGCTGAAAATCTATATATCTTTCATAAAGATAAATTGGTAAATGATAATGGGCTCTAAATTATGAGTCTCTCTGTCTCTCTCTCCCTCCCTCTCTCCCTCCTAAGAACGGTGACGCTGTTATCAACTGAGTATCTGATTGGTCAGTAGGCTGTGCTTTTACACCGGCTGATCTCTAATCTCCAACATAACCTGCTCCCGACCAGGTAAGGTGCTCAGCATAAGTTACCACGGCAATTTAACCCGCTGACAAGTGATCCGCCGTTGTGATACACAAAACCCTGGGTTAAACCTGAAGTTACCTCGTTAACGCCAAATCTTGCTTTGTAGTACAGGCCTCCGGTCCAACCTGTATGTATACATACCTGTAAGGAGCAGGGCGGGGGCAGCTCTTGTCCACAGCACTACGGATTGGGTCTCTCAGGTTACGAGGGTAGGCGGGGTCAGGAAACAGGAGGCGAGTGTTAGGGCACGTCCAATCGAAGTTAGAGTCGTCCAGCTCCTCCTCTGACTGAAGTAGAATGAGTACAGTTCATTCTGTTAGGAACTGGAATGTGTGCATGCTTTCATTAATTTGTTAGATTTTAATTATGGTATTGTGTTGATTACGCCCTACTACGCATTACTACTACACCCTGCTATTACACCGTGCTACTACGCATTACTACGCCCTGCTACTACGCCCTACTCCTATGCCCTGCTACGCATTACTACTACGCCCTGCTATTACACCCTGCTACTACGCATTACTACGCCCTGCTACTACGCCCTACTCCTATGCCCTGCTACGCATTACTACTACGCCCTGCTATTAGACCCTGCTACTACGCATTACTACTATGCCCTGCTGAGCCCTACTACTACGCTTTATTACTACGCCCTGCTACACCATACTACTACACCCTGCTACGCATTACTACTACAGTTCTACTTACAGTTCTGTTTGAGGGAATAGAGGAAGAGTGAGGGGCTGTGGAGAGGGAGAGGGGCAGCAGGTGGGCCTCGGTCGTGAAGATGTAGTCCTCCACGTCAAACGGTAAGTCCTCCGCTTCAGCAAACAGCAGGAACAGGTATTTGAACATCTCCGCAAGGAAGAAGGAGTCCATTCTGACAGGAGAGAGGAGGTGTGAGAATATCAGGCACAGGGCTAGCACTGCTGGTTTATTCATCGTGTTATTATCAGCTTATCGTAAGGACTGAAATAACAAACGGCACATGTTATGGGCATGTCATGTTTTAAAGACTGCATTTTTTTATGTGTATTTACTTCTTTTTTTTAAAAATCTATCATATATTTTACTCTTTTACATCAATTTTAACCTCATGAATTCAGCATTGGTCATGGTATGATAATCTGATGGTAACATATACTAAGCATGTCTGAATGATGTCTACAGTGGACATTTAGTAGTAGAGCCCGACCAATAAAGGATTTTTAAGGCCAATACAATACAAATATATAATATTATATATATATATATATATATATATATATATATATATATATTTTTTTTTTTTTTTTAAATATCCAGAACCACGTAAAAAAAAAAAAACATTAACAGATTTCCCTAACATTAGTTATTTCTAGTTATTTATGAGTTTTCACTAAAATATGATAATATGTTTTATCGTCACAACAGAACAGAGGAACATCAAAATATATTAAAGTTCCGATGAATAAAACGTATAAAAATACAAACTTAAGATCTGAAACTTAAAGTCCTTTGAACAAAAACACTATAACAAAAATAAATAAATAAGTGAGTCTTTATATTCTCACCTGTCCTCGTGGCTGCCAGTGCGTACGTCCTTCATCGCAGCGAAGCCGCAGGGAACACGAGCGAAGCGGTTTAGGTTGTCCAGGATGGTGCGACCTGCCTCAAGGTAATACGGGTCTCCTGTGGCCTGGGAGGATGAGAGGACAGTGGGGCAATCATAACACAAGACAGTACATCAACTATAAAGAAGGCTCCAGTGAAATCTGATCAGACAAAAATGTAACTTCCACTCCTAAGTTTTATCACATTAACTTCCTTTATACATTTTTTACAAGACACCAGAACGCCAAAGGCAAAGTGTTGGAGGCCGCATAATAACTGCAGCAATGGAGATTGTGTGTCTGAAATTATTGCAAATGAGTCCTAGTGCAGTTAACATCATTTAACTAAATCTGGAGCATGATAATAGGCATTTACCGCTGTACTGTGGCAGTGAAAAGAGAACGTCTGCATAGTGTCAAGCTTCCTTGATAAATTACCTTGTAAAGGAAATAGGTGCTCTCTGCAAACTCAGGCCTCAGGGGATGTTGGGCCCAGTGTACCCTGAAATCAGTAGTGAAGGCCTGGGAAGTGACGGAGAAGGACGAAGGGGTCAGCACACCATCCAAAGCATCATGATTAGAACAGACAGATGTAGCTAAAATGCAGCCGTGGTGTGTGAAATGCAAGCTTGTTCACATCAGAAGAGTTATAGTTGACAACAGAAGCCTTATGGGGTTATTTGACTCCATGGTCAAATGACACAAAGTCATTTTTTTGGAGCGGTTAAAGTCCAAGATGTGGTATTTCACGTTGGATACACAAGAGAGACAGATTACCTCTGGGAGGAAGTTGTGCTTCTTTGTAACTTGATACAACATCTCATGAGTCTCGATGGCAGGACGGATATCTCCCTTCAACACCTGAGACATGAGTACACCGCATAAGCAGTATGCACAATGTTACTAGAATGGCACAGGAAAATATAAGAAGAGTGAAATCTTCACTTTGCGTGATCCAATCTGACCTGCAGTCCAGGGAAGAAGGCCAGCAGAGAGTCCATCCAGGTGCGAGCGGGAAGCAGAGGTTTGTGAATGTGGACATCCAGCAGAAGTGGAGGCTGGCTAATGTACTTCATTATAGATGCATAGTGCTAAATGGGGCGTACAAAGTGGAAGGATTGAGGACATAATAACAGTCTTATAGTGCTCTTTGATAAACACAAACCAATAGGAGCCTGAGGCATTTCTTTAACTCCTATGTTGGAGAACTCAACAGAATGCTGAAATGCATGAACCTAAAAGAACGCTGCTTTATGTTGGAGATGCCACTTTGACAAAATGATGTTATACAGACAGAGAGGCATCAAATTACTCTGTGTGCGTGTGTGTGGGTGTGTGGGTGTGGGTGTCTGTGTGTGTGTGTGTGTGTGTGTGCGCGCTCACAATATTAAACCTCTCCAGAAACAGGTCATCTCCCAAGAGGATGTAAGCCTTTAGCAGGTATTCATAGTACGAGTCAATTCCTGCTCCTACTCCGCTGTCTGGGACACACAATCATATATCACTTTATAACACAAGAAAAAAAAAAATCAGATGGCAAACAAAAGTTCTATTTTTTTATCCATCAACCATCTGTGCAACCAAATCCTCTCTCAACCAGACAGAAAGATTGTACCCTCTATACTTAATTTACCCTGTCCCGTGTCCTTGGCGCCCCATCACTCCATATCTGCCACCGCCTCCTCCCCTCTTCCACCACCCTTACTTCTCTCAACACTCCATTCACCCTCATCTTTCACTCCTTCCTCCATCCTGCCCCCCCCCCCCCCCCCCCCCCCCTCTCACCTCTGCGGACCCACTCTCCTGAGTGGATGTTGATGGTTGTTCCCACCAGATTGCTGTTTCTCTGTCTCTTCTCCCACAGAAAGTCCAGAGCTCTCCGGGCATGGGCCTGTGCGTGTGTGAGGAAGGGTGCATTATTGATTTTGAAAAAGTAAAAAAAAAAAAAAATCAATCTGCAGTAGCTGTTTACTGTTAGAAAGATCCCAGTGATTGACTTTGTGCATGATCAGCAGTCTACTGCTGACAGGAAGTGAACCAGTCCAAGGCTGCAATATCCTTGTACAGGCTAAAATATCAAACTGAAATGTTTTCGGTATAACACATTTTGGTTTTTCTTCAAAAAAGTAAAAACTCAGATCTCAGTGAATAAATGAGATAAATGACAGAGACAGAATTTCACATCATGTGCTGTCAAACAAGAGGGTGGTTTCATAATAACAATTGTCTGCAACCTGATCCTAAAAAAAAATAATTAAAATGACAAAGTATAACCTAGATTACAGATAAAGGACGAAATACAAGCCACTTGTAAGGTGTGGCTGTTCAGCGACACAGCTGATGTTGCACCAGAGACCTCAAAGGAGACCCACAAGTTTAGTTGTCTATTGGAAGAGTTTGGCTGAGAAATAATTAGCGGAGGTTATACAGTTTTAGTCAAAAAAATGAAGTATTCCTTATTACCATTTTGCTGTTTAGGTGACTAAAATACAAATCTTCCTCAACAGCGTAAATCTCTTGACCATGATTTTTAACATTTAAAATGTTATTTCTCCATAGCAATAATGATATTGCTATATATATATATATATATATATATATATATATATATATATATATATATATATAAATTTTTTTCTTTTACATCTGCTCTAAAAAAAAGTTGCACTAAATCGTAGATCACGACATGTTAATGTAGACATAGGAGGATCTTATCATCTGACGTAGATGTGATACCTCAAACACAGGATCCCCAGTGAAGCGACTCAAGGCGGCAAACTCCAGGATGATAGTTCCTGCACATGCAGTGCAGGTGTCTGTTTCTGTGCCCGTTCTTGTCTCAGGACCCCTGACACCATGCTTCAAGTTCACCTGTCAAGCAGAAGAAAACAAACAAGTGTTACACAATCCGTTTTTAGAGTCCCGTTTGGTTTGCAAAAGACTGTGCATAAAAAAACAAGTCAGACATGAAAATCTGCGTTCAAAAGCGGTGACCGCTGCAAGCAGAGCAGTGAAGCAGAAAATGGAAATATGTAGTCACATCCGAGAAGTTACGAATGTCAATTGGACATAGAGCAACCCTGAAAATGTGTGTGATTAAGCTTAGTTGTTTTTTTACTTCATATTATCAAATATGTTTGAAATCAAGATTGTCAAAACAGTATCTTAATTAACAAGGTTTTTTTTTTTTCAACTTAAAGTACAGATTTCTATTGGCTCCAGTAAATGCATCACTAATAATTCACACTCAGTAGGTTTCTTCTCCTTTCACGTAGACAGACAAGGTCTTTATGCTACAATACTCTTAAAAAAACCTCCCTTTATTTACAAGAAACCATGAACAGAATTTGTTTTGTTTTTACCCCATATGGAAAGTATGGAACTACCAACGACAAGAAACACAGTATATATATATATACAATTCTTGTTTAACATCCCTTATTTAAAAGCTCATGCAGGTTTGTTTGTGGCATTAGAGGCTAAATGTAGGTTTTTCTGCCTGTGTGCAGTTGTCTCACCCTGGGATAAGGCAGGCCACTACTGGTGTTGAAGGCTGGAAGCAGTCGGAGACCAAGGTCTTTGGCCATATGTAGGAGCTCATCCTGGTACCACTGCATGTGTTGACCTCCCTCCTTCAGCATCACAGCCATGGAGTGCCCTCCCAACAGACCACTGGACACACGCACACCCAACAACCACATCACTAAAACAGCAGAATCCAGTGATTTTTCAACACTTTTTGGACAGCTGTTCTGTTCGCTGCCTGTCAGAGGGTAATCATTCTCTTAAATGTGGCACTGTACATTCATAGTTTATTCAATAACCATAAACAGGTGTGTTAATAATCTAACCCAATCTCACCCGAGGACTCGAATGTTGGTTTCAAAGACCGAGACCACAATGTCGTTGTCCAGCCTCACATCTGACAGCACCCTTCTCACTGCCGCCTCAAACTCTGTCGTCTTGTTCAAAAGCTGGCAATGAGAAATAATACACAGCTATAAACAAATCTGGCTTGATTATAGACCACTAATATTTAAATAAGGAATTCATTTTTAATTGAGTAACACTGACATTTCTCTCTAAAGTCTGTGAAGGACTCATACGTCAATGTCTCCACTGTGTGCTGTCCTATTCATTTAAAAACTGTCTCAAAATAGTAACCCAAATCAATTACTGTAAGACAATCCAAAAAGACACCCAAAACCAGTACCCACCACCAGAGTATCCAGAGTGTCTATGAGGGTCAGAGAGAACCTGTCAGAGGGAGAGAGAAAAGGTTTAGCATGGGTGTTGATTTTCCCTTGCGATAATGAATGTAATATGATGCAATTATAATTTATGTAAATGTTGTTCAATGTAATAATGGTTCTTCAGCAAGTATAAGTACAATCTGGCTCCACCTTTCACCTCTAGTAAGTACTCAACCAGGTGTGGTGTCTGCACTCACGTCATCATTGCTTTATTAGATCTTAAGGGACAAAGGCAGTATGCTACTTACTTTCCAAGAGCATCGTCTACGTCACCTCGACTGGGTTCAAGCCCACGGACTCTTCCTCTGCATGTTAGTGGCATCAGCTCATCGGCTGGGTATGCATGGTCCTACGAAACACACACAAACACAATTCAAACACTATGCTTTGTTGTTCACTTATTTTCACAGGCGGCTCAGCCTGATTAAATCTCCGTCATCTATAAATGGGTAGGGATACAAAAAGGAAATCTGTCCTGATCACCTAATAAGCTGCTCAATTGTTCTGAATCAAACCCAAAAAGATTGCAACTAGAAAGCCCTATTACAGTGAAGGAATCCAGTGTAAACAGATAACTTACCATATAGTTCTGATATGCATGGTCAAACATCTCAACCACTTGGTTCCTTCCGTGAGAGAAAAACAAAAATCAGCTTAACATGTTTCACTCTGAGGAAACTGTGTGGTGTTGTTTTTTTTCCAACTCACCTCAACCTGAGCTTCTCCTCCCGTGACATGGCCTCTCCGAGGCTGCATAATGCTCCGAGTAGCATCAACGAGAACAGTACAGCAGGCATTGTGGTAGGTGGGCAAGATTGCAGCAATATACATAAAACCACAGTTTGGCACTTGGTCAGTCACAGGGCAAATACCTAGTCATTACCACCGCCCTAACCACACAGCTCAAACCACCACAAACCACAAAAACCCTTAAGAACCATAAACCCACACCAACCCATTAATGTGTTACCTCTGAGATCATGATATAGCAGGTTTGGGCTTTGCCTAAGATGTACCACTTAATAATCAACAGGTACAGAAAGCATCATGAAATCCTGTTAACTTGTTGCTGAATCTTGGCCACCTACACTCCATCTGTGTTGCTCAGCAAACATCCAAAGCACGACGACGAAGTCAAGGAGTTACTATGTACTGTGCGCTTTCATATGTGCACTTACAGCCCAAAATGCTGTTAAACAGTTATGAATGTTTTTATTTCAAGTACCCAGAGATCGAGGTGTAAACCGATAGAGATGTGCCAGGCATTAGTTATAGTGCAAAATTGCTCCACGTCCCGTGAACAGGTTGTGAGTCACACCTGTTTATTTTCCCAGACTGTCACCCGGACCTACTGTACACGTGTGACACGTTGACACGTAACACGTAACATTTAACTGTGCCACAAAACAAACACGCTGAATCAAATTAATCCTGCGTTCTAAATATGAACGTTACAATAACTGTATTTTCTAGATGTAGCTAGTCTTCACGCAAGCGCGATCAAGGAAACGTGTAGTCATTTTTAGTTACCACGACGCGTTGTCATATTTAAGACTCATTGTAAACCAACGCAGCTGGGCTTGTTCTGTATTAATAATCCTACTCCACAAATCATGTACGGTAATTTACTTACTCCACACCATAGATACAGATATAGCTATGACTCCACACTACCGAAGTCACACCAACAGCCTTATAAAACTCCTGTTCATGCCAGCTCCTCTTATCACTCGGGTGTGTCAACTGCAAAACGTTAAAGAGATAACTTGATAATTTCTTCCTCTTGACAGTTGTCTTTCGTAAACCAGTCAGACAAGCAGCCGAGCACTTGTCAGGGTTTAATTAGCCAGTTAGCCAGCTGAGCTAACTGGCCGAGCCGGCGAACACGGACAGACAAACAATATAAGAAAAATCCACAAAAACCGCGTCCATTGTTGAGAAGTGGAGCTGACCGAGCTATCTTTTCTGCCCTTCGTGTTATGAAATGAACAATTTCGCCGTAAGCTTCTGTTTCGCCAAGCTAGTCAGTCTTCCTATGAGCAGTCTTAAACAACCGGATGCCGCTGAGACGACAACCTCAACAACATCCGCTTCCTGTAACGTTGTGGTATTGTGCCCTGACTCTTGCTTCTCAGGTAGCATTTTCTTGCAGGCTGTGTAAATCGTATGTACATCTATTTACAGACGTAACTCTAGACATGTTAATACATCCATGCTATGTGACCAGTATTATGTATATATAACTTAACCTAAGGATAACCGTTAGTTAATGGCTTTTGAGTGGGTTAACTTACAGCCTACACAAGTCGTTGGTGTCGTTACCTGAAAGTCAAGATTAGGGAAATAAAAACGCCAATCAGACATGTCACTTTTGTTGCCTTTTATTTCAGAAGAATCTCTCAGCGCCCTTTATCGTGATAGCGAATGTAGACTTTAATCAAAATAAATACACGGATATATTGTTTTTCAAGCAACAGTACAATTCTAATGCTATGGTAATTATCAAAGTGCATTCCTGCAATTATTAAATGCAACGTTTCCACGACTTCCATTTTCCTACATAGATGTTTTTTTTTTTGTACAAGCCAACAATATTAAAATATCACCCACCAACTAGTGAAAAGTGAAAGCTTTAATGTTTAGTAAATGAAAGTAACTACTATTCAAACCTCTAAATATGTTTAAAGTGATTGGAAACATATAGTGTCCTTTTTATAATGTGAGCTTCATGTATGTCCTGACTCCATAGATATTAACGGTCAATGCCTGACTCTTAATTGGTTGAAGTCCATGTTTATCTAGCTGTATTTTCGTGTTTTTCATTCACTAACTACATTTCCCATTACGCTTTGCGGCATCACTTGATGCTTAAATGGCTTCACATGACATCAACACATTGCTGACTAGTTTCCTAAAAAAGCAAGTTGTAACCAGTAGCCCATTTCCCCAAAAAGAAAAAATTGATGTCCACATCGCACAGAAGGAAAAGCACGCACAGGTAGGCTGGAGCAGACAGCTGACTTTAATTCAATAGTTTTCGACAGTATCCTTTTCTCGTCACAAACAGGTCGCTGTATAGCCTGTGTCTTCATTGTGTATATAGATGCTGTAACGTTATTTATGTAAATCTGGCTTTCTGAAATCCTTTAACAAGACCGTGTCACCAAAGTTACCACTTGGATTACAGCTTCTTTTTTGTAGGCTACCTTATTTTTTTCTGTATTTTGAGCCTCATTCTTTCTGTGTTTCTTACCCACCTATCCTGTATGACATGTCTGTTTGCATATCAGGTACATTCAGTCATGGCCCCTTCTGTTGATAAAATGCTGACCGGCCTAATTGCAGCCACTTTTACTCCATTTACCAGAGAAGGGTAAGTATAACCCACTTCTCTTTGTCTGCTTGTTTTCCCATGACTCCAGCACTGTGTGTTGTGTAAGATGTGTGTGTGTGTGTGTGAAAGTGTGGGATGAGCTTGGGCATACTTGAAACTTTTGGCACAATCCTTAGATCTGGTGGTCTTTTTTTTGCTAAATGTGTAGGCCTATATTTTTCACTATTTCCCAAAACAGTGAAATCAATCTAGTCGAGATTGGTCCTTATATTGACTACTTGACAGAGAAGCAAGGTGTTCGTAACATATTTGGTAAGTTTTTCCAAGTGGATTCTTCTTTTGATCTTTGTCACGGTCTGGGTTCCCATATCACATTGGAATACTAAACCTTAGTCAGTTAGTGGTTTGTTATCTTGTCATATTCTTACAGGCATATTCTGCATCCAGTAATTTCACAAAACTTAGAAAATATTAAGAAAATAATGCATCTGCAAGCTGATGGCAATTCATTGTTATTATTTTCAGAAGAACAGGATAGTTTTTAGTCTTACCACACTGGTTTCTACATTAAAAGGTAATCTCTTACCCCCCCCCCCCCCACTCCCCTCACCACTACAATGGAAATACCAATTATTTCTAAATAACTTTTAAGCCACACTCCATATTCAATGTATTGTGTTAATACCCAACTCTGTAGAGCTTTCAATGAAACATATTCCTTCATAGTGTGTGATTTGATAAGTATTGCAACATCATCATGTCATCATCCTTTCTTCAGAAGAACATGCAGTGTGTAATCGTTTCCACAGCAAAGACAAGTCTACCTTGCACTGTAACCCAACTTTAAAAGAAGTATATGATTTTAAAGACAATGATCCCAATTACATTACAGCATATTCCCAACAAATGGTGCCTTGTGGAGTTGTTTACTACAACACAATGTATCCTTGATCATTACCTTTCTTTTTAAATGTTTGCAAAGCCAATAAAATAAACACATAATACTATATCATTTATGCTTCGTACAGTATTTAACTGGAAAGGGGAAAAAAACTAAGTAACACTTTGACCTTTTTACACTTTTGAAGTTTTTTTTTAAGTTAATGTGTTGCTCTTAAGTTATCACAGTTTTATCAGATTTTTCTGGCAAAATAGGAATAAATAGTTTTGTCTCTCTTTGGTTAGCATCAATCTGTTCCATGTTGACCATTGTCCCTGGAACAGAAAGACAGAGGTTAGATAAGGTGAAGATATCAAGCCTACCCTTTCCTCTACCTTGATTAAAGCTAGCCAGTGTTCCCCTTGTGTCAAACAGGAGTCATATCACACTTTTTCTTAACCCCCCCCCCCCCCCCCAAAATCACGCTTGGTGTGAACTACGATCATTTATTGTAGTAACGCCTCATTTCCATACTATCAGTACTATCATATACTACTACTGTGATATACTATCAATACGACTTTACCCAGCAGAGGAGTTGCATACTGATCTTTTTGTCATGATCATGTTTTTTTATGTTCTTTGTCATCTCCCTGTCATATCTGCATTATTGCTCATACCTTGGTTCTAGCTTTTGTTCTAACTATTCTGTCCGTGGCACATTTTGCATTCCAAGCCATCCGAGTAGTGCTGGATCCCTCTACGGGCCCCACTAGACCAGGTTTCTTCCATTTATTTTGACAAAAGGTGTGGGGCTGCCAGGTAGGCTAACATAGGCTATGTAGGTTAGCTAATGTTTTTACAGTACTATATGTCTATACCATGTAATTAGATGTCTTTTGCTTTGTTTGGTTTTCTTTGTGGATTTTGTATACTGTACTGCAATGTTTGTTTTGTGATTTGTTGGAGCTAGATTTAGGTCAGGTTGTTCTTTGTCCTTTCCTTTCAAACTGCAACTGCATTTGTGACGTGAGAAACAAGATGTTAATAAATGTACTTGACTTTCTTCCAGTGAACGGCACCACTGGAGAGAGCATGTCTCTCAGTGTTACAGAGAGGAAGATCCTGGCTGAGGAGTGGTGTCAGAAAGCCAAGGGCAAGTAAGTCATCACATAGCCTGTTTGTCTGGAGATTTGTCCATATGTTGAGTCTTATACAGCAGGGAAAAGTTAACGGTTTGTGACATTTCCTATTTGTGCATTTCTGTGCAGAATGGATCAGGTGATTGTGCACGTCGGCTGCATGAGTCTTAAAGATGCCCAAGAACTGGTGAGTGGCTGCTTTTTAAGTTGCAATAAAGACACAAAGGCGTGTCTCTTAAAGAAAGTGTGCTAGTTACAGTACTAACAAGGCTCACTGCAGTGGATATGGCTTATTTTCAGGAAAGGTTTCATAAAGCAGGTTTAACAAGTCTATCCTGAATTACCATGGAAACCTCCAGACTAGCCTGGTCCCAGTAAGGCAAGATCTCCAGCAGAGTTTATGTCATTTTTAGCCTAAAGTATCTGTGCAGTGTTCTAGTCACAATGTGACTTTTAAGATGCACACAATGATAATAAAGCCCATATATAAATTTGACCCACCTTCAGCAATGAGTATGAACTCCATAGATGGTCTACAACCTGCTGCCAAAAGTTCTCAAAGTGTTAATATTTTTTTGTCATCACATTAATTGCACTGTTTTAGTATCCCTGTTAATTTGTTCCCACCTTGACAATTTAGGTTTTTACAATTTTGGAAGTAAGGTTTATTCCTGGAAGTATTGATGATGATGATGAAGTGTTTTCAAATACTTTTATGGTGGATACAATTTTACTCATCAGCTTAGTTCAGTCATAGATTTCCCACGTTTTTCAAGGCTTTCGGCATTTCTTTAGCATTTGCAAGGAAATGTAGAGGGACTTATATGTTCTTATAGACAGAAGATAGACTCAACGGCTACTCAAAGCACTTTTACATAGCAACTCAGGGATCAGTGTCTTCCCCAAGGACACCTCAATATGGGTTGAGAAAGTGAAAATAGAGAATAGTAACGACAAGGGGCGCACTTTAGTTCACCTGGTAGAGCAGCACCTGCAGTCCTTTCTCTCTCTCTCTCTCTCTCTCTCTCTCTCTCTCTCTCTCTCTCTCTCTCTCTCTCTCTCTCTCTCTCTCTCCTCTCTCCTCTCTCTCTCTCTCTCTCTCCTTTCCTTTCCTGTCATTCTTCAACTGCTCTATCAAAAAGGCAATAAAAGACCCCCAACAAATACTAGTAATGACAAGACCAAGTTATGCACCCCTTACTAAAAACACATATACATCTTATAGCTCTATTGCATTTTACTCACATACAAATTTGGTGTTTCTGCCTGTATAATTGTTGAATGATGGCAAACTTTGGGGTCTAGATAAAAGTTTTTGGTGTGTGATTCTGGCACTCTGGTGTCCCGTAAATATCCTAAATGTTGGTATGCGGTTGCATATATCTAAATTAAAGGAATAGTTTGACATTTTGGGAAATTTTACGGAGACTTTTTCTTGGCTCTGAGCAATTGCTGGGCAACCGGTAAGGACTAGGAAGTTACTGTTTCCAGCCTGGAAATAGTCCATAGTTTTTACACTTTAGTCTGGAATAAACAACCTGATGTAACATGTGAGCTTTGGAGATGCTGGTAAACAGATTTTGATACCATTCAGCAGAGCCAGACTTCAGTCAGTTTCCCTTTTTGAAACTGCTGGCTGTAGTCACATAATTAATGGACAGATTTAAGAGTGTTCTCAATCTTCTTGTTTAATTCTCTGCCAGAAAGCGAATAAGCTATTCCTTTAAACCAGTTGTCAGCGTAAATGAAAAAAAATACAGAATTGGTCAAGTACATGACTAGAAATGATTAACGTATTTTGTTAAACAATGGGAACTTAACCATAGATCACTCCCTCCAGGATTTCGCGATGTTGCGATTGCGCCAATTCACGAAAATTTAACCAATCACTGCGGATGGTGGGAGGACCTGCTGTGTCAGCGGGAGGAGGTGCAGTGGTAGATCTGACACTTGACTCCTTCTCTGAGGAGGAAGGGGGCGGGGCAGGAGGAGACAGTGAGGACACCGAGGACAGCATTGACAGTCCTGCCCCGAAGAGGGGCCGATACAACTACTGACCCCTTTTTTTACCCCTTGACCACTTTTTTCCTTTGACACACTTCCTTTGTCTTTCCATTTGTGTACTACCAAGAGCCTGGGTCTGTCCAAGGTTTCTTCCTAAAGGGAGTGTGGTCTAGACCTACTCTATCTGTAAAGTGTCTCAAGATAACTCTTGTTATGAATTGTTACTATAAATAAAATTAATTGAATTGAGTCAACAAGTCACTGACGCATACGTTTTGTTCAAATTTGATTCATTCAATAAATTGTTATTTTTGTCTTAAATCCACCAGCCATTTTCATATTATACCAACATTTGCAGCATCTTGAGCTTTTTTAGTAAGGTAAAACTCAGCTTAGAGTAATTTTATTCTCCTTTCCTTTTTTATTTTTAAAGAACCTATACAAAAAAATAATCACAACTTTTTTTGCAACTTTCTCTGTCTCCTGTAACTTCATTGCAACAAACTTACCAAAAACATTGCAACTTTTTATCGCAATTCTTTATAAAAGCTCTTGCAACATCAGGCATTTTGGGCCGCAACAATCTCCAAAAAATCCCGGAGGGACTGATAGATCAAAAACTACAGGGATAGTACACTGTATAAACTACAAACTTGAATATATCCACTGTTGCAGTAGATTGACATTGTTTTGATCTATAATATCCATATTCCCTCTAGACTCGCCATGCAGCACAGATCAGGGCTGATGCCATAGCAGTCATTGCCCCTTCCTTCTTCAAGCCAAGCAATGCAGGTATGCAACGGTTTTATTTCCACATATTCACAGGCAACTTCTGGCACACTGAAAATGTGTGCCGCTTGACAACCACCTTTTTACGTTTTGTTCACATGTCAATACTGTACTTGTCAAGCACCGTTGGAAAGTGAGACCAAAATAAAATAATTTTTCATGATATTCCATATTATTTTCCTCTCATCCTGCTTCAGATGTGTTGAAGTCATTCCTTAAAGAAGTGGCTTCAGTTGCCCCATCTCTGCCTTTCTATTATTATCATCTTCCAGCTATCACTGGTGTTAATGGTTAGTGCCATGGATGATTGATTTTACAGTTGCATACCATTTGGAAATAGAGAGACTTTGCATCTCTAACGATGGTAAAATCATATTGGATGTCTTTACTGATGGCCTACTGAATGTGACAGGGCCTTGTTTTTTTTCTTCTTTTCTCCAGTGCCAGCAAAAGATGTGTTGGACGGTATTGAGAAACTCATTCCCTCCTTCAGAGGTGTGAAGTTCAGTGGGAGTGACCTGATGGACTTTGGCCGGTGTGTCAGCGACAGTCCGCCTCACTGGTCAGTCCTCTACGGCGTGGACGAGGTCAGCTCTTTCTCCCTTTCCATCTTTTTTATGGTCAATCTGTTTCGTGCTGCAGCTGCTTATATTGTTGATGACATTTTGTGTCTCTGACCTCCGCCATAGAACCATTCTAAAACAAATTTCTTTCATTTTGCCATAGCAACTGCTTGCAGCTCTGGCCATGGGAGGCCATGGAGCAGTTGGCAGGTCAGTGTGTGATCCTGCGTAACGCTTTGTCTCCTTTTTGACTCTTAACAATTATTTAGTAAATTGGTCTTCATTTTTCTACCCGCAGCACATATAACTATGTAGGATGTCATGTCAACAAGCTCATATCAGCATTTGAGAATGGCGACCTTGTCCAAGCCAGGACAATACAGGTACGGTCCAACTCTTTTATTGTTGCTCCCATCTTGTCTATGATATTATGCATCAATTTTGGATACTGACATCTTTGTCTGATTTCCATGAACAGTTCAAGATCCAAGAGCTTCTCAGTTATGCCATGAAACTAGGTGAGCAACACTTGTCTCATGAAGTTTTTCAGTCATATTCTATATGAGATAAATGAATGCTCCTGTTCTATAGCTGTCATAATGGAGCTTTGAGACTCCCTTATTGTTATCGACAGGCTTTGATCTGGGAGTGAACAAGCAGCTGATGAGTGAGTTGTCAGGCTTGTGTCTCGGGCCCCCCCGACTTCCTGTGATGCCGTGTCCTCCTGATCACGCTCAGTCCATTGCATGGAAATACCACAGCATTTTCCCTGAATGCTGACGTGTTCATACTGGTTTGTTGAAATCCCTCAACACAGCAGTTCTTACACTTTGAATCAAACTGTACCATTAAATAGGATCTTTTTCCACGAGTCAGTCAAATCTATTGTGTTAACCAATATCTTAATTTCAGTGTTTATCATGTCATAAAATGTGAAAATAACTACGTGAACTAAGGGAATGTGGCACTTTTGGTTTTGCTACATTTAGGGAACAGGGGACTGTCACAAATCAGCAGAGTTATCTTATTATCCCGTACTGTGTCAGCTGAGTCTCATCGAAGGAGTTAGACCACTTTAAGCCTTGTTTTGTAAATCACGTGGTGGCATTACGTTCATAGAAATTCCAAATGAACACAATGAAGTACTTTCAAAAAGGGAATGTTTTGTGGTTCAAGTCTTTAGAATGTTTTAGTCCGTCCCACCACCTTAATTATCATCAGTGAAATGAAAGCTGAACTATTTTCGACCTTGAAAATCACAGTTATGGAAAAATGCTGTCTTTGAGCTGATTCCATGAGAGGGACGATAACAGACAGAAAGGGCATTATTATGAACGCTGTTTCATGAAAAAATGACACTCCAGAAAAGGATGTAACAAAACATCCATGTTGTCAGAAGGGACTTTAAATTAGATTTTAGAAATTAGATTTAGCCTTTGATGTAGAATGTATACTGTCAGTTGTTATTAAATCTGTACTTTACTAAGTTTCATATTGTGTAAAAATGGATGTTTGCTTTGTTTTGTTATGACAAATACTCACTAGTTTCTTACTAATAAATGTGTTTAAATCCATTTGTTGGTTCACACTGATCCACGTCTTTTTCTTGTGTTCTGTTGCTGAAAGTTTCAAAACCGCAAGGCCAGATTATCTGTAAAACTGGCACAAACGTGCGTGTGCATGCGTGTGTGTGTGTGTGTGCATCTGGTCGTCTGGTCGTCCTTGGGGTGCATGATAAGTCGTTTTGGCCTGAAGTTACTACAATTCCCTGTACTTGTTTGAGTATTTGTATAGATGAGAATTCAACTGTAAATCTTTTTTTTTTCTTTTGCTGGCTAAATTTAGTTGGTGAAGAGTTTGGGGAAGTTTAAGGAAATCATCTGAGAACAAGTAATAGTTTGCCCTTCTCAGACTACACGAGTTTGGGAATTGCTATCAAATTCTGCCTTTTTTTTGACAAACCTCATCAGTGTATGGATTTCATCAACTAGTAATTAAATCTAAACCTTGATAAAACTGCGGTTTACACCCAAAATTACTCTCCGGTTATATGCTAAATTTAAATGCCATTTAATTCAAGATAAGTCGTCTAAACCCAAATGTCACGGCTGTTGTTTCAAATGAACCTCTAATTCTTGGTAGAAAAGTTTTAACCAATGTGCTTCTCTATTCACCACATGAAAGTGTATGTACAGAAACAGTGTTAACAGATGTGAGACAGGAAAAACCTCACACTATCCAGCCTCACCTTTGTCAGAAGCTATGCTGCCACCCACTAAGACAGACATGAACAGCATTTATAGATCCACCTCCAAAGGACTTTACTCAACCTCAGCTTGTAAAAGGCATGTTTTGTCATGAGTTGTTTCTCCAACACAACATCTGGATTCAAAACAAGTGCAGTGAGTAGTGCGTGTCTGAGTATTGCAGAAACTCTCGCCTCAGGCTGCAACTTGTTATGAACTTCAGTTGTGTGTATGTGTGTCTGTGTATGAATGTGTATATACAGTATATGTATGTATGTATGTATATATATATATATATATATATATACTATAATATATTATTTTATTAATATGTGTGTTGGTTCTTGTTCAACTACATTCATGGGGTCCAAAAACCGGGAGTTCAGTGTACTCGTGGTGTCCCGACAGCTTTGTGGGGCCAAAATGCTGGACCCCACAACTATAAAGGGCTGTTTGAGGGTTAAGACTTGGTTTTAGATTATGGTTATGGTGAGGTTAAGGGTTAAGGTTGGGCATTTAGGTATGATGGTTAAGGTTTGGATAAGGGGCTAGGGAATGCATTTTGTCAACAACGGGTCCCCACAAAGATAGTGCCACGGACTGTGTGTGTGCGTGTGCGCATTATTAGACACACTATCACAGGGGGCACTGCTCAGACAGGCATTCATGTCCATACAATCGGTTTCTACCCTGAGGCTTGAAGGAGCCCTGTCAGTAGTACCTCTGCAACACAAAAACACATCACACTTATTATAAAGACGTTTTACTATTAGTCCCAAGTTATTCTTCTGCATGTAAATCTCGTTTGTATTGAGACTTACAGTTGCTTTCTTGTGCCCGAACTTGAGTCCCTGCTGCACTCGTATGAACCTACAACTGCAGTGGTACAGGACTGGTGCCATGCTACCAAATGGAGCCCTGGGAGCAAACAGAGAGGAGAGATGATGTAGGATAAAACGTTGATACTTACAGTGCCTTGCGAAAGTATTCGGCCTCCTTGAACTTTTCAACCTTTTGACACATTTCAGGCTTCAAACATAAAGATATAAAATTTTATTTTTTTTAAAGAGTCACCAACAAGTGGGACACAATTGTGAAGTGGAACGAAATCTATCGGATATTTTTAACTTTTTTAGCAAATAAAAAACTGAAAAATGGTGCGTGCAAAATTATTGGGCCCCCTTGCGTTAATACTTTGTAGAGCCACCTTTTGCTGCGATTACAGCTGCAAGTCGCTTGGGGTATGTCTCTATCAGTTTTGCACATCGAGAGACTGAAATTCTTGCCCATTCTTCCTTGCAAAACAGCTCGAGCTCAGTGAGGTTGGATGGAGAGCGTTTGTGAACAGCAGTTTTCAGTTCTTTCCACAGATTCTCGATTGGATTCAGGTCTGGACTTTGACTTGGCCATTCTAACACCTGGATAACGTTTATTTGCTCTCCATCCAACCTCACTGAGCTCGAGCTGTTTTGCAAGGAAGAATGGGCAAGAATTTCAGTCTCTCGATGTGCAAAACTGATAGAGACATACCCCAAGCGACTTGCAGCTGTAATCGCAGCAAAAGGTGGCTCTACAAAGTATTAACGCAAGGGGGCCCAATCATTTTGCACGCACCACTTTTCAGTTTTTAATTTGCTAAAAAAGTTTAAAATATCCAATAGATTTCGTTCCACTTCACAATTGTGTCCCACTTGTTGGTGATTCTTCACAAAAAATAAAAATGTTATATCTTTATGTTTGAAGCCTGAAATGTGTCAAAAGGTTGAAAAGTTTAAGGGGGCCGAATACTTTCGCAAGGCACTGTATCCTCATAAGGAAACTGGGCTGTTGGAGCAGAAATAAATAAAATAATAACATTTAAAGAACATTACAGAGCAAATGGTGATAAGAGGATGCCAGGGATGCTAAACTGGTGTGTGTAACTGCAACTCTTGTGTTACATGGAAAGAAATATATGTTCAACACTATGAAACTTTAAACTCTGGATAACAGTGTTGAGAGGATGAACAGAGTAGTAGCAGCATGAGGAGCAACAGGCGAAGGTGCTGCAAAGCTACGTCATCTCACCATTGAGGGTGTTTCTTGTAACTGGAAGTGCTAAGCCAAGTTACAAAGAACAGTGTGTTGTTGAACCAGACAGATTCACTCTCAATAAGTCCCATCCACCCCCAGTAGAGGGTGGAGTAGTGAGACGGGGCTTCCCCTGTCAAACCGGTCATAAAGCACTTTTCATATTTTTATTCTATACTTGTAAGCCTACTTGTAACCTTTTTGTTAATCTCTATAAGCCTTTGTTTCACATTGTTCTGGTGTTTACTTTTCCATCTGTCATTCTACGTAGCTCCCTGAAGACACACTTCCTCCATGTCTCCTTTCCTTCTTGTAGTAGAGTGGTTTAATATTTTAAGGATTTACAGAAATAAAAATAGGCTGGTTTTCATATTAAATACACTGTGAAGGGTAACTGTACACACTTGTGGGCTTCTATCACGTTCCTCTCAGTTTATGCCATGTCTCACCTCCACAAAATGTCCGACCTGCAGCAGACATGCAGTGTGGCAGACGCCGGTGGTCACTTGGTGGGGGTCTGCCGTGTCAGGGCTGCAGCCTGTGACAGTGACTCCCTGTGGACACGCCACCTGACTCACTCACAAGTGATAAAACTGAGAGGTTGTGAAAGGTCTGGTGAAGTCTTTCTTTCTTTCTTCGTCCCTCACCAGTCTGCCCTCAGCTTGGAGGATGGGACTCTCACTGAGTGTCATCAAGTATCAGCCTCTGTTGATGCTGTCTCAAAGCTGGGTTGTGAGTGCCGACGATGTATAAGTTGTGTGTTGGTTTTAAAATGTGTGTATGTGCATCTGTTTGGGGAAGGTTTGCCACGCTGTAACTCCACTTCTCATGTCAAAGCTGGATTCTCGCTGGCCTTCGTACCTGGAGTTCAAATGATTTGCTGCACGGTTCTGTGTTTCTCCTGGCGCCATCTGACATTTCAAAAATCATTTGCTTCAAATAAACGTTTTTCAGTCTATCCTGGGAAACTAAATAATAATAGCTAAGCAGTGCTTTGAACTTGCCTTTTTAAGATATGACATAATGCATCTGTTTGAATAAGATAGGTTCAATACCATGAAGAAAGAAGGGAAGTCAATTTCTTTGTGTTGTAGAGAATGCTTGTCTCACTGAGGCTTACCCTAACAGTGACCAATGCTGCCCTCAGCTGTAGATATTTTGCACTTACAAGATAAACACAGAACAGTAATCTTTGGTCGCTCCATGTGTGTAAAGGACAATAAAGGATCAGTGGAGTAAGAGGGATATCAGTAGATAATATCAGAGGAATGGAAATGGAAAGGTGGGGTAATGATTCCAGTCATGAGTGTCCTGTTTTGTGGCCATGGCATTAATTTCTCTGGGCTGACTGCATTCAACATCACATTTTATTATTCTATTGATACCAGTAAAAAGACTATCACTTTCATATCAAGGCTTCTTTACTGTCTTCTAAAAAAAACAGCCTTTTTTTTTTACACTTTCTTGTAGTGATGGGGCACTTTTTCTGCAAAGTATTTATGTAGAAATCATATTTGCAAAAACAATGAACACAATAATCATCTGTACAGGCTTAGGCTACACTCATTGAACTGCATACAGCACTGCATTTTACACGTTCATGAACAGATTATCAAATTTGTCAACCTAGACGAATGTATTAATTCTTATCAAACATTTTGTCAATTATTTTAAGATAAGAACATGTTTTGAACTCTTTATATTAGTCATAAAATAAGCTTCTTTTTTAAACTCACAAAAGTCTAATTATAAAGTAGTGTTAATAGGAATTTACTATGCTAATTTAACCGGGACAATTCATTGGAAACAGTAGTCAGTCAAAAATCATTTCTTACTTTTTCCTGAGGCTTTCAGTCGCACCTCGTGGTCTTCCTCAGTGGATGTAGACAGGGGAAGCTTCCGGAAGCTTCATAAAAACGTAGTGCGTGGTGGTGTAGTTATTTATTTAACCCAAACTGTGGTCTTCAGTTCAAAGTTGACCCCTTTTCAAAAAGTTTCTATATGCACGATAAATTTGGGTTTCTTTCAAACAAATTGTTCAAAACAATAACGTGAATGGTTCCGTATAACGTTCTTCAAGAGTAATATAAATTATCAGTTCACTAAATTTATTTAATTGTGTGGCATTTTGAAGATTTCTTTTTTTTTTTATAAAAGAACATTGAGAAAAGGACTTTTGACCCAGAAAAACAAAAAGTTGCATGGTCGACGGGAAGACAACACAAGGGTTATTTGAAGGCGACACGTGTCAATTACACAATAATTCCACAGGATGACGAAGATGGTAACAATAATACACTATGAAATGAAATAAAATAAGAAAAGTCACTATGAACACAAACAAACATTGTAGAAAATGTAATACGGCATGATTTGATTTATTTACCTGAAATTTTAACTTAATTTGAGCCCATTTTACTTATTTGTTTATTTATTTTCTGTTTTTCTCTCATTTCTTTTTTCTTCTTAATGTAGATTTGCTATGTAAATGCTCCTATGTTTTGATTGTATGCTCGACCTGAGGCAAAAGTTCCTTTTTTGAAATGGGTTTTGTTTGTTTTTTTAAATGCCTTGTTTGTTTATATATTTGTACTCTGAATTTAATAAAAGAAAAGACAAAGAAAAAAGAAGGAAAAAAAAGAAAATGTGATACGGAACTGTATTTGTGGTCACAAACCGCTCCCGCATACCGAGAAGGACGGACATATTTAGCTGTGACACACAAAGCTCTCGCGTTTCCGGCCAGCTCAGCGCGTCAGCCCTGTGGTGTTGTCAGTTTACAGCCTGCCAAACCCAGTCCCAGTTCACCTGGAACGTTGTTAGCGGGCAGCGGAACCCCCGGACATCGCGGAGAGATGGTGCTGCTGACGATGATCGCTCGGCTGGCGGACGGACTGCCGCTAGCCGCTTCGATGCAGGAGGACGAGCAGGTTCAAATCTCCGCTTGTTTTTGTTTTTTTCAATGCCAGCTGTCGGTCTGCTGTTCCCACTGCACAGGCTGCTGCTGTAAACGCCTCTCTAAGTTGTACTAATGCTGTAGTGACACGTTAGCTAACGTTACCGTAGCTAGGCCTGTCTGTCTGTACACAGAGCCAGCATTCTAGTTACCTAAAGCAACTGAGTCATCTCTCCGAGTGCTTCCAGGACAGGCTCCCTGTGTTTCAACCCTGACCTTATTATTCATACGCTGCATAATCATTTGAGCATTGCATAACTTCACCTGTAGGTTTCATGAGGCTAAACATGTCTTTTAAAAACCTGGTTTTCCACAGTCTGAGATGTCTGCTTAAACGTGCTCATTATCAGGTTTAATTGTAAATCAGGTCATTAGTGGTTCAAGATTCAATACTTTATTGCCATACATATATACGTAAGTTTCTAGGGATTTGCTTCAGTGTGCTCATGACAACATCAACAAAGACACACAAAAAACACAGAGCATTTATATATTATATATATATATATATATATATATATATATATATATATATATATATATATATAATATCACACACTACCAGTCAAAAGTATGGGGCCACTTACAAATTTCCATGCCACTCCATTATAGACATAATACCAGCTGATCTAAGTGGGGGGCTGATCTGTAATGCAATATCTACATTGCCCATTATCAGCAACCATTCATCCAATGTTCCAAAGGCCCATTCTGTTCACTAATCTGATATCATTTAAAAAAAACTAACTGAGAAAACATTGGAGAACCCTTTTGCAATTATGTAAGCACATAATGTAATCTGAAAACTGCTGCGCTGGTTAAAAAAACAATGCAACTGATCTCAACTGGTATTCTGCCTATAATGGAGTGCAATGGAAATTTTGAAGTGACCCCAAACTTTTGACCGGTAGTGTATATATACATACATACGTACATACATAGACACATAGACACAGGCAGATAAAAAAGAAGGCACACCGCTCACCACATACCTGGATGACAGTCCACGAGGCTATACCAATGAGGTAACACTTGATTAAAGGCATAGTTTGACTTTTCTGACTAGAGCCTGATAAATATATTTATGTTATCATACAAATATATTTTTTTTTATATAGATACCTGTACTGTATGAATGTTGGCCGATAGGTAGAAAGAATTTATTGAAAAGATATGTTACCCATACATAATTTGTCCACCAGAGAGTACGGACATGCTTATTTCTTAACTGTAAAAAGATCTTGCTTACAATTTATTAATAACTCAATTTGGCAGAGTGGTTCAGGTGCAACGTCCATGGTTTACTGCATTTCATACACCTAGGGCTGGCCATAATATCGATGATGAATCGATATCGCGATATGAGACTAGATATCGTCTTACATTTTGGATATATGGTAGTATGGTAAGTGTTGTCTTTTTCTAGTATTAAAGGCTGCATTACAGTAAAGTTGTGTCATTTTCTGAACTTACCAGACTGTTCTAGCTGTTCTATTATTTACCTTTACCCACTAAGTCATTAAATCATTTCTGGATAATATTTATCAAACATCCCATTGTGTAAATAACATTTTGTTAAAGCACCAATAGTCGCAATACCGACATCGAGATATTCGATCAAGAATATCGTGACATTTGATTTTCTCTATATCGCCCAGCCCTACCTGTCCACTGAAAGCAGAACAAATGATCAATATTAGCCTCCGAACTCAACTAGAGTGAGACGACCCAAACGTAACATATGAAAATGTGAAATGGGTGGCATTGTGAGTTGGTTATTATGTTTGAGCATGGCTTGCCAGGAGTCTAACATCTTTCCCTCACTCTCTTGTTTGCTTTCATAAAGGGAAGTGAAAAGGTTTGTTGTGTCTCTGCTCGCTGCTTCAACATCATGCGTGTATCTGTGATGCTACAGTGTTGCTGCACAGGAGCTCTCATTTGCTAGAGTCAACATCACCCAGGAAATGAATACCATCCACCACCCAAATGCTGACCATAAACTACTCACCACAAACCGCAGGAGTGGCTATTTTTTACTTATAAAAAAAAAAAAACACCACATTGCCTTCTGTCTCAGTTGTAGCATCACACTGCTGAGTCTGTCTGTAGTCTTTTGTGCCAACTATTTATTTCCAGCACACTGTACAGGGCAAGAAATGAACACCATCAAGGAAATTAGTGTGAAATCTGGACTGTAGGTGGTTGCTATTTTGGTCTGTCTTGACAAACACTTCAACAAGTAAACTCATATTTTTTGCTCTTGTCTTTTCTGGTGCTAAAATCGTGACATTTGCTTGTGAGCTGTACATGCAAATGTGACATGCAAAAGTCAATTTCTTGCCCTGATGAAGCACCGTATTTGCTGTGTGAGATGCGAGTCGCGTTGTGACCGTTGTTATTTCGTCTGTTCAGTTGGGTCGGGACCTTCAGCAGTATCAGAGTCAAGCTAAGCAGCTCTTCAGGAAACTCAATGATCAGAGTCCCACACGCTGCACTTTAGAGGCCGGCTCCATGTCATTTCAGTGAGTAAGAAGGAGAACATGAGTACAGTTAAAAACATATATTTCTAGAATTCAAAGTTTTCAACCATTAAATGCACAGTGGCGCCCAGCACTAAAACAAATCTGCAATGCGATTATTTCTGTAATGGTGTCTTTTCCCATTTTTATGTTCTCCTTGCAGCTATGTTATAGAGAAAGGGGTGTGCTACCTTGTGCTGTGTGAAGCCAGCTTCGCTAAGAAGCTGGCCTTTGCTTACCTTGAAGACCTGCAGGCAGAGTTTCATGAGCAGCATGGGAAGAAGGTCCCCACAGTGTCCCGGCCCTACTCCTTCATTGAATTTGGTAAGAGCCAGGAGCAACTGGATAACTGCTCGCTGGGCTTGTTGTTTGTTTCAAAATGCATTAGTGACCATTATTATGTTGTGTAATATGTATAGTTGTGATGTAAAAAAAAGTCTGGTATCTACAAATCTGACCTTTTCTCTACAACACATGGAAGTAAGAAATGATGTCGCACTGCTTTTGGCAGTTTCACAACAGAGCTGCCATGGCAATTTCAAACTTTTGATACACTTTTGTTGCATCGCTGGTCAGTTCTGCCTTGAATAACAATGTCACTCGTATCCCAGAGAAAATCAATAGGTGCAAACTCAAATGCCACTCCTCTAGTTCATTATGTCGCTTTGGAAGTCTATCAGAGAGGGGAACCGGTCCAACACCCCGATGACAGGCAGACCACCAGGACCGTGGAGCTGACAGTCATCTGCAGAACCTATTTAGAGTGTGGCGGGTTCGGTAAATGTAAATTTTGGTAAATTTTGGTAAATGTAAATTTACCAAACTCTCCTCAAATGCAAAGCAGCCAGCCCCCCCCCCCCCCCCCCACATACACACACACACACACACACACAAACACACAGCCTCTTCAGCCTCTCGCCATCCGGGAGACAGTATTGGAGCATCCGAGCCTGCTCCACCAGACTGGCAAACAGCTTCCTTCCCCAGGCAGTCAGGAAGCTCGACACGCTCCCCTCTCTCCCTCCCCTTCCCTTCCCTCCCCTCCCCTCACTCCCTCCCCTCTCTCCCTCCCCTCCCCTCCCCTCTGCCCCACAAACTCTGGATTCCACTTTACATAAAAGAAGATCATCAGGAACTCTTCCTGTTTATATTGCAAATTTCAAATATCTTCAACTTTAGGTTTCTGTACTGTTTGATTTTGCCTTACAGTTGCATTATTTACATGTTATTACTATGTATATATTGTCTCTATCTAATTTAAACATATTACTTGTATTTTTTTAATCTTTATTTCTCTACATTTCTTATCTTTTATAATATACCACTTGTCCTTCTTGCACCGTGGGTCGGAGAGAAACTATTGCTCTGTATGTCTGGTACATATTGCATAATTGACAGTAAAGTTGACTTGACTTATTTGGCAGCTAAACCTTTGGAGAAACGCTTCCACACGCTGCCGTTAACTGCTTTTATCATTTGTGCTGCTGCCCCACCAGACACCTACATCCAAAAAACCAAGAAGTCGTACATTGACAGCCGAGCGAGAAGGAATCTGGGCAGCATCAACACGGAGCTCCAGGACGTGCAGAGGATCATGGTGGCCAACATAGAGGAGGTGCTGCAGAGAGGAGAGGCTCTCTCAGGTAGGTCCATGTTAGCTCAGTCTCTTTGGGTCCAACCGACGCAGTGTGTCCCTCTCTCACGGAGGGTGACGCTTATTTGACATTATCCGTATCCGTGTCTCTCTCCTCCTTTTTCCAATCTCCTCTCCTCTCTTTTGTCTTCAACTCCGGCTCCCTTTGCTCCTGTTTCTCATCCCTGCAGCGCTGGACTCCAAGGCCAGCAACTTGTCCAGCCTGTCGAAGAAGTACAGGAGCGACGCCAAGTATCTGAATACCCGCTCCACCTATGCCAAGCTGGCAGCCGGCGGTGTCTTTTTCATCATGCTCATCGTCTATGTACGCTTCTGGTGGCTCTGAGAGAGAAACGAGAAGAAGTGGGAAATGAGCTGCAACGAGTCCGCAGACACTTAAGAAAAGCTGTCACCTTTGACTAAAAACAGGATCCCTGCTCTTAATAAGACTTTGCACCACCCATTTTGTTCTCACCTGTCCATGGATGTGTGATCTAAATATAAATTATGTCACAATGCATAGTTTTATTATTAACAGTCATACAGTAATGCGCTAGTATTTAGATTGAGAGGAAATGAGTGAATGTGCGTGGGCATTGTTGTTTTTGCAGGTGATTAGTTTTGGAGGGAAAATGAAGAGAAACTGAGATTTCCTGTTTTGTGAGTTTCCAAAGCTGTACTGTACTGTACTAGGATTGATTTAATAGTGTTTACTGTCAAATAATACAGAAAAGAGCAAAAAAAACACACAATTTTATTTATCCTAAGCACTTCATATGGGTAACTGCGTTCTTTAACATTATAATCGTAGCAGTGATGGCTTGGCGGGCCTTGGCTACCCTCAGTTATTAAAAAGATTGGAAAACATGGCATTCGTTCTTTTAGTTGAATTGGCTCAGCAACAAAATAGAAAAAGTAATTTAAGTTTTCTTTATGGGATATTCAACATTTATCAGGGCGTCAGAAAAGGGGGGAGGCTGATGTATTTCTTTTACTTTTTTGGGCGAGCAGGGGTGGGTCCTTTAATTTTACTTCCCCCAAATTGATATTTCAGCCTTCCCTAGCAAGATGATTTATAATTTCCTTTTTTAAAGTATGCAATAGTCTCAAAACAGTGGTTTAATGTGCACGGTGTCGTCATAAATGTGCCCTTAACAATCTTGTCACAGTTTTATTTCATATTTTCCCATTACAGTCAACTAGCTAATAGAAATATGTTATATATCTTATGAGAAACACAATATGGATATTCATGTTTACGGATAATACTGATTAAATGATCTCTACCAGCAGTAGTTCATCGCCTTCACTTTAGCCTTCATCAAAACAAACAGTTAAATGTGTCACATCAAGTTGGCCTATGTCATATTTACAGCCTATTAGTATCTCTTTATTCTAAAATAATAAATATAATAATAAAATAAAAAAGAGTGGCTGGAATATTCATACTCCCTTTATTGCACTGCGGCTGTGTGGACCCGCACCCCTCTGTTAGCAGGCATATAAAAAAGTATGTCTTGTTGAAGATGCCTTTTTATTTTGTGTAATGTTTCAACATGTAGACTCAATTTAAAAGTGGATTAAGGCTGAGAGGGACACATTCGCTCTTTCTGTTCTGTCTGCTATCAATGAATAAAATAATTTGCACAAAGCACGCTTCCTTTTTCGTCAGAGGACCTTGAGTTGACTTGATGATTATCAAATGTTCTTATGCTGAATACTGAAGGACACCAAAGTGCCATCAGTTTTTATTCTAATCTTGTTCCCACAAATGCAAAAGTAGGTTATTTGAGTGGGTTAATCTAAGACAGAAACCTGAGTTCAGCACAGCATTTAGACTTTGTTATTTAAACAGTGTGAGATTTAACCTTTAGGAGGTTTTCCTATGACTGTCTGAGTAATATACAGTATGTAAAACACTTCCAGGAAAACAACTCCCTTTATATAAAATGGGGGGTGGGACGTATATTAAAAAGAGGAAACTCTGTGACGCAGAGGGCACTTCCAGGTAGCCAAAGGTTGTTGGTTTCACTTCCACAGCTTTTGTTTAAAATAACAATTTTCCAGAAATACTTTGCCTTTACCCCTTGTGCTACTTCATGGTGTTTGCCACCAGGGACACAGTCTGGTGATACCCCTCTTGGCCAGCAAGTGGAGTGCTTTGCACATTGTTGCAAAAAAAAAACAAATCAGGCTCCAAATCTCCCTGACTTGCAATTTCTACTGCTCAGCTTTTGCCTTCTGCTAGCTGAGCTCCAAGTCATACGTTAAGTTTAAAGGACCGAAAAATATAGGCTGCAGTTATATAACATATATAAAACATAACAGTAAACGGGTGTTGCACAAAAATTCTGGTCCCTGTAGAAGAGCATTTTCTATGAGCCCCTCCCCACATCCACAGCTATTCATTCTAGCAACCCCCCCCCCTCACCCCCACCCAGTCTGATTCCCCTGACAGTAAATGCAACAACTACTAGCACTGTAAGCTTCAAGAGCTGCAAAGCTGACAGCTCAACTTGAGCTAGAACAGGAAATGTCAGAAAAAGAAATGAGAAGCAGCAAAGGGTAGCGTGCCAAAACCAACCACAGGGCACAGGCTAACCTTTTCACCTCTCAAGGGTGTGCGTGTATCTTTCTTGTAATCTTGTTACACCAAAACAGCTTTCATTACTTGAAAGATGCTTTTTTTTTTGCAGACCTTCCTTTTGATCAACTGTCTTTGTTGTAGATTACTACTGGTTTGCAATTAGGTCTGTGCACATTTGTGCTGTTGTGTGTGACACTGCTCTTATTTACAGCCTTCTCTATCCTGTCTATCATCTTCAGTTATACACTATATTTGTCACCATTTTCTCAGCCTTTCTTTCCATGCTTAAACCTGTCGGCCTTTAAACGTGACTTTCCAGACGCAGAAAAGTCTTCAATTTTTCTGTTGCATACATATATTTGTAAATTATGTTCATTTAACTGAATGGTTTCTTGTTATTGGTAATCTCCGGGAGTCTAAGTTTGATGACAGTGTCTTTTCTTCCCCCTGCTTTGAGTCCTTCACAGGGCATTAGAGTTCCTTCAAATATAAGGGTTTGTATTTTTGGGAAGTCAAAACCAAGGAAGAGAAAGAAACTAGAGTACCACATCGTTAAGTAGTAAATGTAAATGTCACAGTGATTAAAGAGAGGACAACATACCTCTCTCTCACTCCAGCACTTTGTCTCCTTCCTCTGCAGGTTGCCATAGCAGCAAGCGAGTGTGTGACAGTCATGTGAAAACGAAGCTGATTGGATTAAAATACTTTGTGTGATCAAGGGTCAGGAATACACCGCATGTACTAAACACTCGCAGCCACACACAAACCAAGACAGGTAGAAAGGCTGCTGTGCCTTCAGCCTTCAAGAAAAATACAGTACGTGTGCTGTGTAGGCCACTCTTGCTAACTCAGATTACTGTATCTTAAATAAAATTTCCTGTCAGGCACAGACACACAACCATAAGACTATGTCCACCCACACACCCGACTTCTCCTGAGTCTTGTGTAATCTCAAAGAAACAGGACATTAAAACACCTTCAGCAACTTCCTTTCAAAGTCACTGGAACAGTTGAGCATGCTAATTCAGACAAGCAAGAGAAGTTTCAGTCATGTTTCCGGCAAAGTGACTTCCTCACGTGAGCTTTTAACTTTTTCTGGAACTTCAAAGACACCATGTTCAGTTGCAAATTCACTGATTGTTCCACAGCGTTGGCCGTGTCCACTGAACTTCTGACATCATCAATAGGAGGCCCTAGTGTAAGGGGTCTGTCCCTCTGCACTCTGACGACTCCATCTACTCCCCCGAGGGTGAGTACACCTCCATCTCTGACAGAATGTGACACCCTCAGACTATTTAATTAGCACACTAAAAATCACTGGGTTAGATACGGACCTAGCGTGGATCAGTAAAGCACTGACACAACACTAGGTGGATTTTCTCTAGTTTTAAGCTATTCTATACTCTGGTTATAACCATTGTTCAACACAACAAGCATGCAAGCAAGTGTTACCTTGGTCTGTATCAATGACGGTTTATTCACGGACCTGCTTGGTTTGTTTGGGGAATGATTGTAAAGATTTACAGAAAATACGGCCCCAAAAATACATTTAAACATGTATTAAGCTGATTTAAATAGCTCACTTTACTGTGAACAGTCATTTAATATCGTATGTGGCCTTTTCTTTAGTGGGGTGCAAATGTTCCACCAAAGCAAGTTCCTTCTCAAGACTTTTGCTGCGTCCGAAGCTTAGCGCCGCCCAAGACGATGTGATTGGTTTAAAGAAATGCAAATAATCCCTGTCCGTTTTTTCTCCTATCCAGGAAAGTTGCATACAAGGGCCTGACCTTCCTCCACAGCGCTGTGGAGATAGGTCTGGCAATGTGAGTTATGCCTTAAAACAGGCAAAAATGATGTGTTAGTTGCACAAAACTGCAAAGAATACACATATTATTAACAAGAAATAGGCCTAGTGACATAATACCTACTATTGTAAAGAGCCTATAGTCTCTTGTTTTTGGCGCTTCCTTTACCTCACTTCCTTCTCTCTCCTTATGTTTCCACCTGTCACCCCTAATTACCTGACTGACTTCACCTGGGCACTCCTTACTAAAGACTGCACTCAGTCACCCTCTCACCTTTAAATGGGGCGGCAGCTGACTCTTCAGCCCATGTGTGTTTTGGTTGTAGGCTTACTTCTTACCATTTGCGCTACTATTTTGAGAGGAAATAAACATTTGTTAACCCTCTTGTTGTCCTCGGGTCAACTTTGGCCCGTTTTCAAAAGGTTTCTATATCAGAAATGTGGGTTTCTTTCAACCAAATTGTCAAAAATAAAAAAAATAAGGATGGTTTCCTACAACGCTTATAAAAAGTAAAATACACGATCAGTACACTACTTTTATTACATTCGTTTAAATCATTTTTATAGCACTGGGAGAAAAAAATGATAAAAGAACACTAAAAAAGTGGGGAAATGTCCAAAAATGTGGGAAAAAAACACAAAAACGTCAAAAAGCGCAGAAAAAAATGAAAACGTTGGAAAAATGTGACAAAAATGTCAAGAAAAACCAAATAGTTTTAAATTAAAATTCATACCCAGAAAAACAGAAGTTGAACGGTCAATGGGAAGACAACACAAGGGTTAAGGGGACTGCTGTTACATTCTAACCGAGACCTCCTGAGGACAGCACTCAAACTCCTCCTAGACAGCCACAGTGGATTATAAAGGTTCACGACCTTTGATTATTTTACATAACCAAAGAGTCCACAGCCACGCTAGCATCTGTGAGGCTGTGCGTAAACACAGCAGCGCTTTGAGCTAAATGCTGACATCAACGTGCTATGCCACAGTAAGATGTGGACAGGGCCTGAAATTAACACCCGACCACCCGGTAAATGTGGGTGAATTTAACAAATGGCAGTTAACACTGTCAATCTACTTCAACAAAGTCTGCCATTTTGTTGGAATTTAGCTAAAAATGTGGCGGCACATTACTGGGGTAAAGAGGCCAGCTGAGTGTGAGTCAAAGAAAAGTAAAAGAAGACTTTTTAATCCAAAGTGGACAATTGGCGACGACGGCAAGGTTGGTGAGGGGCTGATTTCTGACAGCAGTGCAGAACAAATGTGCTGCAGTGACTGCCGTGTGTATGGCTCAGAGAAAGCAAAGCAAAATCCTTTTGTAATCGAGACTAAAAACTTTAAATTAGAAGCAATTAAGGACCATGAGTCATCAGAAGCCACCTACACACGATAAATTACAAAGTATCAAAGACTGCGCTTTGACATCCATGAACGCAGCGCAGTTGGAGAGTATGCCGCTGCTGTTTTGGAACGTTCATGTGATTCCTGTTTTTCACCATTATGAGGCAAAAAAAAAAAAAAATGGCTGCTAAAAAGTCATTTTTGGTTGTCAACAAAGTTCAAAAGTCAAAGTCAAAGTCAAAGTCTGCTTTATTGTTAATTTTTCACATGTCAAGAGATCGAAATTACGTTTCTCTCTATCCCACGGTGTAGACAAGACATATTTTACCAATTAGGTCCACAGGCAAACATAACATTCAAGTAAACAATATAAAAAGTGAAAATAAGAAGGCACATACAATGAAGAAAATAAGAGCAGCAAAATTTGAGTTGGGAATGTGCAATTGTGCATACAGTCATGCAAAGCGTCAGGCCCTGGATGTGGACCACAAGGGAAGTTGTGTCCATCTAGTCATCTGTGATGGTCGTGATAAAATAAAGAAACGTGTTCCATCCCTTACCAGACCAGCTTCCCACCTCATCCCAGCTGCTTCCCAGTGTCTTCCCTCTTCATCCTCTTCCCTCAACCTCCCGTCTGAGCCAATCAGAGCAAAGGGAAGCTGTGGAGACAGCAGCTGTATGGCAGAGGAGAGGGTCATAAAACGCAGAAGGCCGAAAGAGGAAGTCAAGGGAGCTGGTGAGTTATTGCCCCCCAAACGTACACACCGGGCCCTGGGAACCGGGAACTTCTCACAGGGGGGGTCAGTGGGGAGTGTTTTCCACAGGCCTAGACCGGCTCTGTGTGTGCTTTATCACCTCATCACAGACCAATGATGACCCCTCACACCTCGCCTTCATAATAATGCACGAGTCTATTTAAAAAAGAGAAGATCTTTAACTCTGTAATAAACTGAAGTAATAAATGATCCTTTTTTCCCAGCAATACATACTGTATATACCCACACCTCACAATGAGCGCTAGGATTTCCCTTTAGGTGTGTATGAATATGCCATTAACAAAAACAGGATGTAAGGTGGGAAGAAATAAATGTGAGAGAAAGTGAAAAAGAGGAGGATCAAAAGACATGTCACACTGGGAGAGATGCTATGCTTTGTACAGTCATGACTCAATGCCTGGTGGAAAACACACCTTTGTAATATTGAATTGTCCCAGATTAATATTTGAATGTAAAGCATTCAAAGGCTGAATCATTTTTTTTTATTTTGCTTCCCATTTATCTATGTATTCCTTCCAACAGATGACATGGGTGGTTTATTAATAGTGTCCTATCTTACACACACACACCACACACACACACACACACACACACACACACACACACACACACACACACACACACACACACACACACACCACACACACACAAAGGGTTGTGCCTGTGAGAAAGTGAGGACTTGAGTGTGAATTCCAGCCATGCCTGACTTTTAGCAGCTTGTGAATTTATGACACAATTTACCCTGGAAGATATGTTGAGCACACTCGCTTTACACTCTCTCTAACTTTCAGCGTGTGAGTCAAACACGCAGACATGCAGAGAAACATGGTCTGCACACACATGTTAGGAAATGAGAATGGAGAAAATGGTAAAAGAAAAAGAAGTACTGGAAAAGACTTTTCAGATTAATGGTCAACATATAGTATATAGCATATGTATATACACACACACACACACATATATATATATATATATGTGTGTGTGTGTGTATATATATACTACTATATATTTATATATATATATATATATATATATATAGTAGATATAGTTTTTTTACCCCTTGCGTGTCCATGTTTCATATGATTTTGAATCTTCTTTCCAGTACATGTTAGTTTTGTCTATATTTTACATTATATAGTTGTTATTTTAAGGCAAAAAAACAATCATTCATGCACTTGATCACTTCAGCCCACTGTGTTTTTATTCCTGTTTTTTTTTAAACTATCATTTCTCCTCACTATTCTGTCCCTGCTGTTCTCATCCAGTCTGTGTGGCATTAGATTAGTTTGACCTACTGCCCCCCTTGGGCCTCAGGGACCAGGCTTCCAAATGTGCGTGTCAGTACGTTTGTGTTAATGTTTTGTGTGCATACATCTATGCTGAAATGTCCATCCCGTCATGTATGTTGAGATGACCTTGGGCAGGAGTTGGCAGGACTGAATTTGCCCTCACTGAGACCTTTCTGAAAACCAAATATCATTAGGCCATGGTGTCAACTTCAGGTCCTCCATAACTCCTTTTACTAAATGAGTCTCACCAACTTCCCCCATCTAGACATAAACCAACCCTTGATGCAGTTAACGACAACCACAAGTGTCCATTTCAAGTATTTGTTTTCTCATACGGTCATTTTAAAAAGCTCTTGCTTTATCTTTAGCTTTGGTGAAGGCTGTTTTGTGCCTTGTCACGTTTGTTGCAACATAGTTCAGCGTTATGGTTACACAATAGTAATTTTGGCTTAATCTGACCATACTTTCCACATTGCATTCACTGTAATATTTGTGCATTCCTCACTGCATTGGGCTACAGGAGACGCCAAATTGTTGTTTTCAGGAGTCAAGAGAAGTGTTGAACCATTCCGTTGCTGTGTGTTGGCTCCATATTTGCATCCTGCAGCACACAGTAAAACTATATTCATCCCTGAAGCACAGTTTGAGAGGTCTGATGAATGTTTGCTCTCCTCAAATGAGAATCTTGCATGCGTGAATTCCTGTGCATTGTGTGTGTGTGTGTGTGTGTGTATTTTTGTGTTCTCAAAACCCTATCAACATATTTAAAATCTGTTTCCTCGTCATTGCCACAGTATTACCTAACGGCATTACAAACTATTGTGTTGCCTTGTGTTTCTAGCTTGGCGACTTGTCCTCTGCACACATCTAAGTCAAATTTAAACTGTCCTAAAACATCTGAATACTGTGGCTCAAGGATAATTGTGTTGAGACCACCAACGGTGATAACACAGAGTGTACAAGGCTAATATGCCAATTATGCATGAGATTGTCCCAAAGTTGTTTGTGACTGAGGGAGTTGATAAGCGTGGCGGTGTTATGTATGTATGTATGTATGTATGTATATGTGTGTGTGTGTGTGTGGAGTATAAACCTTGCAGAACCCAGATGACACAGTCAGGGTTGTTATTTTCCCACAGTGCAATATAAATAGCCTGCTAGTGTGGGGTGACGGTGGGCAGGCACGGGCGCTCGAGGGAGGATCCCATCCACACACAACCACACATTCCCGTCCACCTGGCCCTGCCAGAGCCCTAGGTCACTTACAGGATGGGTTTTCTCACACACACACACACACACACACACACACACACACACACACACACACACACACACACCACCCCACACACACACACACACACACACACACACACACGCACACACACACGCACACACACACACACGTCCCTCCTCCTCACACCTTTCTTCTATCACCTGTTTCCTCACCTTTCTGCCAACTCCCCTTTCCTCCTCATCTGGGACCCCTTGGCTGAGGTCTCTGCCCACATCACGCTTGGTCACACTGTGCCCGCGCACTCGCTGACTCTCCACCTTTGACCACTGTGGAACGCCATGACACACACTATCTTGGTTTCTCACACCAACATGCTTACAAGCCCTGCTTTCCTTGAGGAAGTTGACAACTTCCAAACACTACTTTAGTCTGACATACGCTTTTATATCCAAAGCTACAAGATATCGAACAGCTATTATCTGCTGGGGACGGTGTTATAATTTACGTGAATAGGGGTTTACAAAGAGATTTATCAGCTTGACAATTAATTAAATAATTGCACAAACTCAGCTCAATCGTAACAGACTTTGTGGTAAATACGTTTTGAGAGATTACATGCAATGATTACGCTATAAAAGCACACCTTTTATGTATGCCTAATCTGCAGCACAACTTTTATCTCAATATTTTACAATAAAACTGAGGCCAGTAAAACAACTTGCACAAGTATGTATACTTCCCACCAAGTAAATGATTACACTGATTTAGTGTGGGTTTGTGTGCTTTTTTTAAAATTATGTGCGCATTATCTGCTCTGATGTTGACATTTGACTCATATAACCTCAAGTTCACATAGGAAAATGATTTACTGTGATTAAATACAAGGAAACCCTCGAATCAGCTCTATATCTCTCTGTGAATTATAACACCACAAGGGTTCTCATGTCGATGACTCGGTTCTTGTGGCCAAACGTCCCCTGTTTATGTTTTGTCATGGAGATCTGAAACTCAACTCCTCTGATATGCTGTTAAATATGCTCCTACAACTTGTTATCATGGTCACAGTCGCAGTGCGGAACCTTGCCTTCCACCGCTGCTGATTTCATTCAAGCCTTTACTACATACATGAATGAAGCCTTGAATGAGTACAAAGTAGAGCTGGGCGTTATCCACATTTTGATACCGTCAAACCTCCTCCTTATTTTACCGCGGTATACGATATTACCGTGACTTAAGGCTCAGACGGCATCACCAAACTGTTGGCTTGTGCCTACATCGGGGAAATTACAATGTTTTTGCTCTGATCTTCTTACACACAGGCCTGAATTACGCAAAGAAGCTCAGTACCTGTTCATGCACTAAATGGAGAGATGGAAAGGTGCCCTGAGCAGTTGGGGGGTTCAGTGCCTTGCTCAAGAGCACCTTGGCAGTGCCCAGGAGGTGAACTGGCACCTCTTCAGCTACCAGTCCACCACCATACTTTGGTCCGTATGGGTACTTGAACCAGCGACCCTCCGGTTCCCAACCAACCCAACCCAACTTTCCCCCCCCTCCCCTCTTTCTTCTCCACCCTGTCACGTGATGACAACCACCCATAAGCATTTTTAGGCATCAAGAAAATTATGTTTAATATTTAAACCTTGTCTCCTATATAAGTGCATTGTAATTTTTGTTGATGGTATTGAAACTGATACCATTTCTATTTTTAAGACTTCGTGGTATACCGTATTACCGCTCAACCCTGATCCACATGTCTTTTAGTCTATTACAGAAGGGGGCACATGTGGGCACAAATGTAAGGCTGTCTGTGGGCTGTCAAAAAACAAGTCAGTGAAAAAAGGAGGTGATAATCAACCCTAAATATACCCCCTTTTAGCTTCCTGTCCCCCTGGGTCTGCTTACACAGTAAAGACATTAGATAAACGATGCTTCCATCTTGACGGGATGGGTGGGGGGGGCTTCAAAACTTCACACCCAAAGCTCGAGGTTCATGAATGCTCATCTCAGCAAAGCCAGCGCAACATGCCTGCTGGTCAACACTTGTGTTAACTAAACCTTATCTCAGTGGAGCATACGGAGCTGCTTTAAAGGTGCCCCGCCACACGTATTTAATTACTTTGCGGTAATGTCTGAGGTTCTACCATGGACTGTAAAAAATGATTTGGTTACCCTTTTTCAAGCCATTCTATCATGGAATAGAAAGCGTGCTGGAAGACTCAGCTCGATTTGTGCCAGTTCTCATCTGCTTGACTCTGATTGGCTAAAAGCTAGCCAATGAGAGCCTGGCTATCAGCATCTTTTACCCAGCGCAAAGGCGAGCTCATGAATAGTAATGAGCTCAGGCAACATGACATCAGACTGACCAGCAGTTTTAATTGGCCTGATTTCTCTGTTTATTTCTTTTCAGGGGCTAGAGTTGACAGAGAGGTAGCGGTTCATCTTCACATTCATCACAAAACACAAACACATATGGCCCTAACATGTTTCAAAAAATGCAAGTACAAACGGTTTTGTGTGGCAGGGCACCTTTAAAGGTTAACAATTTACAAAATGCGTTGGTGCAAAAACAGCGACTATAAGTATTAAGTGTTTCTGAAGCTCATGGAAGCATCCAGAACCAAGAAGAAAGCTTGCCTTAGTTTATATGACTGTTTATGCTAGCAAATCAGTTGCCACAGCTGGGAAAAGTAAATCAGTCCCTGCCATTACTAATTATAGAAAGGCATCACATATACACTTCATCCTGACTCTCCTGCCTGCCGTCTTAACGTAAAGGCCGGGGTGACTTCTTCTTGGATTACAGGCACTGATTCAGTTTCCCATGGCTGTCACATTGGGGGAAGATGGTGTGTTTATGGTTAAGGGGAGCGCGTAAGAACGTGCACACACCCTCATACTTTCTAGTGTAATCAGTCATTACTATCTGCCCCTCTGAACACCATGTTCTGCAGTATAAATCTACCGGCTGACAGCTGGAGCTCACCCTGACTGATGAGCTCCAATCAGTGTGAAGAGCCCCAACGTTGATGAAAGCAGCTCTCTCAACAGCGTGGCAGAGGCTGATGGTTCTGATCCAGGCCAAGTTGTATTACTTTTCTCAGTGGTATACCTGAAATACAAAGAGCTTATACACATGCAGTGGATGCAAAATGTGCTGAATTAAAGGTGATGTTCTGATGACATTGATTTCCTTTGATTCCTGACAGTGCTGCATTTTTTTAGGTGGTCTGCAAATGTGTTTTACAGTGAATTATGCAATCTACTTGTATGACCTGATAAACTCAAGGCGTTTCTTCATGTCAAACAAGCGATTTGAAGTTGTTGATGTATTCAATACAAAGGTGGATCAAAGGGATTTAAAGCATCGGTGAGACCGAGCCTCTTCAACACTTTGCTTATTTGTCCATTTTTTTTTTTTGAAACTGTGTCCGACTTCTGTGGTAGAAGCCTTTCATCAGCGCAATGGCAAGGAGGAACCAATCAGCATGTTCTGCTCACAAGGCAGATCCACACCCTTTCTCCCCCCCCCCCCCCCCCTCAAAAAAACCTACAGAGGCGCACATCTGGAGTGACATCATTAGGAAAACAGTGCTGCAGACAGAGTGATCCTCTGATGTGATTTATATCACGTTACCATTGGCTCGCCGTGAAATGAGAGAATTATTGAAGTGGAGTAGAAGAATTCTGAATTTAATTTACAACCTTACAATCTTGTGAGAAAACAACAAAGCAACGCAGAAAGCGCTGCATCTGTAGCAGTGGATTGATATGTTTTGTCAAATGATAAGAAGAATAAGCAAACACCAGTTGTGGTTGATCAACAAAAACAGCATCTGACCAAATGCCTGAACAGCGGTTGTACTGGTGCCAGCACCTGACACCCAACCACGCATTGGAGAGCCAGTGCTTGACATTGGCCACAGCAACAAAGCATTGTCAGTACGGACTCCTGAGGAGATCACTTTGCTCCCCCCAGTTCCAGGCCTTTCAGCAGGGTTGAATAGAGGACAGAGGGCCGGTCAGAGCAGCAGGAGGCTCGGCAATGTTTCTCTAACAGGGTGTAAAGACAAACAAATCACTGGGATGAGACATGGTCTTGTTATTGGGATGAGCCGGTGACTTACACCTGGATCATTTAGGATGATAAGAGATAATGAGTTTGGGATTACTGTGGTCACTAACAGTTTATAAAGCCAGTGTGTGTGAGTGTGTGTGTGTCTGTGCATGGGTGAGCGAGGTTGTGTCACTTGTGTTCCATTGGTTAGTACTAATGCATGACCTTGTTTTTCAGAAAAATAAAATAATGTGAACAAAAAAAAGGATGAACTTTTGACTACTTTGAATACTTCGCTTCTGGTAGGCAACGAGGAGAATGTTTCATTATGCAGGCTACTGACGACCTCAGCATTCAACCTTACCTGTATGCTAACTGGGTAACGCTAACTGGGGTTGCAGCTTTATTGATTCATTCGGAGGATTTTGCTCTCTGGTAATCTAGAAAATATTCAAATGTTGTTAAAAAATTGCCATCATTTTCCAAAGCGCAATATGACATCTTCAAATGCGTTATTTAGCTTCCATTTTCACATTTGAGAATGATTGTTTTTTTTTTGCTTGAAAAACTATGAATCAAATCAAAATAGTTGGCCATTAATTTCCTGGTGATCGACTTATTCATTAATTGGCTAATTGTTTCACCTCTACCATTAACAAAATGATCAAAGAAAATACATTGAAAACTACAGTTATAGTAGGCTAATGTCTTTCTTTTGAAAAGAACAGCTCACTTTTAAACGTATTGGAAAACTCCATTCTTGCCTTACTTTATGAAGTTGTTTTTATTTCTATTTGAATATATTTGAATATTTAATATATATCTGCACCTGAGTAAGTGGTGACTAACCTGAAACCTGCAGGTAAACTGCATCAACACTGATTAAAAAGTTGGAGCCTTATATGACAATCACAAACTTGATTTACTCACATCTACAGCTATTATTCCCTCATTCACAGTAGGCCTACCAAAATCATACTGTATGGATCTTTAACCACAACAAACATATAAAGTAAGTTGGTTTTGGTGCTCGCTGGAATATTGTTTTTATTTTTATTTTAAGTTTGTCAATTGTACCCTTTACAGTCTTTCAAAGTCAATCTTCTAATGCCCATAAATTACCTGAAAACGTCGACCTAAACCTTGGCACGCAGCTTGACATGAATAGTTATAGCCATTAAAAAAAAAAACAGCAAGTAAAGAGTGGGTGTTCAAAGACGTATCGGGGAAAAAACGTGCAGTTCATAGGAGAAAAGAAACAAAACATTGAACGGGTTAATTTTGAGTCATACCAGGCTCCGAGAAGTAGAAAAATGAGAAGAAAAAAAATTCCTCCGCCGCGGCTGCACAGAGAAAGAAAACTTTAACTTCTAGTGCGTTTTGATGTTGTGTCCAGGGTCAAATGAACGAGTATATCGAGTAATACGAATTTTCTAAAGCGGTAACAAACACTCTAATTGAGATATCAGCTTCTAAATCGTTTTTACCATCTTTTCACCCCGTCGATAGATCTCTGCTGACTTCAGCGGAAGGATATGGATTTTTGTTTCTTCACTCTCTCAGTGACTTTAGTGACTGGTGGCGGTGAGCGTAGAGAGGTGGAAGACTTTTTCGGTGGCGTGTTGTGACTTAATAGAAGTTAAATCGTGTATTTAACGTAACGGCTCGTAGAACACATGTAAGAAATTACTGAAATGTTATAATTTGGCGCTACAAGTAGTTTTTCCTTTCTTAATTTCGTGTGAGCCATTTCCAACCAGACTTTTTTTTTTTTTTTGAGAACGTACCGTCCCGGGAGACAGCTCAACTTTGGTCTGGCGACCTTATGTGGATTTTACAGAAAATATGGAGCATATCCCCGGTTTCTCCTCGGGCCAATCACTAGTCTTTGTCTTCTGCTTCATTCACCTCTCTTTGGGTAAGTTGTTAATTATGATATAGCTCCTTTGTTATTTTCTAATAACACACGTTTTGTTGCCTCTGCATCTGCGGGACGCGGGGCAGACATAGATAGCATCTCTACACACTACCTGTACACTTGTCTGACTGAAGCTAGCTAGCTAGGGGAGTTTCTTTGAAAAGGTTAACGTAACTTTTGAAAAAAAAAAAAGCAAGTGCCTGTTCCGGAAAGTAATTATATATGCATGGCTGACTTATAGAAAGCATTTCGTAGTGATTGTTGCTGTTCTTTCTGCATTTGGAGAGGAACGTATGTCTCAAAACATGCGCCAGCCAACGTAACGATACTTGGATTAGACGTTCTTTTATAGCTAGGGGTTGAGTGTGTCACATACTTATCTTTTTGTTTCTAGCCATGTTATCACTACTATGACAGTATTAGTACCTTAGCTGGACCATTTTCACATAGTTTTAAAAGACTAGAAACTGATGGATCATGACTTAAAGTGAAGCTAACACCGCCCTGTGTCTAATTCGGAGGGTTATGGTCTGGTTAATATGGATACTGTGGCAGTCCTACCACTATTGACTGTTAAACCTGAGCCGAGTTGCACCGCTGGCCAGATGTTGGAACGGCATGAGCAAGATATAGAATTCAAAATGGACACTTAACCATGTTAAGGATGGCCTGCTGAATTAAGAAAGTTCACAGTGATGATGTGACAAGATACATGTAGATTTTATGGCGAATGTACACCAATATCTTTATCGGAAAGCTACCACTTTTTACGAGTAAACGTTTTTCCCCTTCAACAGTCCTCACCCATGTAAAACATCAATAACACTGCCAGTTACTAGGGTTTGACCACCCTGCAGTTCAGAACTTTGGGTCAGTGCCCAGCACACTGTAAATGCTCTAAAATGTGGATTAATAAGAATGGATGTGTAAAATTGAGAAATATTTGTGATTTTCTTAGAGATGACCTAGATGTAATAATGCACCTGAACTGTTCAATTGTCATCACATTGCTAGCAGTGTCTATGTGTGTTTAACACGGCATATTTAGGGACAACTGGTTTACTTTCTAGTGCAGTCTTCAATGAAGCACTTATTAGTGTCCACTATTTGGAGTCCAATAGCAGGTCCTAAAACACTTAGGTCACAGTAATTAGGAAGTACTCAGATGAATGAAAGGTTATCTTGCATTGAAATTGCAAAATCCAAACTAATATATGGAAAAGCAAATGTTCTAAACATTTGACTGACATTGAGCATGTCTGTTTTCCCATAATTTATAGTGATATATGCATTTTAATCTGAGATTATGGCAAAGATGTTCTGCAACTACAATGGTGTATTCTGTTAGATTACTGGGATTAAGCTAAAATAACTTTTTTACGTTTTTACGGTTTCTTTTTACGCATGTGTGTTTGCTCTTAGAAATGTGCAATGCGATACAGCCTGTAGCCTTTTAATGGTGCCAAGGCTGTGAAATTGGTTTCATCTCACAACGGTTTTTTTTTTTTGCCTTTTTAGCTCAGAGTTGATACACGTAGTCTTGCTATTCTTTCTCACATTTTTTCAGGTGACTTCTGAACAGAGAAGTTACACAAAAGAAGAAAAGACAATGTGAAAGTGCTGCAGGCAGTGCAAGGAGAGGCAGTGGAATGTTGTTGGTGTTTGACATTCCTCCCTCCCTCTGTTTGGGCTTACACACCACACACACACACACACACACACACACACACACACACACACACACAGTCACACGTTCTTCCTCCTCACACCTTTACTCTTTCACCTGTTTCCTTACCTCTCTGCCGACTCACCTTTTCTCCCCATCAGGGACCTCTTAGCTGAGGTCTCTGCCCACATCGCGCTTGGTCACACACACACACACATGCACACACACACACGAACGTGAACCCACGCATGCGTGCGTGCGCGCTTCGTGCCCCATGATTTTCTTTTCCTTCCTCTCTCCATCTATCGATCCTTTATCCCACTGAACATCCAAATAGTTGGGACTCTGCCCCGTAAAATAACATGGAATAAGGTGTTGTTTACATTATTGACATAAAGGAGGTTTAAGGTTTACCCATACTGCAACAGGCTCCTGTAGCCTGCAGATTTTTATTAAACCAATTCACTGTTTGTGTTGTTTTTTGTTTTACAATTTCTTTTTTGCAGTATTTGTAAATTATTTGCTAACAAAACTGTGTAACAATGTCTGTGTTTTGCTGTGTATACCAGATATGTCAAATTTGTATCAAATTGCGCAATATCATAACCGCTGTGACAAATACAGCCACACCTCATCTAGCTCCTCCACAATAAAAGCCTGCCAGATGTTTTTGATTTGAAAGCTTTAAATGTTAAGCAGCATGTTTGCATTATCTTAACCTGGCAATTAAAGCTCCAATATTGCACATGAATCAGAAAAGAGTTGCAAACTGCTGGATAAAGAAAAAGAAAGAAAAAATGCTTTGTGTCTCCTCGCATGCCATATGTCAAACAAATCAATTTAGTGTGTCACAGCTCAGTTTGGGTAGTGGAACAGTTTAATCTTACTCCTAAGCATGGCCACAACAATGATCAGAGGCATTTGTCAACAAGTTCCAGTGCAGTCCAATAAGAAATGCTTATTCCCTGTTCAATTATAATCTGAAGGCCTGCAAATGACAACGGAGCCCCTCTGTGGTGATGGAGAAACATGTGTTACATAGTGTTGTAGCTGATTGTTAAACTGATTCTAGAGGAAGCGTAAGTGCCATCTTTGTGGCACACAACATAGTGTGTTACCCCCTACGGTGTGGGTACGTGGATGGTTGCATATATTTGCCCAGTGCAAACAGCAGACAGCTGACATCCTTGCGCATATCTTATTGCATGTGTGTGTGTATACTGCATTGTGGATACAAACTGACACAGGCCAGCAATTGTGCCGCCCATGGTTTACTTGCATCTGACCCAAGCTGGAGCCTGGTGTGAAATGTGATTTATCTGCGCCATGCTTTGCCCTGTGCCCTGAACACAAAGATTTTATTATATAAGATTTATTGAGCTGCCCACAACACTGCATTATTTACCGACCACCAGCTCTACCCACTGCCTTGTGGCTGTGTTATTAATGAAACTTAAGACGTCTTCTCTGTGACACCCTCAGAGCTTTCCCTTTGGTTTCTTTCTGATCTCTTCTCATCTCAGATACATTTGCCATTGCTTCTGTGTGCTCATGTTTCAGGTTATATCCAGTTCAGCCTTCTCCACCCTTTTAAATAGTAGTGCAGTTGGAAAAAAAAAACAGGCCACCACATGTGTTTTGGTCCCATACTTGTTGGTTGTAGTGGGAGAGAGTAGTAAATAATATGTCGAAATGTTTTGTTTAGGGATGAAATCTGTGGTACTTGCTCCGTCAGAATGTGTGTCTTATTTCCAGCCACATTCATTTTTGTGGTGTGGTGTCTCTTAGCCGTGGGTTGAATAGACTAAACCTATAGACCCCTGTCTTAAGGGCTTTAAAATGAAATGCATACAGGCAAGGTAATCCAGTCTGGGCCTGTTCCCCTTTTTTCTTCACAGGCAATCAGCACCAAAGCCTGCTTTACCTTTGTCTTACTGCTTTGTCCTGACGCTTTAAAAAAATACCCTCAAAAGGGAAGGAACAGGGGCAGCCCTCAGCCCATGCTTTTTGGCTGTGAAGGGCAGGGATTTCAGCATTGTGTCTGCCTTTTAACTTAGCAAAATTAACAGGAATTACTGAGGGCGCATTTTTGGCCACACGCCCTGTAATCCGGAGACAGGCACGGGGGCTGGAGAAAGAACCAAAGGGGGCCCCATCAGGTAGAAGAAGGAGGGAAACTACTTTTGTAATGGGTTGCAGTATTAGTTTATTCATGTGGTAGTATTGGGGAGTAAAGCTTGATTTGTACTTCTGCGTAAAATCTACATCGTGGCTTTGTATGTAGGTACGTGGAGACACAAATGGATTGTCTCTAGACTGTAGGCAATTAATATTAATATCATTAGCAAGCCCCGAGGAACTGTTCCTCACTGTTTTATTTTTTGAATAAATACAGTAATGCAACCACAGACAGTAATAAACCAAACCCTTTAAAGCTTTGCTCTGATTAGTCTAACTAGGAAAAGTTTAGATATGTTGAGAGAGAGAGAGAGAGAGAGAGAGAGAGAAGAGAGAGAGAGAGTCTTTGTTTGGCCAAACCAAGCCAGTGGAAATGTTTTGTAATGGTTAACCAACCATGAACGTTTGCATCTTGATATGCAAAAATATATCGAGATACGGGTTATTGTCATTATACTATCTTAGAAACTGGTGGTTCAGTTCTGATTACTATATGAATGCTGACAAACTTTAGCGGAATCTGTCACAGACCTGAAACACTCTGAAAAAAACACACACATTTGACACAATAGGATGAAAGGGAGTTTGACTTTGTACCGTGTGCTTCTGAATTCATAATCTCACAACATATTAAATAAATATTAGATAAATGCTGTGATCTTTTTAAATGTTGTCCCCGGTCACACCTCACATATGTGAAGTTAGAACTGCTCGACAATTCCATTTTGCAGCAATACAACTGAAGTGAGATGAACAAAGAGAGAGATGTATCTTTTTAGATAAAACAGATGTCGACAAAGTTATATTTTGGGGACATAATTTGTCAAATTTGAAGTTGGAAAAAGGTATTACATTGCAATACATGGCAGACTATTGCAATATGTTTAAAATTGCAATAATATTGTATCAGATAAGTATCGTGATAATATATTGTGAGGCCTCTGGTGACTCCCACCCCTACCAGTAATTGATGGTGTGCTAAATATACATACATACTATCTCTTCAGTTAAAACAATGTAAAAAAACAAAAAAACAATATGGTGTTACTGAACATGTCTGAACAATAGTCCAGATTGTTTGAGTTTTGACTCTGGGAAAAAAAAGTTAGGATATGAAAGAGCAAGGGAAAGTCCCTGCATTGCCTTGTCTGGTCTGCTCTCCCTGTTTCTGTCTGTCTGTTTCTCTATTTCCCCCTCCAACACACACACACACACACACACACACACACACACACACACACACACACACACACACACACAGAGCCAGCAGGCCAGCACTTTTAGATGAGACTCTCCCAACTTTTCCCAGTGATTACAACAGCAAGGCGATGTCCTCCATCTTAATTTAATTTTCATTGGCAGACACTACTGGCACCTATTTGATCACTTATGCTATTCAGTGGTTTACTTTGTCATTTTAATTTCTGTTGAATAGGTTCAAGCATAGGTTTCAGTGGTTATTTTCAGGTGGTCAGGTGTTTGACAGCTGGTGTACCCAGAGTGCAGTGGGTTACATAACTGTTGCATTTAGAAATGTGTTCATCTGCCCTGATAAAGATCTAGGAGATGGATTCGAGACATCCCTTGTAATTACACACTTTAGTTGTTTCGCTTGGCACTGATCTGTTTCTTACAGCATGTCACCACCCTCTAAACTAAAGCTGAACTTGGAGACTAAAGCCTTAAAGTCCCTGCTCGGTTCCTCTGCTGTTTGTGCGCTGCCTGTTAAGCTTCCCTCGGGGTTATAGTGTTTAGTTTGAGCCTCATCTCCCTCCTTCCATGCTGAGCTAAGGGTATTTTATTGCAAGTAACCATGACAACGTTTTGGCCTGCTGGATATAGAGGCTTGTACAGCAATTCCAGGAAATGGGGTTACTTCCTCACTCAGCGCGAACAACTTCCTGCCCTCTGCTGTATGGACGTGTGCCAGGGCTCAGGGACACCCCGTTTGTGTGTAATCTTTTGTCTGTAGGTTTCGTAATTACTTCCCCATCTCAATCCTCAGCTCCAAAGCCCATCTATCTCTCTCCGTCCCTCGCCCCTCCTTTTTCTACCTCCTTTTGACAGTCTGTTTGTCTTCTCATGACATGGCTGGATCCCTCCAGGGGCCTGCTGTGGTGTCGGTGACAAAGCAGTGGCGAGTGCTGAGGAAGGAACCAGCGTAACGCCAGCTGAGCACAACAACCCTAGACCATGAAAGGCTGGGATTTCGGCCCAGCCTTTCGGTGTAAAATACTTACTTTCGTAACAATCAAATATCAAACACTGAGGACACGCTGTTGGATGCTGTCCTCCTCTCCTACTCTTTTTTCAGTGCCTAACAAATCTATCTCTTTCTCTTCCTAACCCTGTCTTTCTGTTTGAGCAGCACAGGTTGAAGCCTGAAAATATTGTAAACAAATTAATAATAATAAATAAATAATAAAATAACTGATTACACTGGTCGGACAGTTCAGCTCTGTTTCAGACTGATAACTCCGGTTCAGGATGGTCCTCATCCTCAACACGAGCATTTTTCAGTCGCGGAAAATACTTTCTGACACTCATCTGGATTGAGGCAACAAACATTTAGAGTAAGGGTACAAAAAAAATAGTGTTTTGACCTCAACAACCCAACTGCATTTTACCACAAACTTGCAGCTAGTTAACTATCTAAAGAAGACGCAATCGCTTGGTTGATATGGGTCGGGTATAATAATGCTAGAACATTGATGTTTAGCAGGTATCATGTTTACCGTCTTAGTTGAGTGGGTTAGAATGCTAACATTAGCATTACATTCAAAAGTACGGTTGAGGCTGATGGGAATGTCTGACTTGATGATGGCGCTTCTGGAAAGGTCATGGGATCAAAGTTTTCTCATTGGACCGCAAATGTCTGTACCAGATTTCCCAACATCCAACAGTTGGCAAGATATTTCAATAAAACCAGAAATGTCCGCCTGCTGGTGGCGTTAGAGAAAGAGTCAGGCTAACAATGAATGAGGTGACTTGTCTGAACTGTCTCAGTGCATTAAGATGAGGCAGTCCGCTTTAAAACTGATTGGTGTCATCCTCAGTTACATTGAGGATGAGGATGAGGAGGATGCCAGCTGTGACACCAGCGATGATGGGCTTGCCTTTTCTCCATTCTTAATGCTCTGGAAGGTTGTGTCAGGTGAACGTTAGCTGATTGACTGTTTTACTGAAACAAGAGTTATGTATTTCATACCTGTACTAACGTCTGTGACTCATAGCCTTCTTGAAAAACAAGCCACTGATGTTTTTCTGTTCAACATTTTCTAGAGTTACAGGGCTTATCATGGCATTTCATTACTGCTTCCCACCTAGCGGGCATCTCTTATTTTTGAAGTAAGAAGTCTCCTCTGATCCTTACAACAAGTGCCCCACCTGGAATCAAACTGGGAACTTTATGGTTACATACCCCTTTTGCTATTTTGACCCTTATTTAAGGGCTTTCTGCTTTTTTCAGCTTTAAAAAAAGTACATAAAAACAGGTAGATGGAAACACACCTATTGATAGGTTGGCATATTTCAGCATGCATGTTATTCAAAGGAGCAGGCATGTGTTCAATTTCATGTATTCTAAGGATCCTCCAGAGAAGGGGCAGTTTGAAGGTGATATTAGCTCACAGAAATAGATCGGAATGTGTATTACAAATGAGTAGTTTGAAGGTAACCCTATCCCACGGAAATAGCTAGATTGACATGTGCGAGGACAAGAAGACAGGTATTAATCAGGAGTTTTTCTGATGTTCACTGAGACACTTTGTGTGTGTACCCACAGTTATCTTCCTTGTTCAATGATTGAATACTGCTGCATTTAATCTAAAGACGTTGCCTGGGGTCATCATGTGTGAAGTCTCCACCATCATTTCCGATTATTACATCATTACACCTGTCTCTACAGCTTGGATGACCTCTCTTATTTTCCACCCAGACAAACAGTTAATAGTTTTCCTTTCCCACATCTATGTATTGAAACTCACACTAGATCAGAAGATTCTCCTTCTTTTTGTTAACCATTTAGTATTAATTGTACACATTTTTATATCTCTTTGGTTCTTTACCTTTCAGAATCACTTTGTTGCTATTTTTGAGAAGTGCTATACAAACAAAGTTACTAGTGTTATCATGTTGAGGTCATTGAGGGAATGGTTATGGTGCCTAAAACACTTTGATATCTGTGTATATAGACCCTCTACTTTCATTGCATAATGGCTTCTTTCCAGATTAGAGTTTAGATCAGGCCTAAAAAATTAAGCCAGACCCTACCCAAGTTTGTGCAACTTGTGTACGAGCCGACCCAACCCGGCACGCTAACTGTAATTATGGGCCAGAGCCCGATTTACAACCCGACAATTTTTTAATACGTAGGCCGTTTATAACTGACTTTCAACTTCAATTCCGAGTTGCTTGAACTACAGAAATCTGTATAGAATGATCTAAATTAACAATGCAACTGGGATGAAGAATGTGAACTGCGTTGTTTGTCTATTCAGAATGGAATAGATCGCAAATGGATCCGAATGAAGAAACGTAAAAAAAATAACAACTCAAGCCTAGCTCCCTCAGCCAAATAGTGTGGGTAACAGATCAAGGCAGCCATTGTAAATCTCCTGCTTTTGTTCTCCACTTACCTTATCACTTACTCATCACCTTTACACACACATCAAACACGCACAAAGCTGGAAGATGCGGTGGTAGTGAGTAGGAAAAGGAATGTGGATTTAAATAAATAAAAAAAAAGATTATTTAAGAATGGTCCACATAATAGTAATCATTCCATCAGGTGACCGTGTGTTTTTTCTCAGCTCTCACACCATCTGTTGACTTTGTCGATTGGGTCTTATCAAGGCTCTCATTCATGAAATGTTCCTGTCCATGGTGCATTGATAGTGAAGTGTGAGAACAGCCAGGTAGAGAGGATACAACGCCGGTGATATGTGTCTGAATCCCAACTCACTGGTCAGTCATTTGAATGTGTGTGAACTTTTTGATTGTTTTTCTTTAGAGAGACGGATTGCGGAAATCTTTTCCAAACCTTTAGTCGGGAAATGTACATCATTGGGTAATTGGTGTGTGTGTGTGTTGTGTGTGTGTGTGTGTGTGTGTGTGTGTGTGTGTGTGTGTGTGTGTGTGTGTGAAAATGGCGTAATAGCAGGCAGGCTGTCCCAAATCTGGTAAGATCACTATGTCTGGCATGACGACAGCGAGCATGGGAACCTCGTCAAACCAGGCGGGGGATGAGAGTAGCCTTTTCCGGTCTGTGCTGTCTTTCTTCCATTCCTTCACTCTCTGCAATGGTCTTCTCAGCCCATCCTCCTCCCCCTCAGCATTACTCTTTTCTCGTGTGGATTTTGCAGTTGTCTGCTCGCTGCTAGAGGACTGGTATCTCGTCGTGCCCCTTGGTGTGATTTACTGTACTTTAATCCCATTTGATGTCCTTTTTATTATTTACTCAAAGCAGATTAAACAATAAATTTAGATTTAAGCATGATCAAAACCAAAAGTGAAAGTTCCAATGTGTCACAGGTCTAACCGCATATGTGTATGTGTGAATTTTCTGATGTCTGCATTTGTTATGTGTGCATGGTCTTCGTGTGTTGACTTGTAGCAAGTATGCATACCGTATTTCTGCTCAGTACAGAAATAGTCCCAAAATAGCACAGTATTTTTCAGTAGCCTGATATCAACTCATACTTTATTACAGTGGGTGTCTGTGCAGTTGTGCACATAGTTGTATAGTGTGTGTAGTGTGTGTATCTGTCTAGCTGCGTGTGCGTGTGTGTGTGTGGATTATGAATTTCACAGTGGTTTATGTACAGTATCCCCATGTCTAATGGACTATGTCTGCCAGCCTTGCACTAAGGCAATAGTCTGCCCTCTCTAACCAGACCAGTTCAGAGACTGTACCCTGAATGTCCAGCCCTTGAAAACTGTTTAACTTTTAAACACTACAAAATCATATCAAGTATAGGGTTACTAATAGTCAGGCCTTCACAAAGACTTCTCAACTTGAGTGATGCTGTGATTAATCTAGGCGCAGGAAGTAACACCATCGCTGAGCGCACTTCCTGTAATGCAATGACTCTTTTCTGGGGACATGGCGTTTCTTCAAAATCAGCTGACCTACCCTCAGTTTTATACAAAGAGCTCTGCTCTGCAGAGTGGGGTTTCTTAGACATGTGGGACTATAAAGGAAACAAAATGTTAATATAGCAACATTTGTATAATCTGTGCAAATGATTTATAGCCATTTTGCCTAATTACTCTCACGCGCGCGCCACACACACACACACACACACACACACACACACACACACACACACACACACACACACACACACACACACACACACCACACACACACACACACACACACACACACACACACTTAACAGTGGCTTCCTTCATTTGACTACTACATCACATTGAGACTGAGAACAGCACACTTCATGTTGGGCCGGCATGGTGTGCGTGAAGACTACTTGAGCCATGTGTTTCTAGCGGGCCACACAATAGCTGATGTGTCTGGCTATGAGTGTTCCAGTGGCGGGGACATAGTTGGGCTTTGTTGTCTTCGTCAAGGCTCATTTCTGTCTGCCTGCCCATCCGGCTGCCCTGTGACCACAGGCTGACTTCAGGCTGGCTTTGCATAGTTGGTTAGATAGGTGGTGAGCCTTCTGCATGATCTCTGTAAGGATGAAGGGGAAGGAGGAGCAACTATGTGGAGGGTTTCCCTGAGCGGGGTTGGGAGTGTGGGTGGTGGTGGTGGGGGGGGGGGGGGGATCTTACCACCTTGGCTGACACATTTTCTGGGGGGGAAACCCTGAATACCTTTTGAGCAATGCCAGCTCTGAAATTCAGCAGGAATGAAGTATTGCAAGCAAGGCTAAAACTACCCAGATTGTGAGAAACCATCTAGTAATTCAAACAGGCTAGTCATTTGATACACATAAATATATACAGTATATATTTTTTGGCACATGATGCAGAAGGACATCATCATCATCATGGTGTCTCTGTATGTCTAGACACAGTAAGACAAGAACAAGATATGTAAGAATCTCCATACCAGTAAACACGGTGGATAACTGACTAGGTTTGGGAGCATTCATTCAGTTACAAATCGGTGTGCTGGTATTTAAATGAGAAAACTGATGTTCCTGAAACTACTGCAACTTCCTATTGTTTTCAAGTGTGAAGATTGTCTTTAGGTGCACCCATGTGGTGACACGTAATTAAATATTGCCAGTATTTAGTGTGTTGAGCAGAGGAAGTGCCTCTCTGATTGTCCACTCTAACACGTCTCTTCTCTCTTGCAGCTTTGCAGTGTATGGATGATAAGGCGCCTTGTGTTAACAACGCTACATGTCTGACCTTCAACAATGGCACTGAATACTGCAGGTAAGATTAACTAGGTCGGTTCTGTGACACACACATGGCTTTCAGTTTAACCTGTGCTGTCATCCCAGACACTGTAACAAAAATGTGAACACAGCAATAGAACACCTCATAAAGGGGATTGTTTGGTGTGAAAGCCAGTACAGAAATAGGGTTTTTAGATCAACCCCAGCCTGTTCACGAGACCATGAGGTTTTGCTCAGGCACGGAAGAGGGAATAAAAGGCTGCTCTGTTTGAGTAAGTACACCCGTACTGGGAACAATACCAATACACACATTTCCACCTCCATGATGTTATTTAGGACATTTCCGGGGGTTTTGTTACTAACTCTCTTGCTGCTATAAATTGATAGCTTGAGGCATTGCCAACACATTTTACTGCCCATTGATTTGTTGTTGCCAGGGGACGTTCAGACGATGACGAGACATTTTTTACATGAGAAAGTAACTATTCTATTCTAATTTATGGGGGGGGGGTTGACTCAAGCAGAAATGGCATTAGGCTTGTTACCACTAGCCTCATTGTTACCACACATGTTAGTGTAGCCTTTCTTTTCCTGGCACATGCCATGTTGTTGTGGAAACTTGACATAACCTGCAGTCTACCGGAGTCTTTTTTACTACCGGAGGTGCAATCAGATCATTAAGGGAAAAGTGCTGTAGTGAAAAGGAGAGCAGTGGCCTGTTTAATCTATGCCTTCCACTCTCTGACAGCTTAGCCTAGTTTGTAATTAAGACTAAGCTATCTTTTATAATTGCGTTGCCACTCCCGAGCCAAATTCCCAATGTACACACTCCATGTATACCTGCTCATATTTCATCAGATGTGATGTGAATCGCACTGTGTGTCTGTTCCCAGCGCTTTTGGAATTTCAACTCTTTGCTACTTCTGGAAAAAGCAACATTCCTTAATCAGTGTTTGACATTCCCTCCTGTGTAATTGAAGGTCAGATAGACATTGTACTGCAGGTGCAGAGCTCATTCTCTGTTTCTAGTATTTGTAGTGTGTACAGTAGAGCCCGACCTAAAATAATTTGACAATAATTTGTTTTATTGTCATAAGAGAACAGAGCAACATCAAAATATATTAAAGTTCTTATATAAAAAATGAATAAAAGTACAAACTTATGATATGACCCTGAAGGCCTTTGAACAAAACAAAAAAATAATGTTGAGTGTTGCCAACAGGGACATTGTATAGCGGATCATCAGAATCTTTTAGTTGTCACTATGAATGATTATGATGAACGAATATATATGTATATATATATATATATATATATATATATGTGTATATATATATGTATATATGTGTGTGTATATATGTATATATAGGTATATATATATATACTATAAATGCTGATACCGATAGATTGGGTAATGCCTAAAATCGGTTGGGCTCGAGTGTATAGTCTGTCTGTCTGTGTGTCTGTCTGTGTCAATTAGTCTCTTAATGATGACAGGAGAAACAAGCAAAATTCTTTTATTCAGAGTCAACTGTCTGTTCACTATAGACACAGGATCCTAAAGTCAGACAACCTGTCAAGTAAGGTCAGGATGGGTGTGATGTGATATGATCAGCTGCATTTTGAACTAGTTTGGCAATTGCTGCGGGTTTATGCAGACGTGATGAAACATAGGCTAGGATGATCTTTAAATGCACAGCTCACGATCGGCATCTTTTTAATTTTGGGAAATGTTCTTAGGTGGAGGGAACATGATTTGGATTGTCTTGGTTTTGGGCCTTTTAAACCGGTCTGGATCACAGATCATATTCAGAGCTGTTTTCTCAATATGGGGAGACAGGGATACAGGACCAGCACTGCTTTATGCCAATACTTGCTGGCACATGTCTCTGAAACAACATTCAAATTATTTGCAGCTGTTTAATGTTTAACCACATCCTCTAAGGATTTCTTTATTATGTTTTTATTACCTTTGCTGCTATTTAATTACAATTGCAAATAATAATATGACAAATAAATGTTTTTTTTGTACAAGGGGAACAAGTACTTTTTAATTTTTGAGAAGTCTGATGATATATATCGGCTGTATTTACTCACGCTCTTGCTCAGCCAAGCTGTCTCCATTCCTGAAGTCAGTATGTATTCCACGAATGAAATGATGATATCGATGTTGATAAAAGAAAAACAGCAGAGAGGCTTCTTGCCCAGAAGACACAGAGAGGAGGCTCTAAGTTAAGAAGGGGTCAGCTGACAGAGCGCAGGCCTGCTGTTAGAGCGATTAACTAGTCAGTCAATTCTTTTTGCTGTGCACAAGCAGACATTAAAACACACACACACACACACACACACACACACACACACACACACACACACTTGCTTCTGTCTGGTCCCGTCTGCACTGTGCTGCTGGTCAAAAGGCTCATTGTGTAAAAATCAAATTATGTACTTGTTAGTCTCCTCAGTATATTAAAGGCAGCCGGTTGTAAGTAAACAGTCACTTTGGCCTTTTGACTCGGACCAGCCTAATTATGTCCCATGGATTACGCCTGGGGTCACAAAGGGTCACAATTACCTGTATAATTAAACAGGCAGTTAATAGTATACCACTGATGGACAGTTCCGTCTGTTTTTCGATACATTTTAAGACATACCTAGTGTAAAGTTTTTATTGTTTTTACTGTTTTTATTGCTGAGCATGCGAAGCAAGATCAAATCATCACGTTTATAATTTTACTCAGTTTATGTTACAACAGGGGAAAAAAAAACTGTACTACCATACATATGCTATTTGACATAAGCTGTTGTTTGATATTGTAATGAAACCTCTGCACAGTGGAGACAAGGCCCTGTTTTGATTTTCAACAGTGTGAGCTTCTGTGCATTTTGCCTCCAGTGTCACTTCTATAGAGTTCTCATACATTCTGGAAACTCCAAAAAACATTAAACTACTACTCTACTTTCTGTTTTACGTCATTGAATTCCTCAAAAAAACTCTTTCCATTTTGAACAGAAAAGGAGAAGGGAAAGGAGAAAGGGAAACTTTTAATAGGCGTGTGCTTGCATGCATCTCAGTCACATAGACTAAGGCAATGACATTTGCAGAAGAAATATATAATTTGAAAATGGGTTGGAAATGTGTGTTTGCGTAAAAAAAAGCTCACATGTCTGATTTTGAACAAGAAGAATGTTGTTAGAGAGTTCTAGTGCATGGGAGAGGTTGACTAGCAGACCAGCAGGGCAGGGTGCAGGGAAGCCGTCTAACTGGTGACACGGCAAGCCATCAGAAATGGGTGTGAGAAACAGGTGTGTGTTGTGAGTGTGTCTCTGTTTGGATTTGAGCATGTCACAAGCAAATATTTGTAACTTACAAATTTGCTAAAGGGATACCTAAATAGTTTCTGATTCAGTATTGGCTAAGAGCACAGCAACTGTGGTCTTGTTTGTGGGCCACAGAGGATTCCTGACACTAACATGGAGTCTGACTCACTGACTTAATACCCGAGCTGTCCAATCAAGAGTGAGGCTACACACCGGTAAAGTTGTCCAAACCCTGTTTTCTTCCAGAACGAGATCTCTTTGTCTGTTGTTGGGCCGTGGTGCAAGCTGATTAACTCACCCGCCCTTTTCGATGACTTTTTTTTTCTCACTCTCTTATTCTCTTGCAGTCACTGTCATGCCTTCATGTTAAAAAAAAAAAAAACGCTTTTCATGAGAGTGAGAGGAGTTACTGTGTTGTGTAGACCTGCTGCCTGTTTGATCTGACAGGTCGAATTTGCCTTTGGGGCAGACAGAGGAAGAGAAAGGGCCAACAGAAAAGAGCATGTCTTTTTTCAGGTAACTTGAGGAGGAATACCTCCGAGCACAACTCCTTACTAATGATGAGAGAGCAGCAAAGGGGGGGAAGGGAGACGAGGGAGAAGCGGAGCAGAGAGAGGAGTGTAATTTCCCTCTTGCTACGCCTCCTTCATCAAACTGTCACTCATCCATCCATGCCTCTGTCCCTCTCTGTGCTTCAGAGATTTAGATGCCTCTGGACACAACTCACCAGGCCTCCTAATCCTTCTCCCACAACCCCATTATTGTCCAGATAATTACCCCTTTGCCTTTATCATAGCCATATCTGCTCCCTCTCTCATACATAGCTGTGTGTTTGTAGAGCTTAGTTGAGGATTTTTTGCTCTGACTGTTGTTGTACCTCACAGTGAGCACTGGTGTGATTTTCACGTCCACATCTCCTCTCTGCTTTATTGATAAAAAGGGGGTACCAGGGCACCCAGATAGCTCAGTTGGTAGAGCGAGCGACCATATGTGGCGGTTTACTCCACGACGCAGTGGGCCGGGGTTTGACTCCGACCTGCGGCCCTTTGCTAAATGTCGTTCCCCCCTCTCCCTCCCCTTTCATGTGAAAATGAAATAAAGGCCAAAAATGCCCCGAAAAAAGAAGGTGGTACCAGAGTACCACAGACACAGAAGAAATATGCGCACACACACACACAGATTTGAAGTGGGTTAGGCTTTAGGGTTGGGTTTGTAAAAAAAATTGTTCCGATTCAAATTGATCTGATATTGATTCAAAAAACCCTCAAATCAATCTTTTAAGAGGCTCCGTTTAAAAAAAAAAATGAAACTATGATCCAAGGAATCCATGTTATGCTAAATAACTGTACAGCAGGCCTGTAAAGTTAGGCTACTTTTTTTCATATATCGTCCCTGCATTACACCTTCTGCACTAAAGGAAGCACTTTTTCTGTCTCTATTTAACTGCTTTAGGATCAATTCTTAACGACAACATCAATATTTTTAATAATGCACCAGGTTAGAGGGTTCTTTGTACAATTTACAGCATTAGTTCTCTGAGAATCTCTTTCGTATTCAAGCAAAATTGGTATATTAACTGAAATATTGCTGATCAAATCAAAAATGAATTGAACCAAATCCGAAAATCCAAAAATCAACTTAAATCGGGACCTTGTGAATGGGAATCAATCAGGAAACCATCCCTATTAGGCATATTAGCCAAACTAAAGTCTACTAAAGGGTTGGTCATCATCCGATGGGTGATGTCGTTGTTTATGGGTGATGCCCAACAGCCGTTGGGATTTCACAACCGACATTGTGATGCTTCCCAGTTCTCTGTTTCGGTTTGGATGACTAGCGCAGACCACGTCTGCAGTCCGGGTGCTGAGCACTGAGTCGAGCAGCACAGCAGAGAGGAGGGACAGATAATTACGTCGACAAACAATGTCATCGTCCATTGTGATGTTTCTCTGTGGACATCATCATATGGTAGTTTGGTAAACCTCACCCATCCCTAACCCACGGCAGGGATTTCCCTCTCTTCCTCTCCAAAGACTCATGTCCTTCCCTCTCAGCGCAGCTAACAGCAATGTAGATGTGGTTTGGACTGGTACCACCATGATAAGAGTTTCTTCTTGTATATGTTTGTGTATGTGCGCTGTCTGCGTGTATCTCAGGGGCACCATGAGGTTCACACACTGGCACAGAAAGTCACGTCAGGTTCAGTGTAGTTCTGTTTGTCTCATAAGTGTGTGTTTTAAGGGCCCAAATGATGAGGCATGTAGAGTGTTCATTAGTGTCAAGCATGGCTGCCACTAAAGTTTATTTTTGTTTTATCAATTAATCAGTGAAATAATTAATCAATTGTTTAATTTGTAAAAATATGGTGATCACAATTTCTCAGACGGCCGAGGTGACGCTTGCTTGTTGTGTTCGACCAACAGCCCAAAAGATATTCAATGTAATTTTTTAGAAGTATTACAAATGTCTTGTATTTTTTGCTTGATACATAACTTATAATCAAATACTAAAAGAGTTAATTTCCTGTCAAAGGAATGAATTGACTGTACTTTTCAGCACTAGTGCTAACGTGGCCTGCTGTCAAAGCTCACTGGGATTTGGCCCTCTCTTTGGGGATCACTACGATAAAAGACACGGTCAAGAACAAACCAAAGGGTATAACAAACAAACGGATGGAAGCAGATGCACATCAGGCTGCTTGGAGATCTCTCAGAAAGAGGAAGCCTTACAAAGCAGTGGGGAATGTAGCAACCAGACCTTAAACCCACATACAGTAAGGTGACAAGTGGCTCTCTGTCACACATTGACTATGGCACTGTGTGGTGTGTTATGTCATTCTGTTATGTATGTATTCCCTATACATGCACTGTGATGGAAAGGCTCTGACCAGGATGAGTTTTAGTGCATCGTCACTTAAAAGAGTCAATCAGTAAAGTAAAGCGACTATTATTACTTAATTCAGTTACATTTGACTGAACTTTTAGTTGTTATTAAGTCATCAACAGACAAACATTAACCAAATACATAAAAAGAAACACAAACACGCCTTGTTCTTGAATTTGCTGCTTCGTGGTGTGCCAGTGGGAAGTTCTAAGCAGACTTTTGAATAGACATAATAAATGCCAAAGACAAACAAAAAAATTTGCTGGAAGAAAATCTCTTTGGGTGGGCTGCAGCAATACATTTTGCAGACACGAGCAATTCAGTTATTAGCCAAAATGACCTTAAGTAAAGAGTGGACACTACATTTTTTTGTTTTTTTTGTTATAGATTTCATTAAAAAACTGAATTTTATAGGCCGACAGTTCTATTGTTGGAGATTCCACATTAAACAGCTGCAGAAACAGGATAATGACAGAGCAACATGGAGAGGCAGGCAGAAGGAGCGCTCAGAGAGAAAATGGGTCATGTGCTGTGTACCACAGGCACTCAGATTAGTCTTTTTAAACATGTTTCTAAACACAGTCTATTTTACCACATGTCCCTCGTTTGGACTCCACCCTGCTCTGCACTTCTTTATTCTGTCTACACAGATGCTTTCCAGTCTGACTGCCTGGCTTTCTTTTCTTGCTGTATGTCTTGCTGTTGTCTTATTACTTTTGTGGCTTTTACTTTACTCTCTTCACTTTGTCCACCTTCCTCTTTTATCTATGCAACGTTGACATCATTCTCACACCTCCCTCTGTCTGCTTTCTCTGTGATGCTATTTTTGCGGCCTCTGCTGTTCTGTAAGAAAAGAAAAAAACTATGCTAAGAAGTGAGGGCGTGTACACCTCCAACCCAAAACTTCCTAGTTTCCATCCCCCCAAAAAAGAACCCATAATTAAACCTTAGTTTTCATCTATGTTGGAGTGCATTTTAATTTTCCTGGCTTCTCCTCTATGGCACTGGCTGATGTATGGGCCTAAATGCTACGCTGCTGCCAGTCTCCCATTGCCAGACCTATCCACACACTACATTTACACTGGCAGTACAAGAGAAGGATCTGTCAGAACTCATTCTGTGAAAGGACAGATACCCTCTCTAGGATGTCTGAATTATAGGTGCTCTTCCTAATGTAGTGCTGGATAAGGCTGTGGTGTTATTGAGAAACAAATGTCAGTATTAAGCACATTATATTCCTTCAGATCGGCCAGACTGTAATTCCAGACAGACATTCTCTCTTGCTTTTTGCTTTAGTTCAATTCTTGTCTGTAATAATACTTATTGCATCAGTACCTCTGTAATTTCGCTGAAGCTCCCTTCTTTTTAGTGTACAGTAGTAGCAGCAGCAGCAGCAGTTGACTCGACTGCCTGTAGGAAATGGTGTCAAAGCATTCAGTGTAGACTTTCCTGTGTCAAGGTAGAACAGATAAGGTCACATGCTGGTGAAACTCCCGATTGAGATATATCTTACTACACTCAAAGCAGTCTTGGGAGCTCCCTGATCAGGCTCCACTGTTCACCTTTGAGGTAAAGAAAGTGCTTTCCTGTTTGTTTGTGTCATGTCTGGGTGTTTTTATGACACATTCATCTCCATCATCCAAGTTATATAGTGACTAAGGAAAGTTTTTGATTTAAATGTAATGAATAACAGTTTGTTGCTTTGAACATCCATGTATATGTGATTCTGATTGTGCATTTGCCATACAGTGATTTATATATATACTGTATATATATATATAACAAAAGAAGGATCTAAAATGGTTCAGCTTGATGCCACTAGTGGATTTGAAAGTAATTTAATGGTACTGGGAAAAACATCTTTGGAATCTTGTTCTTGTTTTTAGTACTTTAGTGTTTTAAGTCTACTTGGCACTTTTGTTTAAATATTGTATATAGTACATATTGTGTATACTATAGTAATCTGTTTGTCTGTCTGTAGCTGATGTTGTGTAATGTCCTTAAAGGCTCTGACACACCAACCTGACGGCCAAACACCGGACTGACTGCCTCTCTGAGTTGGTAAAAAAAACACACCGAAGCGACGCCGACTTGAGCGCGAGACGTAATACGTTTCTATAACAGCAGGCGGCTCTAATCCGTATTGTTGCCCCAAAAGCAGCTTATTGGACGAACGCGTCACGTGAGTCTGGCTTCTCTGGAATTTCAAAACCGTCCATAATGGCTGCTCATTCAAAATTTGATCTCGTATTTAGATTAGATTAGAGAGTACTTCAATTCCCACAATGGGGAAATTTACTTATTACAGCAGCAGTTTTTCCACAATAAAAAAAACAAACAACAGGCAAACAACAGACAAAGTGCAAAAAGTACTGAATGAATGTAAAGTGGCATTATCTAAAAAGTATTTTGCAGAAATAGTTCACCCAAACGTGTTTCTGAAAACATTTTAAGCGGGAAATAGGCCACGCAGTTGCTGAATCTGTCTTCATTTCAGATCAACAAAGGTCAGTTTAAAAGATCTTGGTCAGATTTTGAGAGGCGTTTGTCACCCTCTTCCCGCTCGTCATTTTCAGGTTAGCACTCCACCAATCAGATTGGACATTGAGTCCGACTGCCCGCCTTCCGATTCAGCATTTCAAATTGGCCCAAAATTAAAGCCGATGGCTCCTCCGACTGGCGACTGCACGGAACATATTGAAAGGACACCAGACTGTCCGGCGGCCGATAATCGGGTTGGTGTGTCAGCGCCTTAACAAGTCTCTCTTGAGCATGAGACCCTGTTTCTTAATGAGATTACCTGTATAAATAAAGGTAAAATAACATGTAAATGACCTACCAGACATCTTGCAGCTACAATTTCTATTGCTAGCCGAGGATTTCTGAGTTCCCGATTAACCTCCCCCACCAAACTAACAGCACAGTTTCACGTGTTCTGAACTTGTCTTGGGGTGTCCATGCATGCTCACAAAGGACTACAGTACAGTGAATAGGCCACCTATGCTCTAGCCAAACCAGGGACTGATCCAGGGATTGAAATGTGAGCTAGGTTATGCTCTCTCACACTCTTTCGCTGTGATGGCCGCAGGGGGAGAGCATGATGAAGTTATTAAGCGTATCGAAGACTAGAATAGTGGCTGGAGGAGGAGTTGGTGGTGGGGCTGTAGTTGAGCAGAGGAAGGTGGAGAGGTAGGAGAAAATAATTGGCACACAGGAAGAAGGGGGATTTGGTATGGGAGGAGAAGGAAATATTATGGGAGCTTGGGACATAGAAATTAAGAAATGAAGGAGGTGGGAGACATTACATGAGTGAGTGAGAATCAACCCACTCCTTTCTGCTCATTGAAGCCCCCACGGCCAGCCAGGACAGGCAGAGGTCACCATGAGGTAGAGGAGGGGGAGGAGGGGGAGGAGGGGAGGAGGAGGAGGAGGACGACGACGAAGTAGAGAAGGGGTGCAGAGGGAAAGGGAGAGAAAAAGGGAGGGGTGTGCGTGAGATGGGGGGCGCTAATGTGAACCAGCTGTAGAAACCTGACACCTCGAGAGTGGGTTAGAAATGAGAGGTGGAGGAGTGAGAAAGAGAGGGGAAGGGCTGCAGGAAATTGCACAGAGTAAGAGAAGGATGGGGAAAAGAGGAGGGAAAAAAGTCCTCATGAAGCAAAACAAAGAATCCCATAGATGACTTTGGCTGCTGAAACCTCTTTCTGCCGAGTTGTTCATGAAAGAAGAGCTGACTGTATGTGGGTGTCTATGTGCATTAGTCTGTGTGCAAATTCTTGCCCGTGTCCTGTAGTGTGTATGAACATTTGGAAGAAGAATCCCACAGCTCTGCTGCATTCAGTGACGGACTAATGTGCCAGTGTGTTGGGTTATCTCTTCCTCGGTGAGACACCACTCCCTGACAATGCTGTGAACCATGCTTAGCCTTGTCTGTTTGCCCCAGAATCTAGCACTACTGCCAAAGGCTAATAATGAGCTCTCTATCTGGCAGTGAAACCTGAAGGACAGGGTGGTATCGTGTCCTGACGCCATGGCATTTGGCTCTGTCAACACTGGTTAGATAGCAGCGGTTGAATTTAATCGAGGTTACTATGCATCTTTACTGTCAGCACTTTGGAATTTTCACAGAAATCTAAAAGTTGTAAATAGTTCTTGAAGGGTGTTATATCTTGTGCACATTGAGCAACTTCAAAACCAGGCTAACTTAATAGTTACATTTCATGCAAAAAAAAAAAAAATCATTCATTCTAAGCTCAAAAGACTTATAATGTAATCGAGCCAAACATTAAAACAAAACACACGTTTTAAATTTCCTCGCTCACTCTGAAGTGGCTATACTTAACTTAGGAAATGCCTCTCATATTCCCCATATTTCAACAGTAAAAAATGTGTGAAATGTTCCCAGTGAAATGTAAACCTGGTGTTAACCTGGACACGGTGTTTTTTTGTGTGACAGTCTGCTAATGTGATGTATGTCACAGGGCAGAGGGCCATGTCATTACTCCTTGAGAGGGGGCGGAGAGGTCGTCCAGGAGAAGAAAGCAGTCCTAATTCCCACGACGGCCTTCTTGTTGTGATATCATGAGCAAGCTGTGTTTGTGTTCAGAATGGGGAGGGACATCTTTCTGTTTGTGTATTTATCTGTGTGTCTTTTGGGGTGTGTGTAGGGTTGCACTGCAGACATGCTGATACAGGGACGGAGACAGGAAAGCCGGTGGGTGTCTAATCTGACAGAGTTGAGGTGAAGAAACATGAAGTCTGTCTTTTCTTTGAAGATCCCATGTCACTATTAATCTACCAACTTGTTTATCTGTTTACCAGCACCATGAGTATATGCAATAGCAGATAAATAGCTGATGTTTAGTGAATATGTGTGGTAGATAAACTATGTATTTAAAAGATGAGGCCCGTTATAAAACAAACCAACAATGCGTTTTATCTGTCTCTCAGTACTTTCTAATGTCTTGCCGGCCAAAGAGTAGTAACGTTTGAAATGAAAGTTTACATTTTAAAAGTTGCCAAATGGTTTCAATGACAAGACAAAAGTGATCTGTGTGTTTTGTCGTTGTGAAGTGAGCTATCATCGCAGTACGTCCAGTCTGACATACCACTTCATGGCCAAGAACACAGCTGATGCCAATTCTCCGCCCCCTCGTCAAAGTATTTTTTTCACCCTTTTATGGACAGTGTTACACTGTGTGACAGATTATTTGCTCCAAGGGAGAATGTTACGTGTGAAATTGAACACTACAGTCGGCTATATGCCTATGTTTGCAATAAATAAACATTTGCACAAAGCAAGCCAATCCACTTTACCATGTTGATAAGAGCATTAAAAGGAGAAAAAAATAAGGGAACAAAAAGAAATCAAGATACATTTAGAAGAGATACAAAATGTGTGATTAATTAACTATGACATTAATGTGATTAATCCCGGTTAAATATTTTAATCGTTTGACAGCACTACATATTATATCGGGGCTATTTGTGGAAAAAAAGCTCTGTCTCTCTTTTAACTACGACAAACAGGATTGATCAAAGCCAAATTTGTGATTTATTTTTGTCTTTAAAACATTTTTAGTCAAGGGATGTAGTTTTTTTAAATATATTTTTTTATAAGATAATCTTTTGGCCATTTTCAGCCTTTACTTAATAGGATCCTTGGACTAAAAAACACGTAGAAGACCCCTGTACGAGAGAGCCTTTCTGGTAGCGGGTCAGAGTATGAGGACTATGAATGAACTACATTGGCCATCATATTGAAGAATCATGTCACTCAATTCTATTCATCCTTGGGCAATAACATGGGTCTATGGAATAAGATATGTCAGTCTTTGGCTGCCCAGGCTGCTACTTATAATAATGATAATAATAAATTGGATTTATTTGGCGCTTTTCACAAACTCAAAGCTGCTTTACAGGCCAAGTAGATAATAAAAACAATGCACAACAAAACCAAACAAAACAAGTTTCAGGCACAGATGAGAAGGGAGGGGGGTGTGGGGCTACTGATAGGCAGAGGTGAAGAAATCGGTCTTGAGGGGGGACTGGAAGATGGTGAGGGACTCAGGGGTGCGGATCTCTTGGGGAAGGGAGTTCCAGAGCTTGGGAGCTGCCCTTGGGGATGGAGAGGAGACCGGCTGAGGTGGATCTGAGGGTTGGTAGGGGGAGAGGTGGTCAGTGAGGGATGAGGGGGGCAGATGGTGGAGGGCTTTGTAGGTGAGGACCAGGATTTTGTAGGGGATCCGGTGGGAAATGGGTAGCCAGTGAAGTTGTTTTAGGATAATACTTCTTGGTAGGATCAACTACTTTGTTCACTATAAGAAAAATATAGAATATTTTATATATATACCTAAACTTGAATATTATTAAGAGATAATAATAATATAATACATTTTATTTATAATGCCCTTTACATTTCAAAAGGAAATCTCAAAGGGCTAAGAGGTTTCTAGACTAAGCAAAACATCAGAAATTATGAATGTATTGCTCAATATTGTCATGTTTTTTTGGTTAGTTTGTGCCCACGTCATTGCATTTGATAAACTGTATTACTGTGACCTCAATATGTTAGTTAGAGTGGGACTTTGTTGTCAGATGTTGTCAGTAATACATGAGGAGACATTGGGTGACACACACCATACCGAGCGGAAGTCTCACAGATATGATTGATCTGTCTGGCAGGCATGATTCACGCCTGTCAAGCTGCTTTGGGGTGGAGTAGCCAAAAATAAATAAAAGCTAGTAAGCGTGAGACTGAATTTCAAAGCATTACCATCTCCAATGTTTCGTCTCTGTTTTATGTGGCTCAGAACACCTATTTCTGATTCTTCACTTTATGTTTTTTTTTTTCATTTGGAATGGTTATGAAAGAAGGTATTCATTTCTCTGTGCATGTTAGTTACTGTGCGGTGTATCCTATTATGTTACCTGAGCCCCTCTAGGGAGCCAGGTTTAGAGGCTTGTGTAAGAGGCAGCAAGTCACTAAGTCGCCCACAGTCCCCAGACAGCGTGTCTGCCATGTGCCACACGCACAATGCAGCAGACGGCTGATCAAAATTAGCCTACACAGGAAATTTCCTGAATAATAACGTTTTCACTCAGTAACAAAATAACCCCCTTGACCAAATGCAGTCACACAAAGAGAAGTGGTGAGTGAAAGTGGGAGGGACTGAGAAAAACAGAGGAATAGAAAGTGACTAAGGCATCATTGTCTTTGATGAGATCTCCTAGTGGACACATTGTATAATATTGCAATTTCTTCCCCACTGCTCGACATGTGGCTGAATCACTTTACTGAAATAGAAGAAAAAAGAGAAATCAAAAGGAAGGGGTGCTGAATATGCAGAGAAGCAAAACCACATATGATTATAGATCAAATGGGGTCAGAACATGATAGATAAGTGTTGCTTTTCTTTTAAGCCATACACTGTACCGTTTGTTGTGAGCAACTTGCCGTTGGAAGAAAAACTTTCATACGTTTACCATGTACACATTTCTGTACATTATGGCAGTATCTGTTACTTTGCCCAAATAATTGCTGGTGCTTTTCTGATGTTGATTTTAGTTTCTGCCAGGCTTCAGTCAACAACTTCCAGATAACTCCACCTCACATCCTTCTACTTTTCGACTTCTCCTTTTTGATCATTGACCCCAGTTTAACCCTTTCAACAAGATCAGCTTCCCCCTTTTCTCTTGCAGAGTTTATGGGGCAACAGCTCAGGGTTCACGGTACTTTTCTCAGTAATCTTAGGGTTAGTGGTTAACAGCATGTCAAAACGTCCTTCAGCAAGATACAATACTTTTAAGTTCTTCTTTTAAGCAGCTCGCGGTCATAATAATGTGTGTACTTTTACTGTAAATAGCTTCATATCTCTCTTAAAGGCATTACATAAATGCAGTCCTTTAACCATTAATAGTAACTGAACTAGTTTCTCTTCATGCACAACCACACATCTCTCATATTTTAACGTCTCCTATGTAGGGATGTGGTTCCCTACATAGTACAGTTGTTTAGATCCCTGTACAACAGGGACAAGACTGTGCCTCAGACACTAGTGTTTACCTGTGCTGTTTCTTTGATGTGTGTGTACTACAGGACTCTTGTGCAGATGTTACGCTACGCTATCAATGCTGTTGTCTGATGTGGTGCATTATAGTGCATGTGACTGAAACTCACTCTTTTGTTTTGTTTGTTTGCCTCTCTGTCTCACACACACACACACACACACACACACACACACACACACACACACACACCCACACACACACAAGCACACATGTGTCAATTGGTCTTTCAACTGTATTGTCTGTATTGAGGAGGGATTAGGTTTAAATCCTTGTACGTGTGCCTTGGCATGCTCCATCATTGATTTCTGTCTATGTGTGTGCGTGTGTATTTGTGTTTGTGTTTGTCTAGGTGTGCACCAGGCTTTCTGGGTGAGTACTGCCACCATAGGGACCCTTGTCAACCTGGTTTCTGCCTGAATGGAGGGAACTGCTCTGTGTCCATGTTAGCTGGTGTACCTGTACCAGGCAGCGCTGCCTGCACCTGCCCTCTTGGCTACACTGGACAGCACTGCCAAACTCCCCAGAACTCCACATGTTACCCCAAAAACCCCTGTGCCAACAAAGGTGTCTGCACCCTGCTGTCCCTTGAAAAATACAAATGCGAGTGTGCCAGAGGATGGACAGGTGAGATGCGGTTAAATCACCTCTCAGGAGTTTGTCACGGGGCAGTGACATCTTACTTTTTCAGAGAGAGCTAAACTGTGTGCGCTAGGCGTGTGCAAATCTTATTGGTACTGAAAGTATCATTGAATAAAATAAGATGAGGTTATTATAATGTGATAAGAAGTGTTTTAGATCCCCAAAAAAACTACTCCTTTTTGTAGTTTTCCTCGGGTAGTTTTTAAGCCAAATTCCCAAGGTGGACCGTTTAAAATGGACATAAATATTAAACATAATCCCAGCTTTTTCCCTCCCTTTCCCAGGACTGCAGTGGAACAAAAGACAGCGCATCTAGTCCTTTTTCCAACTGGAACGTGCGCCCAAAGGGTGGTAGCTACACTTTCCCGCCCCCCTCACAGGGGGCCTCGCTCCTTAATGAACAATAAAATTGCGCCACCCCCTCATTGCCAAAGAAGGATTATGCGACAACACCCCTGGCTCCTACAAGTGAGAATCTAGTGTATAATAACCAACTGTGAAATATGTCACTATCTGGAAGATTTCCTTGAATTCCAAAATAAGACTGACATTAATGAAATGTATTCTGTCATTGCTACAGGTGTACCTGTGCCCCAGGATTTACTGGCAGACACTGTGAAAGCTCATACATCCCTTGCTCACCTTCACCATGCCTAAATGGAGGCACCTGTCACCAGAACTCTGAGACTAGCTACTCGTGCCACTGCCTTCCAGGTAGGAGGATTCAAATTCTGAAATCCCTAGATTTTTGTTCCTCTTTTTAAAGCTGAAAATGAACTAGAAACTCAGACCATGTTTAAAAAGTAAACCAGCCACCACACGTCAACAGACATATGGACAGTTTTGTCACCTAGTCAGAGAGAGAGAGATAGAGATAGGGAAAGGAAGAAGGCACTAAAGAGAAATGGAAATTTGAAGAAGAAAATTGAATGAAGGAAAAGTGACACTGTAACTGGTATTTCTATATAAACCAATGAGTTTGTTAAATTGTGTTGTTTGTAGTGCAAACAGTCTGAGCCTGTTGGCTGTATTGTATTAGACACACTGTACTGTCAGTCTGCTACAGACTTGCTACTGCAAATAGACACAACAAACAGCTGCTGTTTATACAGTTACACTTGAGAATGTCATACTGTAGTTTATGTATTTAAGTGCATGTCTTCCCCAATCATTTGTGCCAGGTTTCAACGGGACTAACTGTGAGAACAATATTGATGACTGCCCCGGTCACCAGTGTGCCAATGGAGGAACGTGTATGGACGGGGTCAACACCTACAACTGCCAGTGTCCTCCAGAGTGGACTGGTAAGGGATTGTTTGTGTTCCTTTGACAAATATTATACTCACTGTTTGTCCACTGTGGTTTGCTGTGATGTCATAGGGTTACCACACCAGGGCCTCAAATCCATGCAAGCTATCAGGGGTTTCCCTCATGTATCTAAAGAGGATCTGTGTTACATGTTGAAATAAAGTTGTGTACTCTTAGCGGGCATTCAGTTTGAAAACAGCCCTGTGTTAAAACAACACCAGGGGATGTGTTGTTTAAATGTAAATGTGCTGTATTTATATTGCGCTTTCCAGTCTTAACAACTGCTCAAAGCGCTTTTACATCTACAGGAAACATTCACCATTCACACACATTCATACACTGTGGCCGGGGCTGCCGTACAAGGTGCCACGTGCTCATCAGATAAACATTCATACACAGTCACACTCCGATGCGCAGCACCGGGGGCAACTCGGGGTTCAGTGTCTTGCTTCGACACTGACTGCAGGGGCGGGGATCGAACCACCAAGTGGTAGAAGACCAGTAATTAGTATTAGTGCAATTAGTAACAGTACAAATAGGTCATTCTTGTTTCAAAGTAATATACCAGGAATGTGCGATTGCACTTCTTGGATTGGCTACCGCTGCGCTTGTTCTACAACTTTTTTTGTTTGTTTGTTTGTACATTCCCTATGCATTCGTATCGCCACTGGGTCACTGGACCAGCATTTTTTCCCATCAGAGCTTAGGTCGGTCTAAACACTGCTTTTTATATGGACGTATTATACTATAACTTAAGTCTTAAGTATTTTGTATGCCTGCCGTGTTTAAAAAAAAAAGAAAAAAAAAGAAGCTGTGTTGAATATGTTTTGCAGACTATTTTAAAATTTTTCACATTTTTAAAATTAAATCCACAACAGATAGTTTGTGTCTTTACCTTTTAATTTTCTTGACATTCTAGCCGTATTGTTTATGAAATGGTTTTTCTGCTCCTAATTCTTCTGTTTGCCAATTTAAGCAGTGAGGTGGAATACATATTTTTGCTGTGATCAAATAACTTTCCTTTCATGCTATTTCAATGTTATACTTCCCACCATTCTTCTGTACTCTTTCTTTATCCTATGGAGGCCCACACTTCACACAAGGCGTGTCTCTGCTAACACACTTATGTGGCATACGCAAGCTTTCCCTTTACAAAGCAAACATGCATGCATCAGCTTCCTTGGGTCTGTCTGAGTTTATGTTGCACTAATCCGACCTGGGGAAGCAAAGCCAACTTGAGCGGAGTACTTAAAAATGGCCGTCGTGGATTAATAGTATTCTCACACACTGTATTTTCTATCGTTTTTCTGCAAAAAATCACTCTAAATAAGATTGTAAGCATCTAAAAGAAAAGGGGTCGTTATTTTTAATTTCTTAACCGGAACACCCATGAGGTTACAACTTGAGTTATGTTGCAACATGCTACATTGAGCATTAACTTCATTTGTTTACATTTCCTCCTCTTCATGTCCACTTCCCTGCCTCTCCACAGGTCAGCACTGTACAGAAGATGTGGACGAGTGTCGCCTGCAGCCAAACACTTGCCAGAATGGAGGTACCTGCAGCAACCTGTTTGGCGGCTATGTCTGTGTGTGCGTCAACGGCTGGAGTGGACCCGACTGCTCTGAAAACATTGATGACTGTGCTACAGCTGCGTGCAGCGCAGGCTCCACATGCATCGACCGTGTTGCGTCTTTCGTCTGTCTCTGCCCTTACGGAAAGACAGGTAGGCCAGGAGTGAGACTTCTTTTTTTCCTAAAATGCATTACACCAATAACAGCAAATCCAGATTAATGTCACAAAAGACAAAACAGAAAAGCTGTGAGTCTGCTGTGAGAAAGGAAGAAAGAAAAAGAATAACAACAGCTAAATGCATAAAATAATAACTCTGTATTGGTGTTTTACGCTTTCAGGCTTGCTCTGCCATAGAGATGATGCCTGTATCAGTAACCCCTGTAGAGAGGGTTCTCTGTGTGACACCAACCCCATCAGTGGGATGTTCAACTGTAACTGTCAACTTGGATACGTAGGCAGCACCTGCAACATCGACAGAGACGAATGCAGCATCGGTGAGAAAGAGAGAAAGTTCTAACCAAGAATGCACAACATGTTTCTCTGCCTGGCTTCTGATCTTTTCTGCTTTCAAACGCAGCTCTCTCCTCTTCGCCATCAGGTACCAACCCGTGCGAGCATGGTGGTCAATGTGTGAACACTGATGGCTCCTTCACATGTAACTGTGTTCGGGGTTATGCTGGGCCGCGCTGTGAACAAGATGTCAACGAGTGTGCTTCGAACCCCTGTCAGAACGATGGCACATGTCTGGATCGCATTGGGGACTACACCTGCATCTGCATGCCCGGTACATCTCTTGAGATAATATAAATAACTGTACATTCCAACAAATTTGATCAGACATTCTCATCCAAAAAATAAAATGCAACAGTTTGAAAAAGTGCAGCATTGCCGGTCTTGAATTTCAAGATAGTGATATTGTGGATAATAATTTATTTATAACTAGAAAGCACTAATAGACTACCCTGGAAATGCAGAGTTCTCGCGAGAGCACAATTTGAATTTGCTCAGCGAGTTATTCTGGCATCGAGTAATGCTGCTCATTAACTATACCCTTGTAGCCGAGCTGCACCAAACACATCAGTGTATCTGATGTAGGCAGGTCAGAGGCGAGCTAAACAGATGACGACAGTTTAATCTACCAGTTAGCTCCGCTGGTAGCTAAACAAATGGGCCTCTGGATACGTCACCTCGTGTGTTGTTGTGATTGGTCGCAGTGTTATCTAATTGCGTGCAGTGAGATTTTAAAATGCACGCTTGGTGCCGCCACTCGAGATGGGCAATTTTCATTACTCAATGCCAGACCCTTAATCTTTCGGATTTGGGTCTGGATTTCCATGCTACTAATTGAGAACAAACCTAAAAAATAAGAAATAAAACATTTTAGCATCTAAATCTAAAGATCTAATGTGATATATGTGCCGCAATTTATAATATGTAAAATGTTTTTTTTTATTATCCTGCATCCAGATTTACACAAAAATGGTCTTTAGTACCTTGGCCCATTGCCTACCTTTTCATGTCTCATTCAATTGTGTTCCTATTTTTTTGATATCCTGCTAACAAATAGACAAGAAGGACCAAAAACATTACTTGTTGGAGTTGATACCAGGCTGTTGAGGCGGCTGGCACCACTAGGTTAAAATGAAACTGCTTAGAAACTACAATTATTTGGGATTCAGAACTTAAAGTCTCTTGGGTTCTGTAACTTTGAGAAAAGAAGTAATCTCATAAAAACTTGTTTCTCGTCATGCATGCAGGATTTGAGGGCACTCATTGTGAGATAGAGGTGAATGAGTGCCTTAGCTCACCCTGTCTGAACCAGGGGAAATGTCTGGACCAGGTCAGCCGCTTTGTCTGCGAATGCCCAGCAGGTTGGTACACATGTTGATGTATTTTTCAGATTTCTATCCATTCAAATCAAAAATGAATTAGATTATGAAGCCCTTTCTGTTTTTAAAACTGTGATTTAATGGACAAGTGTGTTACTATGTTCACGTTGTTCTGTTTTCAGGCTTCAGCGGTGACATGTGCCAAATAGACATAGATGAGTGTTCCAGCACGCCCTGTTTTAATGGGGCCAAGTGTATCGACCGACCAAACGGATATGATTGTGAATGTGCTGAAGGTAAAAGGGAATAACCTTATATTAAGTCAAAGTAAAAGCATATTTGTTGTTTCTGCTCTGCTATTGGTCTATAAAAATGATAGACTACATCACAGTAAACCCCATATTTTTTTTACATCTGGAAAATCTTTTGAAATAGTTACTTAATCCATGATGCAATAGATTGTGTTATTTTTCTAAGAGGAAATGTCTTCCCGCAGGCTTCACTGACCTACTTTGTGAGGAGAACATCAATGACTGCGTACCAGAGCCTTGCCACCATGGTGTGTGTAAAGATGGCATCGCCACCTTCTCCTGTGAGTGCTATCCTGGATACACAGGGTCCATCTGTAATATCCAGGTCCAGGAGTGCCACAGCAACCCTTGTCAGAACCGAGGACGCTGCATTGACCTGGTCAATGCCTACCAGTGTAACTGCCCACCGGGAACCAAAGGTGGGTACTTTGTGTGCTACAAAAATCATTACAAGTTCATTCTAATTCATTTTTGAAAGAAAAGGTGTCATTCTACATGTCATATGTAAATGATGCCGTTGTACAACTGTGATGAGATGTCTGTGGGCAGCATTATTCATAGATAAAAAAATGTCACTACATGAAAATACAGAGGGTGGTAGTTAGTCACTCTGAAATATCCACCAGACCGGTCTGAGTGCTGATGTCATTAAGGTAGAGATGGATGTAATCATCAACATGCTTAATGTGCTTTCTCATCAGTTTCTCGTCTTGCCTGACAACACAGCTCTGCTCTTTGTGACATCTGGTGGCTAAAGTAACCATACAGACTAGGGCATGTATGTAACAAAATGCGATATGAAAACGAACACTGTAAGAAGGCAGAAATGCGACACACCCCTTCCAACTCCCAGAGTTATCCTTCCCGTCCAGATCACAAGATCACATCGCAAGTTGCATTTTAAGCTCCTTTTTTCTGCTTGTGGAGAGCTGCTGTATGTGACACATGAAACTATACATGAGTTAAATCAGGCGTCCAAGAGTAGACCAGGCAGACACACAACTGACAACCTGCATGTGATGGCGCTGAAGACAGGCTTGGATCTACACACCGTAGGCCGCTGTGGATTTGTTCCGGTTCCGCAAGCGGTTTGATGCACAAAACATCAACGCCAATACAAGCCTACAACTGTCCGCGGACACGAAGTGTGGGAAGTGTGTTAGAGCCTCCCAGACAGTGAACTGAGACTTTACTAGCTAGTTAATTAGCCTGAGTTAAACAACCCCATCCCCCACCTTTAGAGCTTCCTGTATCGCTTTTGATTTATAAAGTGTAGAGCATTTTATGTGTAGCAGTCACAAGCCTGGGTCGCATGGTGCACCCGTCAGGTTGCTCTGTGGATTAATAGGCTCAGTTGTACCACCCTGAGGCCTGGGTCTCACTTTCTGGTTTCATGCTCTCACTTCCCCTCATCTGATGTGCCTTTTTCTCTCTCTTTGTCTAGCTTTCACTTTGTATCTGTCTCCCTCGTTCTATTTCTCATTCTATTCCTCTCTCTTTCTCCTCCCATTTCACAATTGTTCCACTAATGTGTTTCTTGTTAGTTTTCTAACTTTACGTCATAGTTGAGTCGTAGCGGGCCTCTGCTTTATTAATAGTTAATGTCAACATTTCTCACTTCTTGCTGAACTACATTTTTATGGAGTCTTACTCCCTCTGGTGGTAAATCTTCACCTCTTTCTTATTCAACCCCTTGTTCACTTCACAACCAAAAGTGACGTTGAAAGGGTGTTTTGTGTGTGCTACTTTTTAAATCTAAACAAACATACAGTCAGATAAAATGATTGAGCATATAACCTTGCTCTTGTCACCCTATGTTAATTAACCCTATTCTTTTTTTTCTACTCAGGGGTAAACTGTGAGATCAATGAAGACGACTGTGCCAACAACCCCTGTGAGTACGGAGACTGCCACGATGGCATTAACGAGTACAAATGTGTGTGCTTCCCAGGATATACAGGTATGTTTTGCTAGATACCCCAATAAAGTCATGTTGATAACAGTACAACATGTTTCAGAAATGGGGCAGGAAAAATAACCATATAGATCTAGCACAGCAAGTTAATAGTTGGTTGCTATTATTAAAAACAACTGGATAATCAAGAACTAATTCCCTCTGAATTCCTCTCTAATAGGAGTTACATGTGATGTGGAAATCAACGAGTGTAACTCAAACCCATGTATGAGTGGGGGAACCTGCGTGGACAAGGTCAACGGGTTCCACTGCCTGTGCCCACCAAGCACCCACGGCCCTCTGTGCCTCTCCGGGACCGACCACTGTGCTCCTCAGCCTTGTGTGCACGGAGAATGTATTGAACAGCAACACGGGTACATTAACCTTAATCTGCTACTCTAAAATGTTTTGTTCTGAGGTTCATCTGTCCTTCTCTAATCCACTTTGAATATGAGCTAACACACACCAGTTATATAGTGTAATTTAAAAGATCCATTAGGCAAAGAAACAGGCAAATCATTTTTTACACTTTTTTTAATTGTAATGGTACTTTCCTTTACTCTATTTAGATGTGGAGGCTCCCTACAGGTTTATTCCCACCTGCTTTGCTTTCCTTCAGCACAACTATGTGTTTAAAATTATTTAAGAATCCCAGAACTGGCCATTCTTGAACTGATACTGGAGATAGCCCAAAGACAAGCAGCCGCTATTATTACTTTTTAGCCCCAAATTTTTAATTTTAAACTTGTGCTTGCCTTTGTTCTGTGCAAAGGTATCGTTGTGAGTGTGAAGCTGGCTGGGTGGGACAACGGTGTGAACAGGAAAGGGATGAGTGCAAGTCCAGTCCGTGCCAAAATGGTGGCACATGTTTGGATCGACATAATGGCTACACTTGTCAATGCCAACTTGGATTCAAAGGTAATAATTATTATTATTGTATTTCAGCATTACATCTTTTTAAACTTAGCAAGCATTAGAGGAAATGGCACTGAATTTTAAAATGAAACATTTGAATCACCCCGCCTCTCTTATTAGGTGTGAACTGTGAGAAGAACATAGATGAATGTGCATCCGGGCCCTGTTTGAACCAAGGCATTTGCATAGATGGAGTCAACAATTATGCCTGCCAATGTAGTCCGCCATTCATAGGTTAGTGATTGCACATGTTGTGCATATCAACATCCACTTATTAAGATGCAATATCAGTCTTTGTAACAGCCAATTAAATATGTTTTTGGCAAAGATTTTCATGAACCTGTTTTTACCATTATGAAAAATATGTGCTATGCCCAAATAGGTAAACACTGTGAGGTGGAACAGGTTCCCTGCGCCTCTCATCCATGTGAGAGGGGAGGAGTGTGTCTTCCATCTGCAGACTACACCTCCTACACCTGTCGATGTCCTGCTGGTTGGCAAGGTATGTGTGTATCCATCAGACGTTGAGTTCATATGTGCCTGTCTGAGTGAGTTTGTATGGAAGTGAGAGAGTGCGACTGATGGCCTGATAGCAAAGTCATATTGAATATTATGTGTTACTACTAGATTGATGCTGTAATAATCATCTTTTCGTTTGTTCACAATTGTGTAGGAATACGTTGCAGGGAGGATGTGAATGAATGCAAAAAGAACCCTTGCAAAAATGGTGGTCGTTGCATTAACACCCCGGGCAGCTACACATGTAAATGTCAACCTGGATACAGCGGACACAACTGTCAGACAGACGTTGACGACTGCTCACCCAGTGAGTTTCACTTTCATCTAATTCAATCAGCCTATTCATGGCTGTCTGCATCCCAATGGAAGCCGCACCTCTGCATCTAGGACAGCCATGTATTATGACGCCTATCATTGACATATCAGACATTGGAGATATTCCAAGCCTTAGTGGAAAGCAGCATAAAAAAAATCCCTTGAGATAATGAGTTATATATGGGTGTACGCATGATAAAGAAACAATCAAATATAAGGGAAGGTGCTTCCTTTTCACCCAGACTGCTGGTGAATTATTAATGTATACCTCTTTCAGTGAAAGCTGTTTTGCCATTAAAAGCCTCTTTTAACCTCTCTGTCTTCCCCTCTCTAGACCCATGCCTGAATGGAGGCTCTTGTGTGGACGATGTTGGGAGTTTCTCCTGTGACTGCCGCCCGGGTTTTGAAGGCGACCGCTGTGAGACTGAGGTAGACGAGTGTGCCAGCCAGCCCTGCAGGAACAGTGCCATCTGCCGGGACTATGTCAACAGTTTTGTGTGCGAGTGCCAACAAGGCTTTGATGGAATATTGTGTGAACACAACATCCTTGAATGCACTGATAGGTGAGCCATTCATTCAAAGCATGAATCCATAAAACCTACATTTTATTTCCACGCTTAATTGTTCTGTTCTTTGGCAATGAATTTCTTCATGGATGATTTCTACTGCGTCTCCTGCAGTGACCTGAAGGAAACAATGATAACCATGTTGAAAATTAATTATATTTTGTTTGCCTTGCCTCTTCATTTGTACGTCTCAGCACTCTAAATAGTCATTAGTCAGTACTTTCTTTACTATCCCTCCAGCTCCTGTCTGAATAATGGGACTTGCATTGATGGCATCAACGCTTTTTCTTGCCGTTGCCGTCCTGGTTTTTACGGGGAATTCTGTGAGTTTGAGCAAAATGAGTGTGACTCTCAGCCCTGTAAAAATGGAGGCACCTGCACTGATGGTCTGGGCAACTACCGCTGCACCTGCCCCTTGGGATACAATGGACAGAACTGCCAGGTAAAGTGTCTGTGTGTTACTGCAAGTGTACAGAGAGGGTCTGCAGGTAACTGGAGTGAGCTTGGTCATATGTGTTATTATCTATTTAATATTTGCCAACATTTAACTAAAGTAAGGGTTTAAGCATATAGGATGTTGTATGCTGCACAGATAGTAAAGTTCTTTCAGGCAAATATGTAATTTTTTGGTCTACATTAATACAGTCGGATGAAATAGAACAAGTGGTCCACACACACAAAACTGAAGAAGGCTTGACAATTTGAAAGTTGAGTTGGGTTGGATGCACCCAACTTAAAGTATCAAACTCAAGAAGATGGCTGTCTTTCTTCTTCTTCTGTCCTTCTCTCTGTAACAATTACAGCCCAAAGTGTAACTCTCTTTTTTTCCGTTTTCTTTTGTACGCAGAACTTTGTGAACCTCTGCAGCCAGGTGCACTGTCACAACAGCGGCTCCTGCTCTCAGACATCGACCTCCTGGACCTGCCACTGTCAAATGGGATGGACAGGACTTTACTGTGACGTCCCCAACATGTCCTGCCGGGACTTTGCTGCCAGGGAGGGTGAGGAACTATTTCCGTTGAGTTGTTATCTCAACAACTAACAACACAATATATACAATTAGGATAAGGGCAGATGTCCTCCCCACAATACAGTAATGAGGAATTTCTCTTAGTCACCGCAGTTGCATTGTAGCTGAACAAACTTACGATTGACATGTGTTCACTACAGCTGGACCAAGAGACTTTTGTTTTTCTGCCCACAGTTTTATCAGACCATACCTTTTAAAATAAACAATAATTGCACATCTTCACATTGTTTTTCACTATATGACCCTTCTTTGCTAAATTACTCTAGGTGTGGAAGTGGAAAATGTGTGTAAGAACGCCGGTCGGTGTGTGAATGTGGGGAATTCCCACCGGTGTCACTGCCAGCCAGGATATACGGGCAGCTACTGTGAAGAGATGGTCGATGAGTGCCAGTCAAACCCTTGTCGCAACGGGGCTACATGCAAGGACTATCAGGGCACATACGAGTGCATAGTAAGTAAATTCTCAGCTGTACATGTTTGTTGCTGGTATATGTGTGCATGATGTGTATGTTTTTAAAGCTTTTATGTTACAAGTTGTATGTTTATAACAAACAATTTCCCCACAGCACACAATGAGCTAACCTCTTTGTCTTGTTTCATTGCTCCAGTGTAAAGCAGGCTACCAGGGGGTGAACTGTGAGTATGATGTTGATGAATGCCATTCTAGGCCGTGTCACCACGGAGGAACCTGTATCAACCTCATTAACCGCTTCACCTGCGCCTGCCCACCCGGAACACATGGTCAGTCTGAATATTGCATACGTATACACACAGGACGACTAAAACGGTCCTTTTAAGCATTTATAAAGCAGATGCAGTGCTTTACTTGTCTGTTCACTGCTCTGTAGGGCTCCAGTGCGAGGTGAACGTGGATGACTGCGCCCCCAAGCCTGGCTCCTCTGAACCTCGCTGTCTGAATGGAGGACAGTGTATTGACGGTGTGGGCCGTTACACATGCTCCTGCCCTCCAGGATTCGTTGGAGAACACTGTGAGGGGGATCTCAATGAATGCCTGTCTGGCCCCTGCCAAGCCCCCGGCAGCCTTGACTGTGTGCAGCAGGTCAACGATTACCAGTGTCGCTGTCGCCTGGGATACACGGGTATGTTTGTATTAGCCGCTCAAAAGGGACATCATAACAGCACCATACTGTATAGTATAGAAACTAGTTACCTGCAGGATCTTTGCTAGGCTAAGCTAACATTGGGGGCGTCAGACAGAGTTACAGCACGCACAATGAGAAGGTTATGTATGGACTTGTCTAACTCTGGGGGATACGGTAAATAAGCTAAAGTCCCAATATGTTGGCGTGTTCCTTTAACCGTTGCACGTATGTTACAAGGTAAATTATTTTTTTTAACTTTAAACAAAAATTGTGCAGTTTTGAATGTTTTATTTTTATTTGTTTATGTCCATAAAGTTCAGCAAACGTGAATTAAAAAACAGATGATTGGTGTGTTCATAATACCCGGTGTGAAAATGTTTTTATCTATTTATTAATCACTATAGTAGTTGGTCAGCACCGATACCTAAGTTCTTATTTTGTTCTCCTGATCCTCCCGTGTTGTGAGAATGACAGATAAAGTATATATCTATCTTTCTATCTGTCTATCCATCTTAGGTCTTTTTATGTTAGAAAACTAGCAAGGCATTCATGTTTTTGTCTCAAGGGTTTCAATAATGTGAATGTTTTGGTAATCCTGCAAAGTGTTTCAGTTGTTGATGAATTCATTTTCAGGTCGTCATTGTGAGTCCATGGTGGATCTGTGTGTGTCTAAGCCGTGCCACAACGGTGCTGTCTGCTCTATGAACATGAGTTCAGTACATGGCTACACCTGCTCCTGTGTTCCCGTAAGTTTCTCAAATGTCACTCGTTTTCCTGGCATCATAAGAAACAGAAACATGGTGTCAATTGATTTTCCTCATTTATGTTCGCTTCCTGTATAACACTTTTTCTATTCATTTCCCAGTGCAAACAAGCTTTGTGCTCTCATTCCTCATAATCATGTCAAGCTATAAGTTCATGTTTTTTTACATCAAATTCTTAATTGACAGTGCTGGGCTTGTCAATCTTTCACATAACTATTGGCATACATATGCATATTTTGGGGGGGTTTCTGTCTTGATTTGTGCTCATAAGACACAAAGTTAAGTGTGAACTGGATGCAAATTAGTGTGGAAATAATTGGCAGCTAGCAGTGGTACGAAAATACAAAACACTTGTGTTGACAGGGCTGTCAGATATTGTGTTACAATCTATTAACACAAAAAAAAACAATCCATACCAGTAATGTTCCTCCATTTTCTTGGTATATTCTTATATGGTCCATTTGCTACAGCACATCCCTCCAGACTCAACTATCAAACTGTGAATGTCAACTTTAGTTAATAAGGAACACAGCTTATGTTAAATGTGTAATTAACATTTTTATATTTAAAATGTTAACAATCACCAAAATTCTATCAAATCTATAACAGAACACAGCGTTTTAGTATATAAAAGGGTGGTGCATGGTGCATTTGTGATGCTTATAATCACCTAAGTCTTAAGAGGATATTGGATCTATTTCATTAATCTGTTATTAATTGTAGATAGATATACTCAGTGAAGGGTGGCTGACATGACTACCTCAGTGTTTCCTTTCTTTTGCTCTCAGATTGGATACCAATCTCTTCAAACTAAATGCTTGTTTTTCTCTGCATTAACATCTTGCTCCCTCTCTTATTCTCATGCTTGCTTCAGAGGGCCACACCATGGCTCAGGTATAGTAGCAGCAGATTTGTAAAACCTAGATGTACATTAGTTATAATAGTTTGCTTCATTAAACGTCAGCTGCCAAGTTTTATTGTCTCTTTACAAATGTGTAGCCAAGTCTAACTTTTGAAATGACCATATTACTATCACATTTCAACAACATGTTATGTTTTATAGGGCTTTACTGGGTTCAACTGTGGCGAAATAGAACACTACAATTGCATGAAGCTACGTTGCCAGAATGGTGGGCGCTGTGTGGAGTCACCAGGCCACCTGTACTGCCAGTGCCAGCCAGGCTTCAGTGGACCACACTGTGAGAACGAACAGAGGTGTCCATGGCGCTGCCAAAATGGAGGCACCTGTATCAGAGACCCATCCAACCAGTACCAGTTTAGCTGCCGCTGCCCCATTAACTTCTCCGGAAGAACCTGTGAGAACAAACTACTCACACCACGCACTCCTACCTGCCCCTATGTGCTGTGTGAGAAGCATTCTGGGGATGAAGTGTGTGACGCTCAGTGCAACAACCATGAATGTCAGTGGGATGGAGGCGACTGCTCGCTCAACTGGGAGAATCCTTGGGATAACTGCTCCTCCACTGTTCCCTGCTGGGATCTCTTTAAGAATGGACATTGTGACAAGGAGTGTGACAACCCTGGGTGCCTCTTTGACAGCTTTGAGTGCCAGGAGACCCCACCGTCCTGCAAGTATGTGACCCTTCTCTTTATTTGTGTAATTGCTGTTGCAGTTAGGTATATAAAGTCCAAAGCATTTTGAAGCCAAATCACTAAACAGCCACCCTCTTTGGTCTGTGTATTTTCAGGTATGACAAGTACTGCGCAGACCACTTTGGGAACGGCATCTGTGACCAGAGCTGCTACACGGAGGCTTGTGGCTGGGACGGCCTGGACTGCTCAGCTGACATTCCAGCCAAAGTAGTGGATGGCACGCTGGTCATTGTGGTCCGGCTGCAGCCTGAGGAGCTGCTTGGAGACTTAAGGGGTTTCTTGCGCGCCCTAGGAGCCCTGCTGCACACCAACGTGCAGGTGAAGCTGGATGAAAATAAGAAACCAATGGTGTACGCTTACTATGGGGTAGGGCAGGAGGACCAGGGACGACATTTACAGAAGAGAAGGAGCAAGCGGGAGCTGGACAGGGAGGTTATTGGGTAAGGATAGTTAATGTTTGGGTCCTCACATAATTTCTCGTCTTTCAAGCTCTCTTATAATTCTCAGTAGCAGAAATGAAATAAATGAACTGCTTGTCATTAACAGTCTTTGTATATTTACATGTTTGTCTGCGCAGATCTGTGGTTTACCTGGAACTCGATAACCGTGAATGTTCCCAGAGCTCTGTCGACTGTTTCTCCAGCACTAATGAGGCTGCATCATTTATTGCAGCAGCACACATCAAGGCTGAACTGCCTTACCCTCTGGTGTCTGTTGACAGTAAGTAGGCCTGTCATTCAACAGTTAATGGAATTTACCTTGTTTGAATTTAGTTTGTTTATGTAAAAACCAAAATCCAATGATTACAAAACATCTGGTATTAAGACTTGTTTTTTTCAGGTGACCCTACAGTTCCCCCTCCGCTACCGTGGCTGATAATCGTGGTTGGAGTTGCAGTGGTTATTATTCTGCTTATCTTAGTGCTTGGGATGCTAGCAGCCAAGAGGAAGCACAAACATGGCATCCTGTGGCTGCCTGATGGCTTCATGGCCAATAAGAATGATAAAAGGAGAGAGCCTGTCGGACAAGATGACTTTGACATGAAGTGAGTGGATATACAGACCAACAGCTTGTGTTAGAGATAATTTAAAACAAGATATATGAAAACAACTACTGGGTGAGAATTCATATCAGAGTGAAAAGTGAAATCTAAGGTTTCTCAGTTGATCTCGGGGACGTGAGAAATACGAAGTATTCCTCCTAAGAGTTCAGTTGCATCGGTAGAAGACTGCCCAGTGAGCAATACTGCTGTTTGATTGAGTGTAAGACATAGCATGCATGCTGTGTCCTGGAATAAATATAAGCAGAATAAAATGTAACTGTCGCTTAAACTTTTGTCTCTTTCTCATATCAGAAATTTCAAGACCCATGATGGAGCCATGATTGATGGAGGTCAGAGTCAGAGATGGCTGGATGACGAGGTCCCATCCAAGAAACCAAGAGTAAGTGAATTGAGAAAGAAAACGGAATGGTTCAAGTAAAGCTAATGGATTGGAGTAGTTTTAAAGTAAATTGGGTAAGGGATGTTTGGAACTTGAGGGAAGTTTTTTGGGTTGTCGTAATTGTTGTTTTTTAAGCTGCTTTGGGTTTTTTTATAGACTGAAGACAAACCCTTGCTGCCCATCCCTATGGATGGAGGTGTTGACCGGAGAGAGTGGACCCTGCAGCACCGCAAGGCTGCTGACATCTCGCTGACTCCCCCACAGGCCGACCTGGATGCTGACTGTCTGGATGTAAATGTCAAGGGACCTGGTGAGAAATATGTATTTCTAAACTTCCCGATCCAGTAACTTTTTTTAAGAACTTCTATAATATTGACTGTATTTTCTCTCAGATGGCTTCACCCCACTGATGTTAGCATCACTGCGTAATGGTGGAGGGCCGGACTGCAGCCTGCATGGAGAAGAGGAGGAAGAGAGTGGAGGAGATGAACCAGGACCAAGTGTCATTTCAGACCTTATCGCTCAGGGTGCTTCTTTAATGGCTCAGACTGATCGTACCGGAGAAACGGCGCTCCACCTGGCTGCCCGCTACGCCAGGGCTGATGCTGCTAAGAGATTGCTGGACGCTGGAGCTGATCCCAACGCCCATGACAACATGGGCAGAACTCCGCTGCATGCTGCCGTGGCAGCCGATGCCCAGGGAGTCTTCCAGGTGAGACATTTGTGTGATCATAATTGGTTAAAAACTTGAAGTGAGTTTAAAATAGGTCAGACAAACAATTCTACCATTGTAATAATAATAATAATAATACATTTTATTTAAAGACGCCTTTCATGGCACTAGTAATGTTAGTAATGTAACTGTAATTGTAAACAAAGGTAATTCCTATGAACAGATAATTGTGAAATCTGCATCCCTATTATCCGTCATGTATTTTTCATCATATCTAATGTACCTTTGTCTTCTCTCAGATTCTGATCCGTAATCGTGCAACAGAACTGGATGCCCGAATGAATGACGGCACCACTCCACTGGTCCTAGCAGCCAGGCTAGCTGTGGAGGGCATGGTGGAAGAGCTGATCCACTGCCATGCTGACATCAATGCTGTAGACGACCATGGTCAGCCAACTTTTAATATGTTTACTATTCCCGTGGAATGTCTCTTTTTAGTACTGTAGGTCTGGTGTGAGCATTTCATGACCGCAGGTATTTGGATTACAATATAGCTCATACTGAAACTGCAGTATTAACATGAAGAAGCATGCTAGTGGGTAAGCAGGACAAGCTTATTAGATCCATCCATGCAAATTGGAAGTGTTAAAGGTGCTCTAAGCGATGTCTTTCATGTTTTAGGCAGGTTTGGTACATACAGGAAACATCTCCTCACTATCCACTAGCAGCCTGTCCCCAGAACACACTGTAAAAAAACACGGTCTCTATAGACTGCCCGGGGTCTACACACGACAACAAAAACAAACTGTGCCCACCTGAACCACGAAGCATACACAGCCAGTGTTCCTGCCAAAAACCAACAGGAAGGATTTAGGAGTGGGGGTTGGGGGGGTTAGTGTGCATAAGCACAGAAGGAAGGGGACGGGATGAGGAGGGAGGGACGAGCTGGTCTCGTTTTGTTTGAAAATACTTCTAATGTCAAGAAGTAACGTCGCCCACCATCGCTTAGAGCACCTTTAAGGGTGGGAAACCGTAAAGACACTGTAATGCTTGATGCAGTCCTTTAAAATCTAGTACAATAGTAACATTTAAAACTTGAAGAGCTTTGATTAGTCACAGAAAAATGATCATGAATGGAATGTAACGTAATAAAAAACTAAATTGTAAGGATTTTATTCTGGTTAAACATGGATGTGCTTTGTCTTTTGTCACCTTCCCAACATTTTAGGCAAATCCGCTCTGCACTGGGCAGCTGCAGTTAATAATGTGGAGGCCACTCTTGTGCTTTTGAAGAACGGAGCCAACCGGGACATGCAAGACAATAAGGTTTGTTGTTGTGTTTTCATTTCTGCTATTTCCATCCATTGTTCTTCGTTTGTGTGCTGATAAACAAATGTACAACGTTGTATTTAATCTAAATAAAATGTATCCATCAGACTTTTGTTCAGAGATTTATTTAATTTTATTAATTTTGTTGCACAGGTTAAATTGAGACTCCACTCAAAACAGATCTTTTGTGTATTAAAACTGGCTGCTTGCTGTGTTTCCTTCAGGAGGAGACCCCCCTGTTTCTTGCAGCCAGAGAAGGCAGCTTTGAGGCAGCTCAGGTTCTCCTTGACCACTACTCCAACCGTGACATCACCGATCACCTGGATCGGCTGCCCCGCGATACCGCTCAAGAACGCATGCATCATGACATAGTGCGTCTGCTGGACCAGTACAATTTGGTTCACAGTCCACACAATGGGCCTAACCACATGGGCGGAGGAGGAAACTCCTCCATTATGTGTGGGGCCAACGGAGCAGGCTACATCGGCATGCGCCCCGGGCCGCAGGGCAAGAAGAGTAGGAGGGGCGGAGGTGGCGCAAAGGTGGGAGGTGTTGGCGGGGGAGCTAAGGAGCTAAAAGACATGAAGGCAAAGAGAAGAAAGAAGCCCGCTGGAGGAGAGGGGCCGGGTGTGAGTGCTGGAGTGGGAGGAGGAAGTGGAGGAGGTACAGGCGGAGGGAATGCAAATGGTGTCAAGGCAGCAGGAGGACTTCCAGAGAGCTCTGTCACCATGTCACCAGTTGACTCCCTGGAATCACCACACTCGTACACGGGCGACGTGTCCAGCGCTGCCTCCACCACAGTAAACTCCCCTCCCCTCCTGAGCAGCCCCACCTCCCGACCAATGCTGCCCCCCGTCAGCCACATGCTGGGACAGCAGCAGAGCTGGGTGGGTATGACCAAGCACGGCTACAGCGGCCACATGTTGGGCCTCGTGTCGCACCAGATGGGGGGTTCTCATCCCGGCATGGGCCAACACCACAACCAGGGCCCGATGCTGACTCCCATGAATGTAACCATGAGCAGAGAGCAGCTGCCGCCCATCGTCACGTTTCAGATGATGCCCCCTGGAAGAGGCCAGGCCATGCTGAAGCAGCCTCAGCCAGGGCAGGTACAGGTCACGCAGTCCCAAGGGCAGAACCAGAATCAGGGTCACTCCCAGCAAGGGCCAGGCCACCTTCGATGCTCCCAGGGTATGATGTATAAGGTGCCTGAGCAGATGAGTATGGCGCACGGGCTCTCCCACGCCCTGCAGCACCCCCACAGCCACGGGGGGATTGAGGGCCAGTCTCGACCGCTGCCCTCCTATCCACCCATGCAGAGCCCTGTGGATAAGTACCCCACTCCCCCCTCCCAGCACAGTTACACCACCACTAGCTCAGAGGGCACCACCCCCGGCCACTCTGCCCACCCACCCAGCGAGCACCCATATCTCACCCCTTCACCCGAGTCCCCAGACCCTTGGTCGTCCTCTTCACCACACTCCAACTCTGACTGGTCTGACGTCACCACCAGCCCCACCCCCCGGGGGAACCCCCACCACGCACTGCCGTCTTCACATCACACACACATTCCAGAGCAGGTGCAGCTGCAGTCGCAACAGGTGCAGCAGGCCTCTCAACAGCCTCAGCACGGTAACATGCAGGTTTTTGCGTAGGCCGGCCCGAGGAAAGCATAAACAGACTGACTTTGGGGTTCTGTGTAGTTGAATAACAACACATAGTAACTCATACAGTGCTTTTCTCACGTCTCGTTAATTCTTTCTTTGTTCTTCATTATAATAATCAGTCACTTCCCCTTTCATGCTTTTTTCTCCTCTTTGCACTTAAGATGCTTAAGATGTTTGTACAGTTTCTAAAACGTCATTGAGTACTATCAGTTAGATATCAAAAGTTCTCATTACCAAAAAACAAGCAGTTTTTATGTCGCTCTGCCATCCCAGCCGAGCATCCTCTGCTCTCTGTTGGCGAAGTCAACACATTTTTCTTTTTCGGCCTTCGGCACCCAAACACAAACTGTTAATTGAGGGATCAATGAGGAAGTGCCGACCAGATGGCGGCCGGCTGGTATTGTATCAGAAAAACAGACTGTTCAGAAGGACTCTATGACATGACAAAAGACATTCTGCATCAATATTGTCTGTTTTGTAGGACATTGTCATTTCGCTCTGCTATATGCTATCCTTATGTGTTGTTTAATGTGATAAGCCTGCCAATACTAACTCGTCGTTGCAACCATTCACTCTACTTTTTAAATACGGTGGATGACATTCAGTTGATGGTTTAATTCAGCAAAACTACCTAGTTGTTGCCTTGTTGTTTTTTTATTCATGCTTTGTTCTGTTTTTTATGTGCTAAAGGGGGATTTTTATAAAATGCTGTTGCGTGACTAGAAAGACAAACATTGAGTGAATTACAGATTATGTATAAATGCACACAGACGCATCTTGTTACTAAATGGCTCTACACTTGTGCTAACAACTTAAATATGTATTTACTGCATTGATTACAGTTAATAGATATTAGTGGTTTCCATTAATCAAACCCACAGAAGTTTCAATAAAGGCAGTTTTTCTTTGCATGCTGTAGGTTCAGTGAAGAGTGTATGTATTGAAGGCAGTTACTGTTACCGTGATACAAAAGTTTGGTTTGAATGAAAACCAAATCAGAGTTAATGTGGATGTAGTTATATCACGTCTTGCCACAGCTGGTGCCACTATATGTCGTGAATTGTTGAGGGATTAATTAAGCTTGACAAACTTTATGCAAAAGCATCCATTAGTTTTTAGAATGTTGTATGATGAAATGGACGATTTACAGCACATTCTGCTTGTTATTACTGAGCTCAATTTGGCAAAGACATGTTGACATTTTAAAATGTCTGTTTCTGTTTTTATATGAATTCTGTTCGCACTTCTCGAATGATCCTGAATGTTACAGAGGCGCATGTTTATACCTTTAAACGGCCTCCTTGCTAAATGTTTTCTCTTCCAAAATCATTTAACCAGTTTTGCCTTTTGCTTAACTACAATCAATTTATCTCTGCACCTTTTTAATTGTAATGATTCATAAACCAAGTCTGGAGGTGAGTACGGTATGATAAAGTATGCTGTCTTCCTTCTTAAATATGTTGTAGAACATAGCTTTGTGTGACTGCTCTGTAAACACAGACAATCATTCACTGTATTTGTTACTGTTATTTTTGAAACTTCAAAAAAAGAACATCAGTGTCTCTAAGACCAAATAATTTTTTTCTACCAAAAATGTACATCATGTCCAAATTTATATTAGTTGTTGTCTTCGATTTGGTTATTGTTTTGATCTATAAAATAATAAAGTTAGACACACAGTACACACATTCAATACCAAGAAACGTTTTTGTTTACAGTCTTTGTGTGATCAAACCAAATTATTCACCAATACTCCCAGTACCTGCCAGTTCAGGGTCTTTTTCTATGTACCCGTGATGTCTCTGCAGTTTCAAAAAACGCATGTCCTGTACATTGAGGTACCGTGTCAGTCAGCATTTTTATTAAGAATTGAGCATGTCAGTTCCCATATGCCCGGCCATGTGTCTATTTTCTGTATATAATTTTTTTTTTTGTATTGTACTTTCCTCTGTTAACCAAATAGCCTATAATATACATGCCATATGAAGTAGTTGTTGCCATGTTTGTATAAGGTAGAAGAACTAAAAAGTGATGAAAAAATAAGTTGTCTGTTGTCAAAATACTAAATGATCAACCAAATCTGTTTACTGAAATAAAGCCCAGATCTTCATAGACTTTGCACTTGTCTTTTTTTTTAAATAAACTGTGTATTTGTCCACAAGTTGATACAGTTCAGGACTACCCTGGAAATCCAGAGTTCTGGTAAGAGCACAGTTTGAATTTGCTCAGCGAGTTATTCTGGCATCGAGTAATGCTGCTCATTGACTATACCCTTATAGCTGAGCTGCACCAATCACATCAGTGTATCTGATGTAGGCGGGGCCAGAGGCAAGCTAAACAGATGACGACAGTTTAATCTACCAGTTAGCTCCGCTGATAGCTAAGCGTACGGGTCTCTGGCTACGTCACCCTGTGTGTTGTTGTGATTGGTCGCAGTGTTATTTAATTGCATGCAGTGAGATTTTAAAATGCACGCTTGGTGCCGCCCCTCGAGATAGGCGACTTTCATTACTCGATGCCAGACCCTTAATCTTTTGGATGTGGGTCTGAATTCCCGGGCTAGTTCAGGACAGCAACTTGATTCCATCAATGTATTTCACTGTGCTTCCTCAGAGTACACAATACCGGTTTAATAAATAACCACAAGTTGTATTTGGCCGAAGAAATTATATATGTGCTCTGATCAATCTGAATGAATCTTTCCAATGTAAATTTAACAAATTACCAAAGTTAAAATGTAATATGTTTTGGTCAGTGGTTCAGCCTTGCCCTCTCAGCGCTGTTAGTATCATGGACAATGTTCTACAGTACAGTGTTAGGATATTGAGAATACTAATTAATAAAAGTAAAAATACATTACTATAGTACAGAAACAAGAAACATGTCTTGGCGAAACATTTAAATCTTTTTGCATTTTTATTGAATTACTTGACACAGTGTGTCAACACCCCGTGGTTAGATCAAGAATCAAAAGATCTTATGAAAGAAAGAGATCTTGTTAAACAAGCGGCAGTCATATCTACTTTCAAATCGGACTGGCAAATATATTGTAAACTTAGAAATTGTGTAACTAACTTAAACAGGAAGAAGAAGAAATTGTACTATAAAAACAAAATTACAGAAATCAAACATGATAGTAAACAATTATGGAATACATGGAATAATAAATTACGAGAAAATAATAAATCAACTCCAGCTTATTTTAGAAAACGAAGGTGATTTTCTTACTAAACCAAATGATATAGCAAACTACCTCAATGATTATTTCATAAATAAAATAAATAATCTCAAAAATACTACACAGCTACACAAGACAGATTTGTCAAAAACATTGATAAATAAGACCACAGAACGTAAAACGTAGCTTTAAATTGAAGAGTGTCAGGGTTTCGAAAGTTGAATTACCTCTTAGGAATTGTAAAAACAAATCACCTGGCGTTGACTATCTTGAATATGAGTTGATTAAGCCAATAATTTCAATCATTGCTCCTACCGTTGCTCATATTAATAATGTATGTTTTATGGAAAATATGTGTCTGTGAGCATGGACGATATGTAAAGTTGTGCCAATACCAAAGAATAAGAAAATGCCTTTCTCTGGATCAAACAGTAGACCAATAAGCTTATTACCAATTCTCTGTAAAATAATGGAAAGAGTTGTGTATGAACAGATTCAGTCTTATTTTTTAAATAACTATTTAATTACAGGTTTTCAGCATGCATACAGATGGTTGATGACTGGTTTATGAATATGGAGGAGAAAAAAATAATAGGTGTTGTGATGCTTGATTTTACTGCAGCCTTTAATATAATTGACCACAACTTACTGTTAAAAAACTGGAATATTATGGTTTTTCACACACCGCATTATTACGGATGGAAAGTTATTTGACTGATAGAAGACAATTAGTTAAAAATAGATTTGTGTATTCGCTAATGTTTTTTTTACATAATTTTATAACAAACAAAACACCTTTTATATTATATACAAAACTATCCTTTAGTATTGATACACATCATTATCCAACGAGGCATGTGGTATGAGGTAGTTTTATTTTGAAGTGAAAACTAAATCAATTTAACGTTCAGTCAGGTACAGAGCACTGTGTGAGTGGAATTCTCTCCCAAAGACTATCAAACAAAACTCTCAGTATGTTTTTTTTTTTTAAATCACTTAAGACATACTTACTTCAAAGGAATTCAATATTTAATATCAAAGTAGTTTGTTATAGGGCTTTTGTTATCTTATTTCTTAAAATAGATTTATCTATTCAGAGTGGTGTCTTTTATTTTATTTTTTGTATGAATTGCGTTAACAGTAAGATTTAATTATGATTTGTATTTTCAAATGTTATGTATTTGTGTATAATGCAATGTCACAAAGAGTATTGTCAAAGAACAGATTGTAGGACCCCAGGAAGAATAGCCTTTAGCTTGTGCTGAAGCTAATGGGGATCCAAATAATACACACAAACAAAACTACTATACTCGCTACTGGATATCTAACAAACTCATTCAAACATATTTATTTGGTGTGACTTTGGCCATACATGGATAATTATTCATATTATTTGTGCTTCTGGAAAGGAAGTACCTTTCAGTCATCCCTTCACACTTAAAGCTTAAAATGAATGCGAGTAGGCCTACTGCGGTTTTTTTGCCAGTCCAGCAGATGGCGCTGGGTCGCACAGGGCGCTTTGAGCAAAAGACGAGGAAGAAACCTGTACACGGAAGTCATTCAGGGTTTTAGGATTGTACCTACCATACAGCTTGCATGCTTGAGATTCGATTTCATCTGTAGCGTTTGTCGGTATAACTTCCTCTTTCCTCTGGCGGTTAGTTAAAGCGTAATGACACTTAACGATGGGACAGTCGGTGTGGACACCCTGAGAAGATAAAGGGTAGCTAGTTATCAGCAGACGGTTGAGATCCAGTGTGGGTCAATGGACGCCAAGACCTGAAGGGCTGCTGTTTTGACAGCTGGGTTTGAGCCTCCGGTACCTGGTCTTTCTGCCCGACAGAGAGAGCTGCTGAGAACAGACACGACAAGGGGTTTAAATACCAAAGAAGAGGTTATTCTATGTAGAGACAAATATACTTATGTCAAGTTGCTTTTAAAGCGCAATTGAAGGCAAGGCAGAAAGGTGAGAGCCACTCTCTGTCAGCGACTTCTCCTCACCAGTGTTTTCTCTGTGAGTAAAAACCTCTTTTTGTTTCTAAAAGTCTTCTTCCACTCCTCACTGTGGTTCTGTACTCACCTACCAACAATACTTACATTTCTAACTACTTGGACCGTACCTTTTATATCGTCATTTTTACTATTTCTGTGTCCAGCTTCACACCGACCTTTTGTCATGGCCTCTCCCCGGCTGAAATACCTCTCTCTGGGCGTGCTGGTGTTCCAGACCACGTCCCTGGTGCTCACCATGCGGTACTCCCGCACCCTGCAGGCCGAGGGCCCGCGGTACCTGGCCTCCTCGGCGGTGGTGGTGGCCGAGGTCATGAAGATCCTCACCTGTGTGCTGCTCGTCTTCAAGGAGCACAGTGAGTGCACCTGAACGCAACGTCTGTCACCATAATCATTAGTAGAAAATAATGCCACTGTAGCCTATTATTTTCATTTTATTCTAATAATCTAATATAGTGTTTTTGCTGATTAATTGTGAGGTCTATTAAAGGTCAGACAGTTGTAAAAAGAAAAAGAAAAAAGGCCATTACAATTTCCTAGAGCCCATGATGATGTCTTGTAATTGATTGATTGTTTTGTCTAACTAATAGTTTCAATGACATCAACATTGCTGTAAAGCGGAGGGGGAAAACTGGAAAAACTCCAGTTTGAGAAGCTGTAACCTTCTTATGTTTGTCATTTTTGCTTAGTAAATGATGTAAATTATTAAATATCAAAATTGTTTTGGATTAGATACAGCTTTTACTATAGTGTTATTGTTGGTACAGTAGCCAAGTTTTGGTAATAAAAAAATCTTTTCTTTATACTTTGAACACTGAAAATATAATCCAAAATTGTCTAAACAGAAGCAGCTGCTTAACAACTTTGCCTAAAATGCAGTCTAGCAAAATGATGATTTAAATCCAAAACAGTCCAATCAAAGAAATGTAAAAAGAGCTGATAGACTTAGTACAAATTAATTAATAACTGTCTAATAACTGTTCATTAGATTACAGCATGCGAGCTCTGAACAGCCTCCTGCGTCAAGAAATTGCCCACAAACCCATAGAAACGCTGAAGCTGGCGATTCCCTCTGGGATCTACACGCTGCAGAACAACCTGCTGTACGTCGCCTTGTCCAACCTGGATGCAGCCACCTACCAGGTACAGCAGAGGGAGGGTGGGGTTGAAAGAGACTGTGGGAATCTGAATGACTCACAGCGTGACTCACACAGGACCTGCTGTGTCTTTCTGAGCCATTTAGCAATTAGCACATCTATGTTCGGGGATTATCTATAGTTTACCTACTTTGTCTTCATCAGGTGACGTACCAGCTGAAGATCCTGACCACGGCTCTGTTCTCGGTGTCCATGCTGGGCCGCAGGCTGGGCATCTACCAGTGGCTCTCATTGCTGATTCTTATGGCTGGGGTGGCTCTCGTGCAGGTCCAGTACAGCTTCTTGTCTGTTTACTACTTGTAGAAATGGCAATCACATTATTTCATCGTCATCTAGAAATATGTCACAGAACATCCTCTTTGTGTAGATGAAAAGAGCCTTTTTATTCCACTAATAATCCTGTTAAAAGTCCATGTTAATATGTTGGTATTAACTAGGGCTTTTTTGCCCCAGAGTAAGGATGCAGCCTCACGATGGTTACTGGTCCTTTTTTTTTCCATACTCTGTTTTTTAATATTTTCCAAATAGAACGGATTGACAATACACTAACATTTGGTCAGTAAAATAGTATTGGAGGTCAGGGATCGTTCAGGTGCCGTTGGAGGTTCTGGCGGCTGACCCTCATTTTCGGTCAGATGTCCGTCACCTTCCGCTTTCTTTGTGTTGGCATTCTAAACTCTGGTGGATTTATGAGGACTATGGTTAACTGCTCCTCAGATCTCAGTTGTATCGTTTTTAGACAAATTACATCATTGATGACATCCAAAACCGCACTGCCCATCCGTACCAAGTCACTGGTTGTTGTTTGATTGAATCTACACGGTGTTATTCTACATTTATGATCTACACATGCACAGTCACGGCCCTAAGCCCAGTTAAACCGTTGCCACACACCAGTTTTTGAATAGCCTACTAAAATTGCCCCTCCTGCTATTTTATTATGCCCAAAAGGATTGATTGTGATGTTTGTTAGCCACTTTCCTCTCAAGGAAATCCGTTTATTATACAGTTATATTAGGGACCGTTCAGTATTTATGGAATGGACCACTGGAGGAAAATAGGGGAGGGTCATGTCTTTTTATTCTTTGCTGAGAGGAGGGTAATCCGTTTTTTAGTCTAGGGGGGAGGGTCACCCAACTTTTGTATTCATGAAAATAGCAACATTTCAAAGTGGCTTGTTCATTTAAAATTAAACATTGCATTTGGTGCCTTGTGGAGCGTGTGAGCGCTGATCATGATTACGTGTCAGTTAAACTTCTCATCTCCAATCCCATCTGTATTTGTGAGAAGTGGTGCTATCCTGAGTTGAAAGATTTCCTACTTTACGGCTTTGCTATCAAGTTAATAGGCGTGTGTGTTGGCCGCTTTCCATTTCCTAAGTTTCTGAAATGCAAAAATTTTTGACTAGCCTACTTTTTATTTAAAGGGCGTGCACCCACGGAGGAAAACATAAATCGGCGCCTATGATAGAGAAAGACTAACAGATCTAATATACATGTTATAATTTATTTACAAGACTGTGAAAGGCAGACAGGTTTCTTTCTGCCCTGTCAGACGCTCTCCCTCTCCTGCCTGCTTCGTGGCCGGTGTGTGTGTGTGTGTGTGTGTGTGTGTGTGAGAGTGACAGCCCGAACTTACACACGCAATCTCTTGTGGAGCTTTATAACTTTGAAAAAGCACAGGTTCCAGTTAATCTTATAATGGATGTGTGTTGAGTTATTTAAAGAAACGATCAGGGAAATAAACGCCTTATGTCCGCGAGTCTCCTGATAGAGCTCCAGCTCACAGCGGGGTCTGTGAAGGTGGACAGGCCGGGCGGAAAAAAACAGCAACCCCGGCAGGCACCGGCCGGCTGTCACGTCAGACTGTGGAGCTTCTGAACTCCAGCACAGTAGCACCAAATTAACCATTCATTTTTGTGAAACGGTCCACGTATGAGCTCTACATAGTTCATTTTGCACATAAAAAAGGTATCAGAATTGAATTTAGTCATGATATAGCAGCCGAACAATGTATAAAGTTACCAATTGGCCACAACAGCAATCTGTGATTGTTGCGGCGCTTTGCACACCAACACACTTAACTTTGAATTTCTGTTTGGGTGCGGGCCCAGACTCATCCACATTGACAGAACTTATTACCCAGTGTGCTTTGTTGAATGGTCTCAATGTTTTATTTCATGTAAATACTAGTTTACTAGAAGAGTAACTTAGTATTTGAAGTAATGCAGGAAGTGGGTATTTAGTTTCCATGCTTATTGTGTTTCCACAACAATGTTACTGAATAAGTCTACTGAAATGGCCACCATAACAGTAGAGTGTTATGTGTAAGATGAAAAAGCAGAGGTTAAGTCTTGTATGTCTTAGTTATAAAAAACAAACAGTGGATATCTGTACATCTTTGCCAAGTGTAACAGAAGTTATCAATAAGTTGTTGGTGAGGGTCATGCTTTTTTCCCAATCATTAAGGAGGGTCATTGAAAAATGTATTGCAGGCGAAGGGAGGGTCAAGTCTTTTTTGACCAAAGGTCCCAAAACTCCATCGGTAGCCCCTTAAATAAAAAACCAACAGTCCCTTAATTATAATATGCCACCAGAAAATACAAAGGAAATTTGATGATTTTGGCGCAAAATTCAGTCAAAAACCATCTGATACAGGGAATCACAGATCGCTAGGTCATCTGTATTATATCTGCCTGGAGGTACTGCGAGCAAATGACGCCTCGAGAAATGAATTCTTTTGCCACTTTGCTGAAAAACCTTCATCACTACTAGCCAGGCCATCTGTCCAATCTGAGTTTTCTGTGGTTCGACTAAAACAACTTTTAAACGAGCACACTTCACCAAAACAAGATATTTATCCGAGGCTGTTTTGCAGCGGCACCGTTGCTCCGTCCAGCGCTTAACGTCCCCCAAGGCGATTGTGATTAGTTTAAAGAAACGGCAATAAACCAGAGCCCTTTTTTCTTCCGTCGCGGAATGTTTTACTGATTAGCCTGACCCTCTTCCGCAGCGGTGTGGAGCAAGGTCTGGCAATGCAAGACTGGGGGGCTTAAAACAACGATAAACAAAATAGTGATAGAGCAAAGAGAAAAACAGCACAAAACCGAGACAGGAAAAATACTACAAACCAAAAACAGTACCCAGACCAAGTCTAAGGACATAAAATGAATTGGTAATACAATTAAAAAAATACACATATGTATTATGATAATAATAACATCAACAAAAATGGTTGTTTGTGGATTTGCTGTCTGTCAACATACCTGGTCACTTATTCAGGGACATCTGGATAGTTCAGCTCTCGTATATTCTCAAGGGGTAAAGAGATTTGTGTGGCCAAATATTCTCTTAACAAAATTAAGGACTTCTCTTTCCCATAGGCTATGCTATGGAGGTCTAGGAGATTTCCACGTGAGCGTCTGGCTAATAGGGTAACAAAGGCTGCCTCCAAGGAAGAGCCCCTGTGGGTGGGGTTACACTGAGCAATGCAATCATAGCATAAGGGTCAATGGGTTTTCCAGTAACCTTCGACTATGATCTCAATATTTCCTCCCATAAGGAATGTAAAGCGGGGCAAGACCAGAACATGTGTATGTGCCGTGCAGGTGCTTAGCAACACCTGTCGCAAGGTAGGTCCACATCTTTATAGATTTTAGAGAGCCTAACCTTCTTGAGGTGGGTGCGGTTTTGGTGGGCGCGGCTCCCAGAGTATCTCAGAAATCCGAGATCTGTTTCCCAAAGTGCTTTAAAGGAGTGTAAGGAAACTAGACATATGGAGTGAGTCTCAGCAAGGAGATGACATCTTTCCTTTCAGAACAGCATGGCTTGAGGGATGTGTCAAATGGTGAATCAGTGGGTAAACTAACGAATCTCTGCTGGGGCTGAAAATAAGATTTAGTAAGTTATGCATCCTCTAAAAGAGCTACAACTATTCCTTCAATGTATGCCGTCTTTATCCACACATCACATCCAAGATCGCAAAAGATTCTCTAGCTCCAGCCTTTCAAATGTGAGGATATGCTGGTCATTGGAAACTGAAAATGTTGGGGTTTTGCAATGTTGGTGGAATAAAGCCAAACATTGGCATTGGAAACAGGGGCTCTAGGTATTTGCTTTGGATATTTTGTCACCATGTTCAGCCTCTTGTAAACTTTGGACTAGGTTTAGTATCTGGCCTAATCTCACGACATGTAGAATTCTCAGCATGCTTCCTCTACCTCTTGCCCTTAGGTTGCTTTTATGTCAGTATAAAATCATACCAAAAGACTTTAGTAAATCCATCGTGTTAGTGCTTTTAAATTTAAGAAGCAAGAGAATGTGGCCAATTTGGTAGGTGGCACTTTGTTTAATTAAGTATTGTATCAGTTGCGTGTTGAAAATGTGCCGTTTTTTTCTGTATTAATTCATTAATTGGGTGATCTTAATTTCTTTTTTCCCTACTGGTTAGCTAAAGAAAATCTCAGTGGGAGTTATGTGGATTTATAAAAAGGTTAGATAAATAAAACAGAAATAATGAGGCCTGAACTGGAACACTGAATAAATATTGGCCACCAGTGGTTACTAGGGATGTGCTGATGAATGATAAAGTGTCATGAAAAGAAAGACTGTTGTGATATCACCACCCTCCTCCTTCGCAAAACAAAGACAATGCCAGTCCGTTAGTGTTCCACCGGTTGTGATCTTAATGCTGGCTGAGCACAATGGAGCCGGAGGACATGAAGATACACCTTAAAAAATCGACAGGATCAGACAGGTAGAAACATTTAACTGTGCGGGGGATGTGACAGTGACTTCTGAAAGACACCTCACGAAGGCTCAAACAAACAGATCATCACATCACACAGCCTGTTTGCAGTCTGTATCGCTACACACACACACATAACTGACTGCATGCTAAGAAATAATTGGCCGGTTTTGAATGAATGCAGCTTGTTAGTTTCACTGTTCATTTGAAAGGTTTACGCTGTTACTTCTCACTCAGCAGGGGTTTTTTTGCGCCTGGAGGAGGTAGAGAGGTGGTAGGCAAACAGCATCTTTTTCCAAGAATTGTTTTGTTTTATTGAAAGGATCTTGAACAAAGGATGACTGTCTCGTTTGATATTGTGTGGTTTCATCCAAAGAAAAAGTGCAGTAGATCCAATACCTTTCTTACTTTGCACAACCAAATATCAACTTTTTTGTTGTTGTTGTTGCATTACCCATTTTCCTGCTTACCGCAGCGCATAACGCAGGAACTCGCACTCTGCAGCACTTTTACAACTTTGTAAAGCTGTGAAGATGCCTTTTGTATGAATTTCAGGTACCCAGCATCTGGCTTCAGAGACTATGTGGTTGTTAATCATTACAGAGAGTTCCGGCCTTACTAAGTACATAACTGTAAAAGTTTTTCATTGACACATGGATATTTATTCATTGGATACACAATGTTGTTTGATAGGAACTGCTTTTCTCTTGGATAGAACCACACAGCCGCTGTACATACACTACCGGTTAAAAGTTTGGGGTCACTTAGAAATTTCCATTGCACTCCATTGTAGATAGAATACCAGCTGAGATCAGTTGCATTGGATTTTTAACCAGCAGTTTTCAGATTACATTATGTGCTTACATAATTGCAAAAGGGTTCACCAATGTTTTTCTAGTTAGTTTTTTAAAATGATGTCAGACTAGTGAGTGCCAGAATGTGCCTTTGGAACATTGGATGAATGGTTGCAGATAATGGGCAATGTAGATATTGCATTAAAGTTCAGCCACCCACCCAGATCAGCTGGTATTCTGTCTATAATGGAGTGGTACGGAAATATGTAAACGACCCCAAACTTTTAACCGGTAGTGCAGTGCTGTTTCCTTTTGCAGAACTATAAATAGTTTGACATTTATGGAAATGTGCTTATTCACGTTCTTGCCAAGAACTAAATAACCCTTTAGTTGTCTTCCATTTGACCATGTATTTGTCATCCAGAAAATCAACACTTTTTTTTTTCTTCTCTTTTATTAACAATTTTGTCTCTTTTCAATGTTTTTGGCTCTTTTTTTTACGTTTAGGGCTTCTTTTCACTACCATGTATAAACACCACTAACAACAACTTATTAACAGTTTTACATTTACTACATTTTTGTAATTCGTGGTCAGTAAACCTGATTTATAGGAAATTAGACCTAATTCTTGAGTAAAAACAAAATAGAAGGCAGAAAGTATGAATTAATTAGACTCTGATAATTACAGGGTATATGTCAATGTTCAGTCTGTTTAAAAAAAAAAAAAAATTCTAATTGTTTTTTTATAAAACACCAAAAACTCAATGAAAGTAGAGATCCTATCTTTTGTTGTACTTGCGAACCGCGATGTGTGGAATAATCCATGTTATTCTTGGGTAATTAAATTTTAAATTTAGGTAGTTAAAAGGAAACCAATTTCTGATATAGACATTTTGAAAAATGGGTCAAATTTGACCCGAAGACAACACAAGGGATAAGAAAATTGATACCTCTCTCATATATATCCTTTAAATTTTAAGCTAGCAGAAGGTTAGCTTGCATAATAGTTTTCTGCTGAGGACAACCACCAGTAAATGTCGAAGTAAACATTTGTAAATCGACCTTTATTTATCAAACTATTGTTTCCAATGTCAAGGTTGGGCTTTTTCGCTCAAGATTGTTTTTGTAAGTGTTTCTCTTGTGTTTGCAGTGGCCCTCTGAGTCTGCAGCGGCCCCGGAGCAGGAGGCCCTCTCTGCAGGCTCCCAGTTTGTCGGTGTGGCGGCTGTTCTGGTGGCGTGCTTCTCCAGTGGGTTCGCCGGTGTCTACTTTGAGAAGATCCTAAAGGAGAGCAAGCAGAGCGTCTGGGTCCGCAACATTCAGCTAGGTCAGTATTCAATAATGAGTTGAATTAGTCCAGGCCAGTACACCAGCTGTTCGTACACATGAAATGTAAGTTCATGACATTTAATCAATGGATGTTGATCCACAGACATGATGTGAGATGTTTGAAGAAAAAAAAATGCTACCTCCATGTTTCTGAAGTGAGCTCTTGTGTGTGCAGTTTCCTTTCTTCCCTGCGCAGAGTGCAAGCTGTGCTTTTTACCTCCGATATATTTCTGTTAAGATGAATGTTCCTGTCTAGTTTATTTTTACCCTGGAGCGTGTGAGGCGTGTGTTAAGTCTCCTGCGATTCTTGGTGTGAGCTTGGAGCTTTTCACCTGCATTAAATGTTGGAGCCTAGATCTGCAACAAGAGCAGTAAAGAAAATGCTGTGTGTCTCTTTTTGTTTTTTGTTGTTGTTAGTAGCTGTAAATTAGTGCCGAAACCATTAGTTGATTAGCCTAGTTTGTATGAACTAATTAAAGTCATTTGAGAAGCAATGTATCAGACATTTCTACAGGACGGGGCCTATCTCCAAATCATACACGGGGAAGGGGATGATATGAAATGCATGTGCATGAGCCGTGATTGACATGCAGTTAGACACCCCCTATGACCCTGATTGGTGCATCTGAACGGGCAGCGGTGGATTTTTGCAAATCGCTCTACAGGCAGTAGGTGGTGTCAGAGGAGCCAGATTTTTTTTTATTACCTGCTCCATGTAGTTCTACTTGAACATAGGGTCAGTTTCAGCAAATATGACAGAACGCTAGTTTTGTAAGGCTTACCTACGGCACCTTTAATGGAAAATGAAAAAAATTGTTACTGCCTCATTAGGAATGTTGGGGAGAAAAGCAACATAGTTGGAGTACATGCTGTGGCAATATATTAAAGGAGTAGTTCGATATTTTTTGGAATTATGCCTATTTGCTTTCTTGCCGAGAGTTAGATGAGAAGATTGATTCCTATTTTATTTTTGACCACTAGATCTGAAGCTAGAGCCAAGAGAGGGTTAACGCTAGCTTAGCTTACATACGTAAAAACTGAAAACGGGGAAATGGCTAGCCTGCCTCTGTTCTTAGGAAATAAAAAGCTACTTCAAGCAGCTTTTTTAAAGCTCACTAATTAACAATGTATGTCTTATTTGTTGAATCTGTACAAAAAAACGAGGTGTAAATTGACAATTTTCGGTTTTGCGTCTATGTGCCAGACTATTTCTATTTCTGGTGCAACAACTGAAGCCTTAACTAAAACACGCTAAACCTAAAATTTGCCAGCCTTGCATTCTGTCTGAACACACAGGTGTCTTGGTACCATCTGAATGTCTCTCTTTAGTTGAATTGTTTATCAGACTTTGGGAGGAAATCTGTGGACAGATCTCGTGTGTGTGTGTGTGTGTGTTTTGCAGGGATGTTTGGGCTGGTGTTTGGCCTCTTTGGGATGCTGAGCTACGATGGAGAGAGGGTGAGGGAATCAGGAATGTTCCAGGGGTACAACACCGTCACTTGGACTGTCGTAGCGCTGCAGGTAACGCTCACTCCAATACCAGTGATTCAGTATGTATATAATATCACCAAGCCTCTGACGGTATCAGACTCATTTCATGGATCAGACTCCCTGCCGGCCCGTTCAGGTCATGCCTTTGTCCATCTGTGTCCGTGTGTTTGTTGTTTCTCCAGGCGCTGGGTGGTCTGGTCATAGCAGCGGTCATCAAGTATGCAGACAACATTCTCAAGGGCTTTGCTACATCGCTCTCCATCATCCTGTCAACTCTTATATCGTACTTCTGGCTACAGGACTTCGACCCCACTAGGTAGAGGAAGCAGCCACTACCTCTCCCTCTGTCTCGCTCTTGTATTTTTTCTTGTGTCTTACTTTTCTTTCTCATAATCCCAATTTCTTGAGCTGTCTGCTGTCGTCCACAGTGTGTTCTTCATGGGGGCTGTTTTGGTCATCGCAGCCACTTTCCTCTACGGCTACGAAGGCAAGCCGCCCCCCAACCCCAGCAGGGCGTAGGACACTCGCGGCTGACACTACAGCAGCTGTAGGAGGTCCTGTTAAAGCGTCAAGACATGGAGTTGAAAGGAGGACAGAGTGCTGAAAAAAAAAAAAAAGAGGGGCAAAGGTTTTTATCATATATTGTGATGCCGATAAAGGAAGTGACCGAGCAGAGAAGGAGGAGAGGAGGTAAGCAGGTTGGGAACACATGGCAAGAAGGTTAAAAACAAAAGGCAAGCACAGACACTGTAATGGGTCTCACACACCAAAAGTGCCTCAGCTGAAGAAGGGCAACCAATGAGAAAAGAAAACTGTCAAAACGGGATTGTATGTTTTTTCTTTGTTCCAATAAGTATCGCTGTAGAGATAATCCTGCCTGCCACACCTCCGCATCTGGAGCGATAGTCTCGGCAGGACCGACTGTTTGTGTTCATAAGAAGCCTGTTTGACTGCCAGTCACTGTAACTAAGTCACGCCTACACAATAAAGGGTTATAGAGGCAAACAGGCAGAAGTTTCTACATCTTCTTCAAAACCACTTTTTTTGTTTTAGACAACTTTAGCTCAAATTGTTGACTTGTTCACTTTAGAGTTGCGGTATTTAAGGCTCCGACTGTTTTCTTGTCCAAATTTGAGACATTTGACATTTATGTGCCATTCCCCCCCCCCCCCCCCCCCCCCCCCCCCCCGAAATGAGCCTTTTTCTAGCCATTGTTTTACTCCAAAGCTCTGTACAATACCACAAGCTCTCACAGTCAAATGGTTTAGGATGCCTGGGAGGCATAACCGGGCATAACACTCAATGCACCAAGAGCCTTTAGACTACGGTAGTTGCAGTGACCAAAACTAGTGTTGTTTCCAAAATGGTTCCAGTGTTACGTTTTGTTCACTTATTTTTGGAAACAGTTTTTGTTGCCAGGCAACATATAGTCATTGGGATGTCCTTGATAACCAGTGACAGAATTACTGTATGACTGGTGTCTGGTGGAGTTTAATGTGTTTTACAGTAATCTGGGTGTATGATTAAATGCTACAGGAATAAACTAATCGAATACTTGAGCCACGCTGTTCTCGGCTGTAACTGTGTTAATGATAAGAAGATATAGATTCCTGATGGGACAATTTGATTATGTGGGGAAGATTATTTTGTACATCTTTAAATTATGTTAACCTATAAATCTATTTGAATTATCTGTTTAACGTATGTATTAATTGGTTAGGCTTTTACATGACTTTTCAAAGCCACGGAATATAAACATCCAGCTCCTTACGTCCTTGTGCTGGTGTAACACTACACGCTGTTGATTTTGTGGTAAGGTGATCAAAAATGGCGGAATGTGGCCCAGCTAACTCTGACTGTACTGAATTATACTGATAACATCAGACATGTGTGAGGCATTACTTACAGTGGTTCTCAACCATCTTTGAGTCGTGACCCCCCCCCCCCCCCCCCCGAATAATGAGGTTACGCCTCACCCTGCTGATTTAGAGGGATTTTTTTTTGTGAATGCTCTGATTAATACATGTAAACAAATAATCAAGCTAGCCCCTGGCCTTGTACAGTGTGATCCAGGCTCCATGGACTTTTGATGCATTTGTGACTTTTTCCCTCCCCCTGACCTGCCTCTGACCCATTTCTATGTTTCAGGAACTCATGATTTACAGCTCTGAATATAACATTAAATGTGCCAAACTCACACAGTAATGTAAAATCATTCCCCAGTCTAGAATATGCTATTTCATTTTTTTTCTCCCCAATAATCTGAAAACCCCCAGAAATGATCTTGTGAACCCCCCCCCACCACACACACACACACACACACCACACACACACACACACACACACACCACACACACACACACACACACACACACACACACACACACACACACACACACACTTTGGGGTCCTGACCACCAGGTTGAGAACCACTGATTTACATCACAGTTTTACTGGTGTTTTTCTTTGGAAGTTTTTTTCTTCTTTTTTTTCTTGGGATAAAGCGGGTATAATTAATAACTTTATTATTTTAATTACCAATATGTGAATCTTTTATAAAAGAAAAATGTTTCCTTTATCTTTTCTGAATGTGTTACTGTCTTGAATTCCTTGTGTATCTCCCCTATAATCCCCCTGCCGTCGGATTCTTGATTAATTAAGTACCTTGTCTAATTTAATACTTGGCACGTCGCCCTAGAACTGCAAACTACATGACATGAATACATTCACACTTTGATATTTTTGGCATTTGTTTTAATGCGTTTAAAAACACTGCATGCAAAAGCCAGACAGTCAAAGAGAAAGGACTGTAACATGGCAGAGTGCCAGGTCCTTCATATTATAACACTGTAAAACACCGTCACCCAGCCATTTTCACACCAATGAACTGTATCAGACTCCGATCATTCAGCAGAACAAGTAGAAAATAACATGTTAAGCTTCTCATGAAGGGCCGTGTACCGCTCTACCTCCAGTCCTCAGGCACATCTGTTACTGTAAAAGACACTTGAGGCCCTGATACACACAGACAGCAGACTGTGTGACCTCATGGTCAAGTATAAATGTATTTTTGCTCAACACTTCATTTTATTTATTTTTAAAGATTATTTTTTTAGGGCATTTTTATGCCTTTATTTCCGCAGGACAGATGAAGCATGAAAGGGGAGAGAGAGGGGGAACGACATGCAGCAAAGGGCCGCAGGTCAGAGCCGAACCCGTGGCCGCTGCGTCGAGGAGCAGACCTCCATTTCTGTGCGCCCGCTCCACCAACTGAGCTAACCCGGCCACAACACTTAATTTTTAATAGGGGCAACATGTGGAAAAGGTTTCTGCTTGCTTTCCCCCTATAAAAGACTCAATAAGATCCCCTACTTAGATTCTCCAGGTAAAAGTACTGCTCTAGCTGTTTCCCTTGATTGTCAATGTGGGCTCTCCGATGCCTCACAAACAGCTTCTGGGTCATGGCTACAATCAGCATGTTGTTAGAATATCCAGTGTCCATGCTTCTCTATGTTGCAGGATGTGCAATACACAGGCAGGGCCACTCCTAGGGTCGTTCCAGATGATGTGTGCGTGCGAAGGCTGATTTGGTTTGCACCAGGAGTAATGAGCAGCAGCATGGGTAAGATAACGTGGTTCCATCCTCCATCTCTCTTCATCTCTGTCTCATCTGGACCAGCTCAGCACTTCCGCGGCACGTGTTTCACTGGCCCGGTGAGTGTGAATAAACAGAAATACAACGTATAGATCTGCTTGGAAAACAACCGGCAACATTTTCAGATCTAACATGATTGTGAAATGTTCATATTCTGTAGTCCTAAATCCTCATAAAAACACATTTTATAAAAGCTCATAATGGCACGGTTTGTCTGTGTAAACGAGATACCGCGCCAATCTTTAAAGGGTCACTTCATCCAAATAAAATAAGAAAGCACATTTTCTTACCTACTCCTGTCAGTATCTCACCATGTAGAAAGTTCCCGTTTTATTTTTTCAGATATCTATCATTTAGTACAATGGAGGCGAATGCAGGGCCGCATGTTGGTGTCCAAGGCTTTGACAAATTTCATTTAAAAAAAATCAATAACATGTCTCATCAGAAGGTTTTCATTGTAAAAACTTTCTACTGAAATAGTTCCTATGACAACTGTTGATATCAAAGAACCATGGATTAGTCAGAGTAACCGAGACACTGTTTTTGGAAAGACATATTGCTGTTGAATCTTGGTGGGAGTATCGGTCAGTCGGTCCACCACTTTGGTCCCTAATGAAATATCTCTACAACTACTGATGGATTTCCACAATATTCTGTACACACAGTATATTCAGAGTTCCTAGACAATATGTCCTAATTATTTGGTAAGTCTTCCTCTAGCTCCACTATAGGTTTGACATATTTGGTGCTTATATAAAGTATAGATTACTATATGGGTGGTGAGATTTTTATGGTGCCCAGAGGATAATTTTTTGAATTACTGAACTACTTACTTTATTAACTGACTTTTCTACTAAAAGTCCAAACCTCCATTTGTCCGCTACTGTGCTTATGACCAAATACCTGCAAAAAAAAAAAAGACATTACCATCAGCCTTGGCTGTACTTTGTTCAAATTAGCAATTGTTACTAGCAAAAACAAAGATAATTAACATGTTAAACATACTTGCTAAACATCAGCATGTTAGCATTGTCACTGAGAGCATGCTGGCATATACTTTAACTACAGCCTCAGAGCTGCTCACATGCTGCTTGAATGCAGTTTTGTCAAAGCTTTGATCACTAAAGACATTTCATTCATCTCCATTGTATTGGTTGCAAGACGCAAATCTCACAATATGATATTTCCAAACTTGGACAAATAAAATCCGAAAAACTCTGCATGGCTAAATATTTTCTTTGTGATTCAGGTGAACCGATGCTTTAAGTCTTCTTGTGTAAATACAGTTCTCTTTCACTACAATCTTTGCTCTTAAAGATGTGTTCTAGCTCTGTTTGTCCTCTTACAGCCACTGAAGGCAGACTCATTTAATTAATTGTAAAATAAAGTCACCTTGCTTTTTCACCTCCCAAACCTGATTAGATGGGACAGGGGAAAGACAATGTTTCTTTACTGTTGGAGGCTGTCGTCAACACAGGCATCACTGGCTTTCAAAAGGCAGGGAGGGAGAAGCTCTGCAGCTTGGATGAACTGGCCATTTGTGATTGAAAAGCAAAAAACCAGCTGCAGGGCTTCATGTAAGATTCTTCTCAATGCACAAATTGTGTGCATATCATGAAATCCAAAAGCTGTGATTTCTACGTTTTCTGTGAATATGTAAAAAAGCAAAGTAGCTCTAAGGATGCATGTTTCTTGGACAATCTTTCTGTTTATAAATCATCTTGAAAAATGCCCCTCCCTGTAGCATAACCATGAATGAGGCCCATGTGTGAGCGTGAGTGTGAGTGTGAAAGAGGCAGTCTGGTGTGACAAAGCAGCAAGCCTGGACCCAACCCTGGGTCTCCGTTATAGAAAACGCACAATATACATGGCTGCACATCATCCTGTAACATTTCAGTTAATATTATAGTTCTCTCTGTCCGTAATGAATACACCCCGCAGCAGTGTTGTATGGCACACAAACACTATCCCCTTTCCTTGGTTGCACGCTTACACAGCACTGAAGAACCTTTTTTTGAACAGGGCCTGTGTTTAGGCTCGATCATTTCTTTCTGGGACTGAGTAGCTACAATACAGGCTTGAGTTACATCCCAGTACTAACGGCGGATTTCAAAGTTAGCTTTGCTCAGTTGTGCTGGGCTGCAGTGAAGGCCTGGATGCCCAACAGCTCAACAGCACCAGAAGTGGAGACCACCATACTTTATTGATCGTCAAAGGCAGCGGTGGGGAAATTAAGGCAGTTGTCCCCTCGTTACTTTACACACAAAAAAAACTGCAACTCTGATTTGCGCCATTGGCACAAGTCTCAGCCTGCTTATAGATCTTAAGTTTGTCTGGTTAGTCTGATTATCATTTATGCCGTTTCAATGAAGTGACGCACTATGATGTGGTGTAACTAATGGCCAATCAGATGCTCTCAACGCTCTACTTGGGTGGTATGACAACAAGCGGAGGCCCTCTTCTTGGCCTCCACATCAGAACCTGGGCGTCGTTGGCGTTGGGCCTCCCCATGGCGTTAGCAGTGATGGGCTCCATGCGGGTCAGCACCCGCGGCTGGTCCTGGTGCACCCGGCCCACCAGCCTGGCCCTGGAGCCCAGAGGCAGGGACGGATCCACTGCGATATCGACCTTCATCCTCCACTTGATGGTGTGGAGCAAGATCTTTTCCTTGGACGTGGTGTTGAGCGCCACCAGCCAGGTGGTGAAGCTCTGGTCCCTTTTGATGTTAGTCAGTAAGGGCGTGTTGGATTCACTGACCGGCACAGCCCAGGTAACGCTGGGATAAAAATTGTCATTCATGCTAACGATGAAGCGGGATGGCTTAGAGGTGGGGCCCACAATGGTGACAGTCTCTGTTGTGTTTCCATACCAGGGGTAACTCACACCGTCTGAGTCGCTGATGGCCCTCACCAGGCCTTCTCGTAGCTGAGGCAGCTCCCAGCTCGACCTGAAAGGAGACAGACCGTATGAAACTGGAAACACAAGTTTTCTGGGTAACTGTGTACCATTCAGTTCAAGGAATAAGTTTGGTGATATTCTTTATTTTCATTACCATCAACAAAAGACCAAAACCGACAATGACTTTAATCCTACTGACACTTATTGTCTGTGTGACCGAAGCCAGATATACTGCAGCTTACAGCACAGTACACTTCTCCATTACTGCAGCAAGGTGAGAATGTAAACTACTTAAGGTCAGCAGAAACAGATCTTCAACTGCGGTTAAGATGTTTTTTTAAAAGCCCAATCAGTAATGTTTTACACACACAATCTGCAGATACATTCTCATGGTTGGACCTACAGATAAACATGTGCATTTTGTGAGTTTCGCAACTGAAAATAAGACTTGTTTTGTCACATGAAGCAATTTCAAGATGTTATTTGGGGTTCTGGGAAATTGTAAAAAAAAAAACATTGTACATTTATTTATTTTTTTAGACCAAATGATTATTGAAATAATAAAAATTGACAGAAAATTATCATTAGTGTCTAGTTTTACATCAAGAAACAGTAAATGAGCCACCAATCAATTAAGAAGTGATAGCAGTTCCACTGTTTTGCATTGTGGTGATTAGGTAACTCTTTTATTCACATTTGGATAAGGGATTGCTGGCATACTCGTGTTATCGGAAGTGTGAAAAGTTGTGAAATTTAGTTAACAAGGAAAATAAGCCTCAGAAAGGCTTTAAAATTCTTCATCCAGACACAATCTTGCAATGAGACTACAAAAGCCGCCTGTAATTGCTACATGGGGTTCAGTATGTCAGTGGATTATCTCATCTCTTTGTTGTGCCAAACAGTTTTTGTCATCTGGTGTCCCCCTTCCATCTATTTGTTGTGCTTATATGGCCAATCCTAATTCCACCATAAACCCCAATCTCCCACTCCTAAACCCAGCAGGATTAAACACCCCCTCACACATGCTCTCAGATAAAAGTGTGTGTGTTGTGTGTGTGTGGTGTGTGTGTGTGTGTGGTGTGTGTGTGTGTGTGTGTGTGTGTGTGTGTGTGTGTGTGTGTGTGTGTGTGTGTGTGTGTGTGTGTTGGTTGAGGGCATGGGGGAGGACATTTCTCCGTGGTCACAATTTGAGTGTGAGAGCATCAACTGTTCCTCTAATAGCAGCTTTTCTATTTAGGTGCCAGAGTCACAGGAACAGAATCTGTCGGTGGGCGTTTGAATGAAGGAGGTTGACAAGCACAGTTAACCTGCTGCGTGCACAAATGCTCCTCTATGCAACTCAGTGGGGTGCACATGCATCAACACGTTATTAAAGGTACATAGTGTACAAGTATGCACGCAGGCTCTTTTTTTGTACCTAAAAACACGTCACAAGGGTGTAATGAGGACGCAGGTGACAGAGGTGTGAACTCACATGCCGACGTCTCCATAGGTGTTGTAAAACTCCATCTGGGTGCACGCCTGGATCCAGCCCACCACCCATGTCTCATTGCGAGCAATGGGGGGCATCACAATCCGCGCCGAGGCTTTGAAATAGGGCGTCTTGTACCTAAGCACTATGGGCGAGTTCTCCTCAATGACAGTCGGGCAGTGGTCTATGGTGGCGGACAGGTCGTACACCACTATGTTCTCCCGTTTAATGCGAGACTTGTTACAGGCGATACTCTGGATGCAACCCATGGCTGTGCACGTGAAGGTGATGGTCAGGAGCAGCCAAGTGAGCCTGCCAGGCCTGGGGAACAGCACTGCTGACCGGGACTCGACCAGTGTCAACACTATGAGGCCGTGCATCAGATGAAACTGTAAGGCAAATGTGGGTGCTACCACGCTGTAGGCCCGAATCAGAATCACAATAAGGCTTCAGTGGGATCACAACAGGCGGGGCCGCTGGGTCCAGTGAGACCAGGATCCAGGTTCAAGCCCCCTGTGTCAGCAGGCACCTGCTTCGCTGATGCATGGGCACATCGACCCGCTCCAGGGGCGCTGCTCAGTGGCTAACCCCGTGCTCTGACCTCTCTGGAGGCTGCAAGCCACAAGAGAAACACCCTGCAGGGATTAATAAAGTGTCACATGAATTTTTGATTCAGGTATGATTGTATCCTCTCCACTCAAACAGTGCACACTGTCTGTTTCCGTGTGCCCTCTCCTCGAGGATCCGAGCCGTCTGCACTCCTGCTTGGACCCCTGCATGTAACCTTTGATCCTCTTCTTCCTTCCCCGAGCTGTCATGTCACAACAGGCGTCCGGGGACCGGCGGACACCGGGGCGCAGGCAGGGGGACCCTGTGGTCGGGCTTCGAGGCTTGTTGACGCGCCACTGTGCGTGAGATGCTGCTGCTGCTGCTGCTGCTGCTGCCTAGAACCTGAGCGGCGGCGTTACTGTCCGTCATGCCTGTCGCCTCGACGGGAGGGAAACCCGGTGAAACACGCAAAACCTTGGAGTCCGAGCATTTGTGATTGGGAAAAACAGCTTCCTCCTGCAGAGTTAACGACACAGGCTGGTCTTTCCCGATCAAATCGGGGGAGACAATGAGCTGCAAATAAACCGACTGTCAACATATGTTAGGCTATAGACTGATGAAACATTGACATTATGGCTACAAAATATCAGAGAAACGGTAATCATATTAACCGTGAATTGGGCCGCTCGGCATCCTCATTTGATGAGAGCTGCGCGGCTGTGTGTCGCTGTTCAGCCTGCGTGGTGCTGAAGATGCTAAATGGACCAATGAACGGCAGAGGGAGACTGAAGGCGTGGGAGTGCCCGCGTCTGCACAGTAGTAGCTTTGCGACCTCTTTCCTCCATATTGGAATAATGCTTTCTAATCGCATAAAAACAGAGCAGACAATGCCCACATAAGCCCTGGTCGATGGGCTGTAATTCTGTTGAATGGGTCTGTAAGATAAAGCAACAGGTGGATCTTTGCTGAAACTCAGGAACGATTTTTGTGATTATTTAGCCCAAATATTGGGGTTATAAAACATCATTCCATCTCTTATTGTTAATACATTTTAATAATACACACTGTAATGAAATAGAAAGAGATGGGGTGTTTCTTATTTTGTAGAGAACCATTTGATTGGTTAGTGGCAGTCAGATGCAAAAGGCGTTTTGACCCCTTTCACAATAAAACTGTCTTGCACGAACAAATTTACCACAGGGTCAATTAGTTGTCCCAGTGCATTATTATCATGGAGTTGTAGAAGGTAAAAAAAAACCTAAGCACCTTAAGGACTTTTTTAATGGCAGTCAACACAATAAACAATGGGTTGTTAGACTGCTGGAAAATGCAAAGCCAACCAACACAGGATGGCCCTACACTCTTTTTATGCACTAAACATTGTAAATTCATCTTCTGTGATGACCTGTGTTATGCTTTTTAACTTTCAAGCTGCTATGGGTTAATGCATGGGTGTAGGGTTAATGGACAAAAACAGTCCTTGTGGCAGCAAAGGTTCGGCACATAGACTGGAAAAAAATAAGGTTCAGTATCATTTCACAGGAAGATGTCATTATAAATGTAGTACTAAATCAAAGAGTGTAAACAGACAATTATAACTTTTACACTGTAGTCGCTTGTGAAAGAAAAAGTATTTCTCTTGTTGGCTAAGAAACTGTGAAAGTCTGTTTTATGTACGATAACTTTTATTTTGAAAACATCCGATGCGCTACATCATCATTTCCGTGTGGCAAGCCAGGCAGGCTGCTGATTCACATACAGCAGTCAAACTACGTCCGGCATTTATGAAATATAACCATGTCGCTGATATAAACTGTGGACACCCAGCGACAGAATTCTCTACCAGGTTACAATGGTGAGTATCTGACATTTTATACTACAGTTAAATGTGTGAGAGCCTCAAAACTAGCAACGTTACTTCCACATGTGCTAAGCTAACCAAAGCTAGTGTTAAGTTGGCTAATTTAGCTCAAGTTGTAGCGTTTGCTGTCAGGGTTAATGCTCTGCTTGTCACCTGTAACTTTCTTCTCACAAGCTTTCATTTTATTTTCTCTTCATAAACACTAATTATAACCAGTCGAGCACAATGTAACGTTATTCAAAATGATATCAATTCAAATTCAAATAAGCTTTATTAGCATGACCATAGTGACATACAGTATTCAATAATGTAGGGTTTTTATTGAGACTTTAGCCCATAATGTCATAAACCACGCCATATGATAGTTCTAACTGAAAAAAGGGCTTTCTTAGTCTGTTAAAAAGCCAAAACATATAAATTCATAATATGGATACAAATATTGGAAAAGCTTTAACAACATATAGCTGAACTACATTTTTTCATATGTTTTTCTGATTGATGTAAGTGACGACGACGACAGTGTTAATATTATTATTATTATCATCATTATCCTGCTTGGATGCCTTCATATTGTGGTAATTCTCTCTGCATGCTATAGGTTACCGTTCTTTAATGTGATTTGATCCCTGTAGGTCCCCACAGACTTTAAAGCCCTGATCCAGAGGTTTTATCAGCTGCAGGCTGAGCGGGTAGAGACGTATCAGCTCTTTGAAGAGTAAGTTTAAATCTAGTTATGACCCTACCACACTGTTGTTAAAATATTGTAAAATTAGAATCACATTTCCTCCCGTCTCCAAGGAGCATTGTCCTTGATTTCAGGAACATAATCATAGAAATTTAAATTGTACTCCTCACTTTTATTTGTGGTGTTTTCTGCCTTCCAGAGGACATGAGGCCTACTTGAGGACAGGGCCCCATTATGACTTCGACCACTACAGGCAGCTGGTCCATGAGATAACACAGGCCTTCTGCGGCATTTCCAAGGAAGTGCTGGAGATCAAAGAAAAGCTGCACCAGGAGTTTGACAGGCCAGCTCTTTCTGAGCACATTGAAAAGCTGCAGAGCAAAGAGAAGCAGAAACTTGAACTGGTATGTAACCACTTGCTGTATGTTTTTTATTTACTTTTTAAAACTAAATCCAGACAGCAAGCAGTGTAAAAGCCAAGAAAATCAACATCAAATAAAATGAACAAGTACACAGGTTGACCTACATATAGAAGGTGAAGGTTATATAATCAGCAGGCTAGTCTGGATCAACGGAAGGACATTTCCAGGATAATTGCCTGACATCTGATCTCTGTGTGTTGCCGTTCTCAAACTCCGTTCGCTTCGGAAAACCACAACAGACTTCGCGCAAGCTACACGCTGAAAGTGGCATGTTTTAAGAAGATTTGGATGGTGCAACATGGCAGACCAGCTTGGTTTGTTCAGGAAATAATTTTTAAGATTAACAAATAATCTGTTTACGGTATTTACTATATATCTAACTGGGATGTTTTTGGACCAATTGGAGAGGATTGCTATGGACCAAGTACACTCAGCGATACACTGGTAAGAACTAATTACATATAGCCATGTATCCAGCTATTTAAATAGCTGATGCTCCTGTATTGATTGAACAGTTATTTTATTATTGTTTGTGGCGTTTTCTTTTCGGGGTGCAAGTGTTCCTCTGAAATAAGTATCTCTCAGAGAATATTTTGCAGAGCCGCTGTGTCTGGGACTTGGCGCAGCCCAAGGAAATACAGACTAATGATAAGTATACACAAACATCATAGTTCAGATCAAGAGACAAGCAAATGGTTGAGAGGAAAATTATTAGATTGATATTTAAATAAGAAGAAAATGATTTAAAAAATATATATATATTAAAAGGGGGTTCATAAGTAAAGAAATTAAAATCCAACTGTGAAATTAAATACATCAAATAGCTAAATTCAGAATTTTTTTTCTCGCAATTTGCATTTTGATTTATTTAGTAATATGTAGATGCTGTTTCATTTAATCTACTGTATGTAATGGAGGATTCATTTATTTTTTTTCCTTTGCAAATTCTTTGTATAATTTTGTTTTTACTGTTATTCAATATTAGTATTGCTGTATAACCTTTATTTCAATCCTTTAGTATTTGTCATGTAATGCAGTTCTACTACCAGTGCATAAGTTTTGTGTGTTTGATATAATTCCAGTGTTTTACCACAAGGAGGCAGACTTATTCAAAACATTTCATCCTCTTTCTCTCATTTCACCACTGTCATGTTAAGGATTCAGTGGTTGTTAATATGCTGGCTGCTCAAGTCATAAATGTCTGAAAGCAAACACCATTTAAGAATGAAGACTGCAGATGCTTCAGATGGGAACATTTGGGTTCTGATTCAAGTCCGTGACATGATAGCTGCAGTCTGTCTGTGACGCTCGTTAGACAGTTTGAGGCTGGTGTTAAAATGTTGCGCCTCAGTGCTTTCCACATGTCCACATGTTCACACATCTAGTGTTCAGAGGTGATGTGTAGCACTTTTTGTGTGAAGTCCTTTAGTATTAACTCAACGTCCTTTCTGCCAGTAACGTCATAAAGCTTCTATTATCTTATAGTTCATCTGTCTCCCCTCCGTCCCCCGTTGATAAATGGTTTGCATAAATCTTATCTGATGTGCCTTCTCAACAGACAGCCAAGCTGCAGCTGGCCAGGCAGCGGGCCCAGGATCACCCGGAGGACGAAGACTGTCAAGAACAGATTCAGGAGATCAAGCACGAGTAAGAGCAGCTATTACCACCCCCCAGTTTACTGCGTTCGCTCCCTGCTGACCCAGCCACTCACTCACTATCAACCTGCTGTCAGCTGCACAACTTCCCGTTTATTTCCTCATTTAACAGGCTATTCTTTAGAAAAAAATGTGTTACTTAACTAATGTGTTTTTCCAGGATCATCAAGAACAAAGAGGTTCTGAGTGAGATCATGCAGGACTTTAAGTATGACTCTGAGGAGTGTGATTGACAGGCGGCTCCCAGGAGGCCTGCAGCCGCCCTCTCACATCACCAGACGGCAGAGCTGATAGATTGGCTCTGCTGCAACTTCCATCTTGGACTCGTCGGCTGAACTTATCGATCCCCCAAATGGCTCCACCTGCTCCCCGCTGCGGGTTTTAACTCCCCCTGGGGACCTTTAAACTTCTGGCCCCTGTGTTTTATCTGTCAGGGGTTTTGGGTTAATCCCACACTCAGCAAAAAAAAGAAAGAAAAAAATTGTGAAAAAAATGGTACTCCTTTAAAAGGGGTTAAAAATCCCCGGAGGTTGGCCCTGTATTTTTTTTTAATTGAAAAATTTTGTTTTTTAAAGAAATTTAAAAAAGAAATTTTCCTAAGAAAAATTTGATTTTTTTACGTTTTATTCATTAACTCAGTATTTTTTTTTTCGGAGCTAAAAAAAAAATCTGAGTAAAAAGGGTACTCAAAAAAAATAAAATTACGGTCCATACACCCAAGGGATTTTTATTGGAAATTTTCTGTTTTTTTAAGAATAATTTTGTAAATTTAAATTTAAAATAAAAAATTTCCACTTTTAAACCCAAGATAAATTTTTAAAACATTAGATCAAAGTGGTTTTTTTATATCTTGGTAAAAACCCAAAATTTTGTATGGGCAGTAAAAGAAATAACTTAAAACTTGAAAGAAAGTTAAAAAAATATAGCCCGTATGAAAATTTTTCAAAAAAAGGTAGAACAGAAAATAAATATTACAGTTAGTAAGGCCTTTTTACAACACCGTCAGGAATATTGAAGAATATAAGGGTTTTTAAGACATTTTTTTTGGGAGCTTCCACTTGATGTCTAATTACGTTGAAAGGGTTCAAATTTGATTTTTACTTTTGTTTTCACTGAACAAAAGGTGAAACAAAAAATTAGCATTTGGAAATAAAGTATTTTTTGTTTGTTTTTCTTAAAGGAAACAAAAAAAGGGAAATTTTTTGGGTTTGGGGGGAAAGTTTCTTAGAAAAAAAATCTAAAGGGGTCACTTCTTAAAAAGGGGTAAATAGTATTTTTCACAATTCAAAAATTCATAGTAAAAGGATTAAAAAGGAAACTATTGCAGATTAATTAAAAAATTGTTAAGGGCATTTTTTATTTAAACCCTATTCCAAGGAATTAGATGTAGAGGAAAATTATCCTAATGACCAAAACAATAAAAATCTCACATATTCAGATTAGCCTGGAGAAAACCACAGCTCTACAAACATACTTCGCAAAACGTTTCTTGACCTGGAAAAGTAAGGTTTGGGATGTTTTGTACATTTTGTTCCCAGTTGCCTCATGTTACTACCATTGCTTTAGTATAAATTAACATCAAAGTCTCATCAAATACTTGCACTACATTAAGTAGTAACACCCCCCTGGAATAAAAGTACAGTTGCTGAAGGCTGTAACATTTGTGTCAGTGCAAACAGAGCTAACAGATTTGGCCAGCGGAAATGGCAGAAAAAGGCTGAATTGTCTCACTGCAGTTATCTTCCACTCGGGCCCTTTAAACTCAAGTTAAGGCGGTATGACCAAACACTGCAGTATCGCTCACACAGCTGGGACCCTCGGGGCCACTTATCCGTCAGTTTCTTGATGCTGTTCTGGAATTAAACACCACAGTGGTGCTGAGCGGTGCTGCTATGAATTACTGTCTTGTAGAATCTGAAAAGACAAAAAGCAGATGGTTCACGCTGGGATAATTCCACGGGAAAAAACGTGTCATTTACAATCATCACAATTATTGCTCTGACTGGCTACCGCTTCTCTGTCGTCCTCGCTTTGTCTTTCTTCGCATTGTCTTCTTATTCTCTGCGTATCGCTCCCAGCTCCCTGATACCTTTCTCTCAAGGTAATCAATGAGAACCTGTCACGGTTTGCGAACAAAGACATTATTCAGGCCACAGCGTGTGCCCCTCTTAAGCACAAATACCCAGAGACTGCTGAGCTAACTGAGTCAGGTGGGGTGAGAGTTTTGTGAGTTCAAGGACTGAGCAGCAGAGGATGTGGCCAATGATCTCAACTCCTCACAAAGTCACGTACTGTAAATGCACAGATGATGCCGGGTCTCTGCGTGCCATTTGGCCCGAGTTATTTTAGTCAAAGGGGCTCCTTATGCCAAGAGAAAACAAAAGAAACACATAACACGTGCGCTGTGAATTGCATTTACATGCTCATTGCTCTGTGTTGTGGTCATCAGCGGAAGATCAAGTCCACATCGTTAAAATATGTAATATGTATGAGTGCGTCTGCTTTCAAGCTCAGAATAAAGTCATAACCGCACATTTTACCTGATCATAAAGTACAGACTGAAACTTCCCCGAGCCAATCAGTTCAAGAGAAATCAGTCCTCTTTGTGTTTGTAAATATGCTGACCACATGGTATAAAAAAGGCAGGGTCAGAAATTCAGTTCAGGACTTAAATGCAGCTGTGTGTCTGTCTGTGTGTGTGTGTCTGTGTGTGTGTCAGGAGAGATAATGAAAAGCGAGAGATTATCTGCTTACCTACCTGGTTGCGCGTTTTGTGCGACTTCTGCAGCCACACCCTCCACTGATCGTACAGTTTGATTGACATCCCGCTGCAGCCGGATACGTGCTTGCGGACCCAGCCGAAGAACTGCTTGAGTTCCCGCCGCAGGGTGGAGTTCTGCTCGCCAGGCTTAGGATCGCAGGAGCCGCTCTGCAGCCGCTCTGGGAGAGGCAGGGAGGGAGAGAGTGGGAGTGAAGAAAGGCAGAGGTAGGAGAGAGGGGGGGGGGGGGAGAACGAGAGAACAGCGTCAAGGTTATAGTTAGGACAAGTGTTAGTGCAAGGTGCTGTAGAGGCTAATCCTGCACCATCTGCTTGATGTGTCAACATAAATGTGACTGACATGGTTCATATTCAAATGTCCTATAATTGTTTCTTTTTTCTAACACAACACCTCTCTGGAAATAAGCCCTGACAGTGAACCTGGTAAAATACGGTAAATTTAAATAATTTTTTAGCCATGCTAACAGGCACAGCGGGTCTGTCAGTCAGTCAGGCCAGCCCTTTGGTCCAGACGGAAATATTGATCACAACATACCTGAGCTTAGTTTTTAGTAGGATAGAAATAATACTTATTTAACATCAGTACCAAACCCTAAGATAATGCTCTGGTGTATTATTAAATAAAGAAACATTTACAGTAGCTCACCTCTCTCTACTTAAGAGTCTTCTGGTAAAAAAAATGCTGTCGCTCAATGAACATTTATGATGATTCATGTTGCTTAAATTTCACAAAACCTGATGTACACAGTTTCATATAAAAGAAATGTTACTCAGTGTAATGTCCTAAACTGTGGCGGTGATTTACCATATTTCTATTTTTGGGGAGGAGAGTCGTAAGTCTGCTACAATCGATTCTTTTTGGCAAAATACAGAGCCCGATAACAACTTCCTCCCTCTAGGGACTAAATACCGCATGACCTATGTAACTCATTATCTGCTCCCGCTGCTTCTACTCAAGCTTTATAGGCCCTGTGTGTGCTGCGACGACAGACAGCCAGCTTTTTAACTTGATCAATCTTTGAAGCCGACAACCAAAATCTATCAAAATGTCCCCCTGGCTCTTTGCAGTTCGTCTAATCCTCTGCTGGGAGATCTCTATCAAGGTATCTAGCCTATTGATGTTTGGTTTCTCCTGGGTCACATGCGGTTTGGATCTACTTGTTCAGGATGTTGAAACAGGGATAAGGACATTGTTTTTTCTGGCTTCAATTGGCAATGAAAGGTTGATTATTAGAACGAACGGTCAAGATTTGCGGGCATCGCAGATGTTTGAGAAGCATTTAAAAGCCATTTAAAACATGAGGCACCATTTTGGTAATTCGGTCTTGTACTAAAAGTTCCTCTGCAATGTGCTCACCACTGCTGGGTGTAGAGGCGGCAGCCGGATGGCTCCAGTCACTCCAGATGCCGGGCTTCCTGGAGCCATAGATGCCCACTGGATTGCACCTCACCTGGACAAAATAGACGGTCCCGGGCTGGAGGCCTGCGAGCCGACATGACGTCTGGTTACCGACATCATCCACCACCTGAGAGAGGGAACAAAATGACAGAGAGGATGTAATAAAAACAGTCAAAATCCTTCTCAACTCCAACTAAACGGAGATATTTGCTACATCTTTTATCACTGTTGTTATTTTTTAGCTGTGACCAGCAGCTCTATAGTTCTCTCTGTCGCTTGTTTGGTTGCTCCACAAGAGCTTCCCCCCCTTTTTGCAGCCACGCCAAGTGTGTTTGTGAGGTTGTGGTGTGTGTGTGCGTGAGTGCGTGCATGCGCGTACGCGGTTGCATCTATTCTAAATTTGCCTATAGCACATATAATGTAGTGTTGATATTAATCCTCTTATTTAAAGACATATTGTATGTACCCACACAACAGAGAAAAGAACATAAAGAAGCTCTGGGGAAAAAAAACAAAGAAGCAGTTTAAAAGAATGTAAATGTTTCTAAAAGCTTCACTTCTGCACTTCTGGATGAAAGCCAGAAAGTTAAAAAGAACCAGCAAAGAACCAGGCAGCAGTCAAGGTTTTTACACAAGACGTTTGCAAGTTTGTAATGAAAGCACGCGCAGGAGGCTGGAGATGCAGCAGGAGCGAGTTTTATGTTCATCGTTTAATGGATCAGTCGATGCCGCACATCTAATATTTTCACAGCTGCCTCAGAGGTGTCATAGCTACTGTGTGTGTGTGTGTGTGTGTGTGTGTGTGTGTGTGTGTGTGTGTGTGTGTGTGTGTGTGTGTGTGTGTGTGTGTGTGTGTGTGTGTGTGTGTGTGTGTGTGTGTGGAGACCACCTTCCATTCACTGCTGTCCTCCAGCCTGTAGCGTATCTGATATTTGGCCTGAAACAGAATGTCCTTGAGCTCGGGGGGGCTGGCCCAGCGGACTGTCAGCTGGTCCTCGAGGTCGCCGACACGACTCACCTGCACGTTGGCAGGAGGGTCGGTGGTCACTGCACGAACAAGGACAATTGTTCAAAGGTTTGCATGCAGCAGATGTTCAGTAGTCAGGGTAAAGGTACAAGAGGCCTGAATGACCTCGAGAGAGAGATGAAACCTACAGTGAATATTGTACTGTAAACACCGATAGCGTTCTTCATGGTGAGGATGATCAGTGCTGAGCCAGCAAACTGCCATCTGTCTCATATTTGAAAGGTATAATATGTAGTAAGTGTGGCCCATTGTTGGTAACCATATAGCATTCAAAGGTAGCCCCTCCTCCCCGGCTCAACAGCCAGAGAAAGAGAGAGAGAGCAGCATGGTCAAGCGAGCTAGGGAGTGAATGAAGAGAAGGAGCGCTGAACAAAGCAGTGAATCAGAGGAAGAAAAAGGTTATCTTCTGATTGTTTCACAGCGGTTATGTTCTAAAGCACGAATAAACACACCCACACCTCGGTGGGAACGTGCCACATTGCAGAGTTTCATGCTGTGTGTCGGTTAAACTGCGTGTCTGAATGTGACGCTAAGGGGCAAAGCGGTGGTTTGTATTATTATTATTATTATTCTCACATCTTTGTTACGGTGACTGGTCTTTTTTAATTCTTGTTTTCTTTTTATTATAGTCTTTCTAATTTCTCCTCTCTAACTGACTGATCTTTCTTGAAAACAAAAAAAGGTCACTTAGCAAAATGAAATACTTATGAAGAAAAAGACAATAATTGCATGCATGTGATCAAATATTGTTTTCTAGCTTAAAATGGCTCTCTATCCGTTTAAACATTATTAATGCCTTCAGGTTTACCTCAGCATGACATCGGATCAGTTCAGAAACATGAGCATTATGGGAAGTGTAGGTTCCAGTGGTTTTGGAGCTTACTAGTCTGGGTATCTTTGCCACTGCTGCTTCCATTTTGACCAATCAAAAACGTTATAAATTTTAAATGAACAAAAACTTACATTTTAATAAATGTACCTACAATGCACTTCAGTCAGCCTGTCTTTACGTAACGTACGTGTAGCGTACCATTACTAGCTTTAACGTTACCTATTTATGCCCACTAGTTGTTTTTTTCCGCAAATATGCACAGCTGGCTAAAATCAAGGAAACTGTCAGGTGGGACAAGTCATGAAAGAGGACAGAGAAAGAGAGAGAGAGAGACCAAGGAATCGGAGGTGAGGTAAATGGAGAGATGCAGAAAAAGGAGGATCGGAGAGCACCGACAAATCAAGAGGACATATGCTTATCATCCAGGCAAGTAGGGAAAAGAGGCAAGAAGAGTGGGAAGCAGACTGGAAGAAAACAAAGGAAATATGATGAAAGTTATTCGGGTCTGGGCTTCACTTGGACTGGCGATGCAGACTGCCCAGAGCCACAGTGTGTGGTGTGCAGTGAGGTTCTGGCTAACAGCTGTACGAAGGCCTCTTATCTACATTGCCACCTGAACACAAACAATGCCAATGTGAGTCAAAAGCCCCTTACTTTAATTTGGCCATAAAAAGAAAAGATCAAAAAAAAGATTGAGGGTGCATCAACCCGGTCAGGATGTAGAAGAGGGTGCGTTGCCTAAAAAGTTTGGGAACCGCTGCCTTACAGTATAGAATAGCTTTCTCCAGCTCTGTGCGGGGCGATAGTCCTAACAAAATGTAATCAATATATGCATACATTGATTGAATATTTGCCAGCTGTGAGTGAAAGAAATACAAATAAATTAATCTATTAGAGAGAGAATAATTTATAAAACAAAATCCTACTTCTACTTAAACATGACAGTTCCAGATGGCAAGGGAATGACTTCTACACATGGTGACTTTGGACAGTCACCATATGTACAGAGCTTTGGTTTAGGTCAGTCTGAACTTCCTGTTCCCTCAGTCAGTATTAAACGGAACATTTTATCTGCTGCAATAAAGGTTGCAAACAAATCAAGGGCTTTGAAGGAGAGGAAGACGGAGGGAAAGATAAAGGGGATGGCAGCACGAGAGACAAAGAAAGGAACTTATTAAAGAACTTGTAAAAGTGTTTCCTGCTTTAGACATCCTACACTACTGGTGCGTGACGCTGTTTTTCAGCTTCATTTGTTCTAACGCATTCAGCTCAAGGGAGAAAAGAGAAACCAAGCCAGAACAAATATACTCCCAGCTCATTGTTTCTGTTATTGAGGCAGTGCAATACATCATACATATGGCAACACTCCTCCAACCCACTCACAGCTCCAACTTCTCTGTTCCTCAGTGTGAAGTGAGGACGAATGGAGGGAGAGGATGCCCAGTCACGGGCAATCAACACTGCTTTCAAAATGTGGCGCTCGCCGGAGGCCACAACACAGGAACAACAGAAAATGGGAGATGTACCCCCTATCGCTCGTACAATATAACTGAAATTTCTCGCTGAGAAACCTGTGAGGCCTATACCACAGAGGCATCGGATGTGCGGTTAACTTGTCCAACAAAACCATTTCTTTGAGAGTTGCAGCCTGAACCCATAACCCATTACCAAGGGAGCGAACTATAAAAATGAATCCCCCTCTCCCATAGAGAAGTATGTTAGCCATATGCAGACAAACACATGGAAAAGACAGGAACGAAAGGATAAGACAGGAAAGGAAAAGACATGAAAGGACAAGAAAGGAAAGGACAAGACAGGAAAAAAAATAGCTATATTATTTAAGCTCTACAACTTCAGACGTCCTCAAAGCCTTTGCTTACCCACCTACATCGAGGATGTCCAGCATGGTGATGTCAGAGGTAGCAGACCCCAGCTGATTGCCTGCCTCCACCCAGATCTCGTACGGCGTGAAGAGTGCGAGGTTGCGGGGGATGTAGCAGGAGTAACGCTGCTTCCCTGTGTTGTACACTTCACACTCCTTCTCTCGGCCGTACCACCTGGACAGAAACAAACAATGACCAAAATGAAGTAGCTTTCTGAAGAGGCAGACTGAGTGTAACAGCACACGAGCAGAGCGACACAGTGCAGCCTCTAAACGCAGCGCGCGGTGCAGATGAGGAACTGTACGCGGCACTAATGCATTTGTTGCTAGTCTACCTGAGTGGTGTCGGGTGTCGAGGTGATCACCTGAGAGCTGCAGCAGGTCTGGGGCGCTCACCTCAATTTGTACTTGAGGGTGTATTTGGTTTGGATGTGGGTCTCACCCAGCCCCCCCGGGCTCCACTTGCAGCTCAAGTCCTTGGTGTTGTGGGACCAACACGTTAAATTGACTGGCTTTTCTGGAGGCCCTGGAGGGAAAAAAAGAACAATGAAAAAACACATTTTAAAGAAACAAGATGTTGAAATGAAGTTAATAAAAAATAAAGTGGTGTTGAATAAATAGTGAATATGCTAAGCCTACTTAGTGTTAATCTTATTTCATTCGGAAATTTACAAGAAAGAAAACACAAGGCCAATGCACTAAAAAAAGCTGGTTATGCTACTGATGTCATTACAGACAAATTCTAAATCAAAAAGGATTTCATGTGGAACTAACAATAAAACCAGAGTTTATAACAGACAGTTTAGGTCCCCCAAAAGGAGAGCAATGTTGTCTTAAAGAAGCTCCGACTGTTTGTTAAGAATTATTGAGTTATTTATAAGGTGGTGTGATAATACCAGTTGAGAAGGAAACTATCTTTATTTTAAGGATTTTATAACTCAATTTTAATTTCACGTCTCAATAAAAAGAACATCTATTAATCTACCAAGTTCAAAAACATATTCATTTACAGGGTTTGTGTGTCCTCAGATATTAACACCACCATAGTAATTGTGGTTGTGCTCAAAAAGACTATAAGACCAAACTCACTACATCTTTTTTTTTTTTTTTTTTTTTATTAAAGTCATTCTGTCTCCTAAAAGCTGTGTGCCAGCCTGACAGCCAGCCTTCTAAGCCCAAGTGCATTTCAATGAGACATTTCCATAAATGACTCTGCACATCCAGAGAAGCCTCCACTTACTGCCCACATAGAGACACGAACCAGCCAGGACGTGTCCATCTGCTCCGTGACACACGAGGTTGTCTCCAGATTGCTGCTGGGAGCCGTTGAGGTTGTGAAGGGTGATGCTCAGGGTGTCAGGGCTCAACACGCTGTACGTGCTGCTGGACACACTTATCCCGTTCAGTGTCCAGTACAATGTGCTGGCGTGGAGGCCGAGCTCGGGGCCCAGCGTGCACGTGGCTGTTAGACTGGAGCCGATATGCAGGACGGGATCCTGAGGGGAGATCACTGCTTCATCTGGATGGTGGAAACACGTGTACATAATATTACCTTTCTTTCTCTTGTAACGCACATTTACTTTTCTTCATGTCATGTTTTCATTGAATTCCATTAGTAAAAAATGTCGCTCACAAATTCCCAGAGCCCAAGGTGATGATTACTTCAAATTACTTTTTGTCCCAGCAAATGTCCAAAATCCAAAGATATTAATTTAATACACACACACACATTTTAGGGTTTTGGCCCCCTTTTATCATTTAATTTCCATTGATTTGACCCTCTTTAATAACATACGCATTAGGTCCCACGCAGCTGTTGAAGTTGGACACAGTGTGTCCAAATCTCTTTCCAACCGTAATAAAACGTTGTGTTTTTGTGAGGCAGCAGCAGCAGCAGCATTGCACCACAACAGAGCAGAAGCTCAGCATATATTTATGACCAAGTAATGAAGTGGATTTATGGAGCCGAGAAAGTAGGATCGGTCAGAAAGGTCACCCTGGTTTGTCGGTCAAATCCTTGAATGCTTTTCCATACCACAACCCCTCTTAGACTTGAAGTTTGCCTTTATGATTGATGCTCATGAGAAACCCTCTGCTCTGTTTGAATGTTACCACTGGGCTTCTTTTTCTCAGAGATATGAGGGTTAATGTGTAGAGGTTAGTTTCATTAACTGTGCTCCAGGTGGGTGGTGGACAAGCTTTCCAACATATGTGCCACTGCACTGTTTCCAGCCTCACTGGATGAAGTAGCAACGACTATGAAGCCAAGCGTACAGAGATCCAAACTGTATCTTCATGTAGAGGAAGAGTGAGGGGGGACCTCTGGGCCTCAGTGAGTGGGATTCAATACAAAACATGACGGGTATGAAATATACATGAGAAAAACAACATGCATGTGTTTGACATGTTTTTTCATCACACATATAGAAGCTACTTGCAGATCATTTTCTCAGTCTTAACATCAGAAATGTCTGCATGATAATAACTTTGAATATTATTGAGAGCCCGACCGATAAATGATTGTAAAAAGCCAATAATAATACAAATATTTGGTGATTAAACACTTGGATATTCCGATATAAAAAACCCCCAAAAAAACAAACCTTAACATTTTTCCCTTACATTGTTTTTTGGGTAGTTTTTTGACCATGCTAAAAAAAAAAAAATGCATTTTAAAAAAATTAATTTTTTTGGGTTTTAAATATTTTTCTATTTTAACGGGCCAGAGGCCCATCAAAATATTTTAAATTTTTAAATTAATAAAATGTATTCAAACAAATTTTGGGGAAATAGAAAAAAAAACCAAAAGGGGTTGAAAACCCCAATGGATTTTTTAGAGCTTTTTGTGTGTATAGATTTATATATTTTAAATATATATTTGTAAAAAGTCAGAGATTTTTCCAAACTTGATACCAGGGGTTAGTTTCCCCACAAAATTTTTAGGGATTAGGTCCTTTTGGGCCCAATTTGGTTTTTATTTGAAGTAGACCTCAAATTTATCAGCTGACATTGGGTTTTTTGCATGTCATTTATAAAAAAACAAAAAAATCAAAAGATATTTTTTAGGGTTTTGGTACAGACATAATTTCATCCAGAAAGTGTCTCTATAACGTAATTTGTCCACCAGAGAGAACTGAGAAGTTCATTTATCATTGTAAAAGTAGTACTGAGCGGGACATTTTGCAGCATGTCATTCCCTCTCTCTCTCATCTTTCATGTCTTCATCTGTCCTGTCAATAAAGGTCTAAAATGCCCAATAAAAAATAATCTTTAAAAAAAAAAGAATTAAGGAATTATTATCAGAAACTTAAACTCGAGAGAGAGTTAAACTTAAACTGTCATATAGCTATGGTCTAAATAAATCCTCTAGGTCAGACTGTAATTTGTATATCATTTTAACACAATATACATTTTTGGGAATTTTAATTAAATGTCTTGAATTGACAGGTATTCAATTCATAACATTTCTTAAAAGCTGATATTCCCATTTGGTGATTTTAACCATTAACACTTTATTAATTTTCCATAAAAATGTACTAGGTCAATATATCGATATTGAAATATAAAATGACATATACTGTGAAAGAGGATCATCCTCCTAATAAGCACTGGAAATTCTTTAAAATCCACCTTCTGGCTGCCTAATATGATTATTATTGGTGGGGTGATAGCACCTGGGCAGGTAAACTTTGTGCTGAATTTGTAAAGTTTGTATAAAACTCTTTTTTTTGGAGCCTCCATGTAGCAGTTCACTCTGGAAAACACTGACCCCATCTGCAACTCTGCTGCTTTAAGTTACACATACAGTATAGCCCCCCCCTACCACACTGAGGTCTACACCGACAGAAACACGGAGATGTCCACACGGTTGTCTCTGTCTGTCTGTCAGTTGACTAAAGTTGGGTACTTACGTGTCGAGGACAACAGCACATGTGGAACCAGGAGAAGGAGAAACATGAAGGGAAACATGGTTCTTTCAGCTGCTTTTCTTCCTTCTCGGTCCTTGTCGAGTTTCCGGGCCGTGAAGAGCAGACCGGAACCGCGCAGCTTCCCTCTCCAGCGGCTCTTCTCCGATCAAATGTTGGCTCTTCACTGGAAGTCTGGAGCCCAAACTGGCTGCAGGCTGCTGGCGGGGACCCGGGGAGGACTTCCTTTAATAATGCTGCTGCTGCTGCCGTAACACCCAGGTCCACTCTGGTTGCTCCTCCCTTGTTTTCCCACTCAGTCACAAGTCATTAGTGCTGCCTGACACACACACACACACACACACACAACACACACACACACACACACACACACACACACACACACACACACACACACACACGCAAACTAATATTTGTTATACTAAAATCACACCTTCTTCTGGAAGGTGGTTCTTCTTTCTGGAAATATAGGCTTAATAAAGAGCAACTACGTATATTTACTCAAGTAGCCTACTTTGCACAATTTTGCACATGAATATTCCCATTTTATTCTATGTATGCTATTACTCTACTAGCTACATCACATTATAAATACATGATGCTAGATCAATTATTTATACAGGCTACAAAACTAGGGTACTACTACTTTGAAATATGCTCTATTGTTCTAGATTCACCTGTCCAGCAGTAGGAATGAAAGAATCAGCTCCACTTCAGCTACAACATTCAATTGTTGATCAACACAACTAGAATATATCTCTTAAAAGGGGCCATTCTGCATAATGAGTACTTTTACTTTTAATATGTCAAATGCCTTTTGCCACTAATACTTGTGTAGGCTTCTTTTACTGATGTTTTTTTTTTTTAAACGTAACCCTTTACCTTTACTTGTTACTGAGTATTTTAACTTTAGCCTATTTTTTATCTGATAACTAGAAGGTAGGCTACACGATATTCCTACAATGTTCACAATAATCAAAGAGTCATCTTCACGTTACGATGTTTTATTATTAATGCATTTATAAACCAAAGTTACAGAGTGCATCACAAAGAAACCATCAAACAGACAATGAAATATGTATATTAGTTGTTGGTTCTCCAGGGCATCTCTCCTAAAGACATGTGTTATGGCCCACATGTCCCAGCAGGATAGGACAACAGTGATAATGCATCACCTGCCAACACTTCAACAAACGCTCTGATTTTCTGCTCTGTGCATGGCATCTGCAGCGTGGCCCTTTTCAACTATCTGACACATTTTTGTCATGAATGTCATCACTGCCACTTTGTGCACTGCAGTGAAAGCCGGTTGTGTGTGTGTGTGTGTGTGTGTGTGTGTGTGTGTGTGTGTGTGTGTGTGTGTGTTTTAGGGGGGCCAGCTTGTGCGTGCTGATGATGATGATGATGATGATGAGGATGCGCGTGACGCCACGAGCAGAGGCAGACCAGCGGAGCAGACAGTACCCGGGCTGAGGCAGCAGCATCAGCAGCATCCGCACCAGCAGCAGCGCCGCCACAAAGGGAGCCCAGTGCTGGTCGACGCTCTCTCCGCTCCTCTTCTCCAGGGTTTCAGATGCTCCGGCTCGGCGAAAAGATGTGCGCCTTCTCGGCCCTAGTCTCGGTGCTTCTTGCCGGGCTCGCTGCCGCGTCTTCGGATCTGTTTGACAACCAACTGGGCGACATCAATTACTGCAAAAAGCAATGCCAGCTCACCATCAAAAACAAAAGCCCTGCTAAAGTAAGTTATTCCTGTGTGCTGTAGCGTAGGCTGTCTCTGCAGAAAGCGCATTATCGCAAAGCTGACACATAGGCTATGCTATATCCTGCTGTTCGACATTTCAGCACAGACGTATACACCATATACTCGGCATAAAAAAAAACAGCAACCTCTATCTTTACATGGAAAATAGGAAAGAAATGTGTTTAGGTTTGTGCGTAATGGCATGCTCGCCCCGATTTTCGCTGCATCCTCTTAGTTGCTACGGCGCACAATTAGGCCGAAAGATGGATGCAGCTCATTTTCTTCTGCCCCTCACAGACTCGTTCAAGAAGTACACTGCATTCACTCAGCTCATCTCGAGATGCACTCGCTTTAAATTGCGCCAATAATTGATACATCCTTAATGCGCAATTAAGACCGGCCGGGGCAGGCTGTAGCGCATGCTGTGGACGATCAGTGAGACTATTATGAACCATGAAACAATTCTCTTTTAACGCCAGTGTAGCCTAAACAGCATCTTCCTGCTTAGACGACGCCAGACTAGACCCTAGCAGGACGGGAAATGATTGCTGGTAATCTCACCATGGAGTTTATGCCTTGGAGCCTTATAGACTTCCAGTGTCGGGTGTTTTTCCTTCCCCCCCCCCTTCTTCTTCTTCATCCTCCTCCTCCTGGGCTGCCTTCAGGTGTGGTTCAGGCATCCTGCAGGGCAGCAGGAGCAGAGCTGCAGAGCAATGCACAGTCACCTGCTTTGAAGATTTTGATTGAAAACGAGCAACTTGAGCATATTAAATCGAGTTTTAGGGCCAACACACTGGGCAGTAACTACAGAAATGCTGACTAGACAGTCGTCTGACTCGCCTCCAATCTATAAGTTGAATGGTTTGAGATAAACACCCCTCTGTGAATAAACAGGGACACTCAGTGAAGATGATGACAAGCACAAGGCTGTATTGAACCTTTTATGGTCGCGGTCAGGGAATCTCTTTGTCTCTCCTGTTCCCAGGTCACCAGAGGGCGCTGTTTCCTTATTTCAAACCGAGAATTAATGCATTATGACAAGAGGAAGTACAGTAATGTGCATCTTATTTTCACACTACCTCCTTTTCCTGCACAAGTTTTTTTTCTTTTTTTTCTTTTTTTTTTTGCTACTGGCTCATTATCACTGGTTTTCATTTGAAAGCTTCTTATCAACTGTTTATGACAGGCTATAATACAACAGCTGCAACGTGTCATTAAAGGATGCCATAACCCATCTTTGTCATATTTTCTAACAAGGTTTATCCAAGAGTGCAGGAGACATCTCTAATTTTGCATCGCCCTTTCTTCTCTCTGTCTGCCTGGTAGGACTCCATAATGAACGCCTGTCACCGCGGCTGTCGTCTCTACTCCATCTGCCAGTTTGTCAATGGCAACGCCGGCTTCAACACCAGCAGGGAGGAGTGTCAGGGGGGTGAGTCAGTGTGTCAGTCTGTCTCTTGGACTGTCTGTTTGAATGGGTGACAGTCTTGCTGTGCATGCTGAGGCCAAGGTTTAAGCTGCACAATATAGCTGCACAATATAACGTTGTTTTTTTTATCGTCATCGCAATGATATCGTCTTTGAAATATCAGCTGAGGTAATAAACACATCGCAAAAGACTGCTGCCTATGGCGAGTGACACTCAGAGATTTTTGTGATATCTGAAAGAAAATATCAGAAAAATGCACTTGTGTATGTATCTACCATTATTTTTTAGTGGTGCCTTTTATATTCAATTCAATACAAGAATGTAAAGGAAACAATTGATTTGTTGTATTTTAGCAGTATAGGGAAAGCAGCAGTACTGAGTACATTTTAGTATGTTTATTCATGGCAAGTAATATTGTCATAGCGATATTCAACAACGTTATCGCATATCCCAAATTTTCCCCTATATGCTGCAGCCCTACTCCTGAGGCCTCAGTCCTTAACATGTTGTCAAAATGAATGGCAGTGGACTGAATTCTTGTAAAAATCTATTCTAAGTGTAGCCAATATGATATATTTCAATCTAAGTTTACTAAGTGCAACATAAAATGCAGGTTTCACATCCAGCTATTTCTTCTTAAATTGTGTCTTAAAGGAGAATACCGGTTGATTTCAACATGTACCTCTGTTTTTTCTTTTTTTTATCTCTTATTTATAGTGCTTTCAGTAGAGAGACAAAGTGCAGTTATTCTTTCCAAGTAAACACAGGGAATTTGACTGCAGTAGATGTGACAATAAGGCAAAAAAGTTGTGACAATCAACTAGTGTGGACTTCACTGGAAAACAGGAAATAAACAGAGGTATGTGCACTGGCTGAATTAACACAACTTTTATGCCTTTCTGTCACATCTGCTGCAGTCAAATTAGCTGTTTTCACTTAGAAAGAATAACTGCACATGGCTAAGCACTGGTAATGACGTTTTGAGCATGTTTATAGGCTAGAAGCACTTTTAAAACTTGCCCTGTTTAAGCCTGTTGGGTGCTAACTCTCTCTTGGTGTAGACAACACCAATTGTTTTCATTGGCAACACCGATTGTTTTTATTGTTTTCATTACTGACAGCACTGCAAATCTTAAAAAAACAGAGCTACATGTTAAAATCGACCAGCATTCTCCTTTAAAACCTTTAAGAAGTGAATCCTTTTGACAAGACTGGACTCTTTTACCTAAACATCAAAATGTTGAACACAACAGCTCGGCCAATATCGCAATATTGTTCCCTAAAAGCTGCCAGACTTAGTGAGTATTTCTTCCGGCTGTTTGGGACTTTTTTGAACTCCTGTATTGGAAATCAATGATGTAATTTGTCATCCAGAAGGCAGATGCTTCGTTGCCCCCTGTTTAAATCACTGCAACGTGGAGGGAATGGTCTCCACGGACGGCCAACAGATACACCTCCCTTGCATCTTTATCTTCCTTCCACATAAACAGCCAGTGCCAGTTTTATTTCTTACTATCTTCTACCCAATGCTCCATGCCCACTCTCCTTTGTGATTCTTCTTTATCGTTTTGTTCTCTCACACCCCTCTTTGTCTTTCTGTTGTTACCATCATGCTTCTTCTTTCATTCTTCACAATTATCTTTCTCTCTCTTTGTCTCTCTCTCTCTCTCTCTCTCTCTCTCTCTCTCTCAAGCCTGCCAGGAGGCATATATTAAGCTGCTGGAGCAGGAGGCCTGCTGCACCGGCTGTGCCAGCCAACCCTCTGAACCTGAGATCAAGAGGAGGAAGGTGAGAAAGGCTGCACACACAAACACTGCAAATGCAGCTATGAGAGCCAAAGTGAAGCTGTCTGGATCCTAATATCACTACTAGCAACATGTAGTGTGAACATACAGTATACTGAAGCACATTCATAGTCATAGTCGGTACTTCTCCTTGTAATAGAGGATCTTGCTCTCTCGCAGCTCAGGGCCATGACTCTCCGCCCTAAGCCCCCCTCTGTGATGGAGGCCGTGTCCAGTTGGTGCAACGACATCGTCAGCTCTGCCCAGAGCTTCATCTCCTCCACCTGGACTTTCTATCTGCAGGCTGATGATGGAAAAGTTGTGGTGTTTCAGGTAAGACCATTCATAGACAAATGTTCAAAGTTAGACTCTGTTAAATGTTCAGGCAAATGAGCGTTTTCTGTTCTCTCTTCTATTCACAGTTTATGTAACCTAATGGTGTTTAAAGCTAAACCCAGCTCCTAGAAGTTCTTAAATATGCCTGACATGATGTGTTTTTTTATTTGTGGCAGCAGCGGCATGTTGATAATTCAGAGAGGAAAACAATAGAGTTGTGGGAAGCAGCAATGCTTCCTGTGGCTACACTGAAAAAGAAAATAACTTGCAGCTACACTGGCCCAAACGTCACTCCCAAAAATGTAAGAAATTAGGCTGACGTGTGATCCCCGCACCTGCAATGCTGCGAGAAAACACAGCAGCAAAGTCAGCTTTTAAAAGTGAGTCCTCTTCCTGTTTGGGATGGAGTCCATCCAGCACACTTCATACCAAATCTTATCAGTGGCCAAAAGCAAAGAGAAACACAGACTACACCACTTTATACTGTGATGGTGAGAATATGTATATTTCTTTACAGTTTTTGTCTATGTTGCATGAATTGGAATTAATTTTGGAACTATGAGGTAAAATTTTAAACTTTAGTACTGCAACATTTTACCGCATCATTCTGAATTTCTGCACTGATAACACATCGGTGCAAAAGAAATGCATACTAAAATCTCCATAAATGGACTGTCCTATATTATGTCCCGCTGAGTCATGATGGGGTAAAATGATTAATATCTACAAAGCTTTTTCATGTTTTTACCTGGAGGTTAAAAGCAAGCTAGCAGACCTTTATAGATTATTAGTTGAGCTAACCCCTGCTTCCTGTTAAGATAGTGAAATATATCCTCTAAACTATGCGCTGCCGTAGAGCTTGAGTCACTGCCAAAACATCTCACAGCCCATTTTAGAGTCAGTGCATCTGTGAAGGTTGAGTGAGCAAGGGCGCACAGCGGGATGGGGACAAGGTGGCTGACTTCAGAGAGCTGCACGCATTTTATCAGCACTTTAATTGTTTATAAATGTCCTTTTAAATTATGTCAATTACTTCAGCACCATGCATAATTCATAACTCACCTCAGGATGGAGACTCACTGGGAGATTTAGAAAAGAGTGGACTGCGATAAAGACTAATGTTCTGGCTGTGACAAATACATATACAGAGGTTTTAGTCCTGGAATTTGAAATGGAGCTGACACACTCAGTTTCATGACTACCCCTACCAAGGAAATTATATTTTGGCTCCCTTTGTTTTGTCTGTTGAACATCTGAAAAAACTGTAAGTTTGGGAACTATTTATTTTTGGTCTGGATTAAGGATTTTTATTTTTACTTCATTTTTTACAGGATTGGAGTTGAGTTTTTTTTTTTTTACATATTTGCTACTTACGTGAGTACACGTATACATCCAGTGATTATCTGTCACTTTGTGTGTATTTTCATGCAGATCTGTATCCAGATGCAGATTTAAAAATGTCTTTATATCATTATCTAAAATTCCATAGCAATTGTATAGGTGTATGCAGAAATACTCTGTCTGTTTAGTTGATCTTGCACATATTGCTAAGGTCAATGCAGTAAAGTAAACCACCTATACATAAAGGCTATAATAAGTATTGGTCTGTCTAACCACCAGACTACCCAACTATGTCCTCCAAAAACTGGTCAGAAACCTGCATCCCTGTCAGGGGTTTTCCCGTTTGGGACTTTGATGGCATTTTTAGCTACATAATTAAAGGGTTCAATGAGAAATCACAGTTTTCATGCATAGTAACCCATACAGAAGGGCTACTGTATAACAGCGGAATCTTTTATATGCTCAAATTCACTATTAGGTTTAAGAAATTGTGTGCAGAATGGACTTTGAGGCACCACCTCCTATAGAGATGCAGCAGCCACAGAACATGAAATTACTAACATTTCTTTCAGACATATTGATGGATGTTTGCTCTTTATGAAAGTGACATGCAGGCTGAAGCAGCGAGGGGAAGCCAGGCTCCACGGGGCTGTGAGAAGACTATCAGGCCTGTGTTTAGTGGGCAGCTGGCAAACCGCCACCAAGTTGACAGATTGACTCTCCGAGTGTTGAAACAACAGAAAAAGTCCAGCTAAATTGAGGGACAGCAGAGGGGGTGTCTGCCATATAAATGATGTGGATGGCCATAAAGAGCTCCCTGTCCTTATACATCCATCTGTGTGCTTGCGTGACCTCTAGTTGTGAAAATAAATGGTCATGTGCATAATAAACAAACATCAGTGGCAGCAGTTAGTTCAGATTATAAGGGTGGAGTAAGTTACTCTTAGGTCACAACTGCGGTTTGTCGCCCAGTGAGGGCAAAAAATATAGAAAACTTGTAATTTTGAGGAAATACTGGCTTTACTTCAGTCATTTACTTCTCACCACCCCCTTGCTATTTTGACAAATTAGTCCATGATGGTGCAACGGAGTGAGAGTGTTTGGGACGAAAGTGAGTCGATTTAAGACTTCCTCCAACTGAGCTGTGGTTTTGTTAGCGAGCCGGCCTGCAGAACAAATTGAACTCGGCGTAAGGCTGAATACAAAGAGAGAAAGTCTATTTCCCTATTTGTTCTTGACGGTTGCATTAGTCATTCTGCCCGAATACATTTTAATGAAACAAAACCCCTGAACAGAGCGGAGAGCCCCCGTGAAATAACAGAGTTTGAAGGAAGCGTGACTTTGACTTATGATGCTACACTGAAAAGGAAGTTGGTGTACTTTCAGAGTTTAGTGTACTCCTCCAGGCACATGACACTGAAAGTGACTTAACCATGAACATTGCATGCAGGATGCTCTCAGCCCCGAGCTCATTAGTTCCTACTGAAGACAAACTTTTAAAATTGGGTCACAAGTATATATTTTTTCATTTTTAAACAAGGCTCAGCGCTCTAAAACAAACTGACACAGTTGTTTTGCTGTTTGTATCCTATCAGCTACTGGCTTGCCCTCCGTGAGTTGATTCTGAAAGCATTACAAAATGTCGGAGGACAAAGTGACACAAAGCAGGGTGCAGTTCACAATGTTTTAAAGGTTTAATGAGAAAACACAAGAATATATACATTTTCTTACAATCGCTCCATTCACTTAGATTACGTACAAGTAGAAAGATAAGAAAGAGGCTCCAGAGGAAAGGAGAATTGGTTCAAGGTTGGTTCATGCACATACATCTTCGGAAAGGAAAACAGCGTAAAAATTTGTAAAACCAGATGAGAGAGGCTTTCTTTAGAGTTTTTAGAGAATGGAATGTAACATTAAAGCCTGTTCACTCCCTGTTTAGCCCCATTGTACCATATTTGGTTGCAGTTACTGGGGGTGATGCAGGCGAGTGCAAAATGATTGGGACTCTATGGAGCTAAACGGCTAAATTTGTTTCTTTCGCCCGTTGAGAAGTCTCTGATTTGATTGTACTTTTTGCAAGTTCAACATGGATTATAGGATGAAAGTTGAATGAACTTATGTCCTTTAGATTTGTTACAGGTTGAGTTGTTGTTGCCCATAACACGCTAGCATTCTGCTAATGAATGCTGATTGGTCAGTGAAGGGCTGAACGCGACCGGAGATCCCGCTTGATGGCATCCGAAGCGGAGCCAGAAGTCAGAGTGAATATTTCGGCGTGGTCTTTAAAACGTTAGCAAACCTATTTCTAGCATGTCTAGCCACTTTAAAAAAATGTAATACCCAGCAGGGTGTATTAGCTTAGCCTCCCCTTTCAAATGCAAAATTCAAATTACTAGACAAAAAATAATATCCTGGTGAAAGTGGATTTTGAGAGGATTTTGTCCCAGTCATTCTGCACTCGCCTGTGAGTGCCCCAAGTGGAACTCTGGTGGAACTGCAACCAGTTCAGAGTATCGAGAGAGTGGAACTTCTTCACTTATTAGCAAGGGGGTAAGCCTCTCCTCTCTAAGCAAAGCTCCCATGGCGCCATTTTAATGCTACAAAGCCATCACCTGCAGATAGCATCACATTGACATTCATTTTGGCACCACTTTGACAGTGAATAACTTTACATCTGAAGCGTTTTAAGACTCTATTTGTGTATTGTTTATTTCTAAAGAAACACAACAATGTACAAAAGGCTCCAGTACCTTGTAGCTCACATTATGGCAACTTGCTGTTGCATTGTCAACAAATCACTGTAATGCCAGGAGAAGCTCGCAGACCGTTTCAACTTACATCAGTTGTTAAGGTTTAATTACTATGGTTAACCAGCATGTTAGTTAGCAATAATTAGCCTGTGTCTATGTTATCTCCTAACATACAGTATACCTACGTTTTCCGTCTCTGCTGATTGGGAATGATTGAGATTTCTCTGGAACAGCTGCCAGAAGACTTACAACTTTCAGACAGGTTGCTCACGTCACATCTACTTCGTCAAGCTCAGTTGGAGGCTACGCAGTAACGCCTAGCCATCACCGGGAAAGTGCTTCTATTTTCCTTCACTGGTCTCCATCCAGAATAACGGGATCGGTTGGTCCACTTCTTTAACTGTCTATGCTTATTAGACATTCTTTGGTAAAATATTCCCAACACTCAGTAGTTTCCTAACAAAGCTAAGCAATATTTTTAAACAAAAAGGAGTAAGTAGTGCATATGTTTGGAATTATTTTCATCAGCAGATTTCATGACACATTTGGTGTACTTGTGTATGTTTATGTGGGTTTTATTCACAACAAACTACAGAGCCCATGTTTATCCTAATGAAGTTGTCACTCAGTTTGGGCAACAATGGAGCTCAATGGCACAGAACAAGAATCTATATCAGGATTTTGATACTCAATTAGATCCGTTTATTGTTGGTTTTGATCTTTTCATGAGATGTGTTGACAATTAGAGAAATGCAGAATATCACCAGACATGTCTTTTAATCCTACTTGTGTTTCAGTCTGAGGTGTTAAACCCTTTAACAGTTGTTGTTTTTTGCATTTTCTATACATTTTCTGTTTTCCAATGTCATCCCGTGCTTAATGGAGATATGTGCTCTTTATTGACCACATGGAGGTGCTGCAATCAAAGTTCAGATTTAAGGCCTCTCGATTAAAGGCCATGAGTTCGACAGTATCAGTCCAATTTAAAGTCCAATTTACGCTAAATATTTCCCCAAGGTGTCTTTGGTTGATGAATAATTTGCTTACCTAATGCACAGCCATGTCCTTAGATACCTTTTGTAACCATTTCCCCTCTCTGTATGGAGGCAAAGAGACAGTGTTTTGGGATTAGAGTCAGTCAAAGTCTTTTTCACATTACACGTTTGAATTCATTTGTTGATCCTAAAAAATCCGACTGTATCCACGCCCAAAATCAACAAATTAAGAGGGTGAGATTCAGTCTAATTGTATCCACCACTCCTCCGCCTGAAAGCTTGTCTCTTCATGGCTGAGACGGTTTCTAAACTCTCAAACCCCTCTTTATTTCTTTCTCTCGGTCTCTCTCCTCTCTCTTGCTGTAAGCCAGAGCACCTTTTGTGTTCCCTCTCTCATAATGCATGACAGATGCAGATCAAGCTCCGCTTGTTCTGATGGTTAGAGTTCCTCGGTCTGCAGCCAATGAGAATCAGCCCCCTCACGTCCCCCCAAACCTTCACACTGCCGCTGCATCTGGTTTCAATGCACCCTGTCTGAAAACATTGCTCGCTAGGGGTAATAAACCCAGGTTGGGAAATACCCTTTTCAACAGAAGAGGTTTGAAGGATTGTGAGGGTTTTGTGAAGCAAACTAACCGGCCATGTCTCCACAGTTGACTACAGTATGTTGTTTTGTTATTCTGGAAAAGTGATTGAAATTCAGTAGAAAACAGATCAATCATTTCCTCAGTGAAGTAATGAGAGTGATTGAATTTAGCTGCTTTCCCATTATAGTGTAAGACACAACAAGAGATTTCAAAGTTTATTGATCCACTTAGTTTAAGAACGATAAATACTGAGAGGTTGATGCTACTGCAGTGGGGTGTGCTGTACTGCTCTGGTGTGTGCGCACGCATCTGTGTGTGTAAATGGGCTGTTCTTATAAAGCACTTTTACATAGTACCGGAACCATTCACCATTCACACACATACACTGTGGCCGAGGCTGCCATCTCCTCATCAGATAAACGTTTACACACATACACAGCATCAGTGCGGGTTCAGTGTCTTGCCTAAGGACACTTCGGCATGGCACTGCTGGGCCAAGGATCAAACCTCCGACCTTCCAATTGGGAGGCGACCGTGCTACCACTGAGCTGTGCGTGCACGCGCATGCGCGGGCGTGTTGTTGCTGATGCCAGCAATAGTATAGTTAAAGCCGACTACTGGAGGGAGGGTCAGCAGTGGGGAACCCAACTCCTCTTTTAATGAGTTCTCCAGGGGGAAACAGAAACACTGTGCACATAATGAAACACACAACAGTGCAAATACTGTGTGTAGCAGTCATATTTAAAGCTATTTTTCAGATGTGCTGTCCCAGTTCAAGGGGTTATATTAAACTGGTTTAGGTGAGAAAGATACTGTTGAACATGTTGAACAGGCAAGAACAAAGGAAGGGAATCATTATTTTTGAAGGCTGTTTGATTAAGTTATGCAACATATTGAGTGTTCCACATTAATTTTGCTAGTTAAGTGTTCTAATTGATTTGGGAGACTTTTTACTGAACAGAAGAGTTAATTCAGGTGGTGCAGCACTCTAGCTTTCTACATTGTTTTTTTTCTGTCATTTTTTATTTTTACTGGGCTACCACGTCGTGATGGATCATTGTCATCAACCCCAAATTTTTATTGAGCGAGAGCCAGGAAGTGATTAGCCTAGCTTAGCATAAAGACTCAAAACAGGGGGAACAGCTTAGCTCCATAATTACCATATGGACATGAGAGAAGTATTGATACATTTCCTCAATGTCTGAATATTCCATTAACGCTTACTGTTCTGTTTAGTTGTGCTACATTTGGAAATGTAAAAATGAAATTGGTGTTTCTCTCATTCAAGCTTCCCAGCCAACTGTTGTTAGTTGCAGCTCCTCTGCGGTCTGGCCTCGCAGCGCTTAACAGACCCTTTCCTGGGAAATGACTATGGTATAATTACTGTTATGATGACTGAGCGTCTGTGTTGTTGTTTTCTCTCCTCAGAGCCAACCAGAGATGGAGTACTCTTTGCCCGAGCTGCAGGCTCCTCGATCCAACGTGGCGGACAAACCCTGGCCTCAGGTCCACTCTCACACCCAGAGACCCCATGGTGGGAACATATTCAACACATGCAATTATTATTGTATTTATTTCTAGCAGCACATGCATGTCCCTCATTAGCATCCAACTGAAATTGTTTTTTTCTGCAATGAATTGTCTGGCAGGTGTGAGGGGACATGGCGAGAGGGGAGCGTCCAAAGGAGCAGGCAAAGGGAGGCACCCTGCCCAGCAGCACACAGACGACCCCACAGCTGAGCATGACTTCCTCGGCTGCATGTCACGGTGAGCTGGAGCTTGAGTTACCCTGTTGAGAATTAAATACTTAAATGAGAGAGCTAAGGCTTCCCCCATAAAAATACACTTAATGTTAGTGACAACCATTTCCAAAAGCAAACCACTTAGTCTTCGTCTGATTTCCAGTTTACTGTCCGCATGAAAATGACCCTGCAAAAACTTGGATCTTGCTTGAGAAAGCTAATCCATCTCACATATTGGATTTGTTCATTCAACTGTGATACCTGATTCCTTGCAGTGATGTTGTAACTTGGACATAAACAAAGGTAGACGTGAAGGATTGAGGTGCAGCCACTGAGATGGATTATCTAATGGAATTATTTCCCATACTGACATAAAGGAAACTAAGAGCTGCATGTATGGCACTGTAGGGAAAACACAATAAAAGATGTCAAACAATGATATCCTTGAAATTAGTTGGGATTTGCAGGACAATGTAAAAAAAAAAAGGCTCCAAAGTGCATTTCTCACGTATTTTTTTTACATTTAGGTGAGTTATATGTCTTGATGTCTCAATGTTCAGTTTCTCTGTATTTCTTTTCCCTCTTCGGTCTCATCCCCTAACTCTCGTCTCCTTCCTTTCCTGTCCGACTCTTTTGTCCTGCAGACGTTCAGGCCTTCCGCGGTGGATTTTAGCCGCCTGTCTCTTCCTGTCCATCATGGTCATGTTGTGGCTCAGCTGTGCCAGCCTTGTCACCGCACCAGAGCAGCACATCAAGACACAGGTACACACACACAGAACCCACAACCATACGTATGCACATGTGAGGGGAGCAATGACTGGAAAAGATTATGTTTCACTCACAAGGGTTCTCTGTCTGCAGCGGTTTGGTGACTCAGCAAACATGACCATGAAAGTCAAGGGGAACTTGTGGCTTGTGTTGTCGCTGTTCTCACTCGTTTCTTGTTTGTGTCTTTTCAGCTGAGCATCAATGGAGATAAAGAGTTTCTGGATAATGCCCACAAAGTAAACCCGTATCAATTGAGTCCTGTGATCGCTGTCGCCATAAAACAATCGGAGGAGAGCCAGGAGGCGGGGCCTCTGCCGGTGAAAGTTGACCTGAACAAAACCTGCGTTTAGAAAAGGACCAATGGGAGAGCTGCTGTCATGTTTCCCAGGGTAACCAAGTGTAAATATGCGGCCCGTCAATGCAAGAGGTGAAACAAACACATCACGGGACTCACCCAGTCACCAGAATTTTTTAAAAAACTTATTTTTAAGAGCATGGCACCCGCTCCCATCATTTAAAATTATGATACTAAAACATCTAGCTTGGTCTTGTTGGTCCGATGGCATTTCATTTCCTTGTACAGCCCAGATTTCGTCAAATCAGATTATCCTTAATGATCAGCCTGTCTATTGCTTAGCAGGGAAGATGGATTGCAGCTGAGAGCTTTCAATAATTTTTCATGTCTAGCGTGGACAAGAGAAGACAAACGCTGATATTCATTCTAGATTTAATTTTGCCTCGTTCTCACAGAGAGTTTGGATTAATTGATGGATTGCTGAGAGTGAGAGAGGAAAGGAAGATGTATGGTGAGGAAACTCTTGTGAGCGCTGCAGCAATTATTAGAAATGTAAAAACATGTATCATCGTTGAATCATTCCCCTTCGCAACATAACACAATTTGCAGGTGAGGTACACATTCTCACCAAGATCAGAGAAACAAAGGCCCACGTATTTCAAAAACTAAAAGAGTGTCTTTTATCAACTTATTCCGCCGTGTGTTTGTGCAAGTTTGGATATATGTGTGTGTGTGTGTGTACATCCACAACAGCACACAAATACTGAAAAAACTGGCAGATTCAAAACTGGAAACTCTATCTGAGAATGAGCTAAATCAACACTACCGGTATTTATTTTCTACTCTATTCAGAATCTGATCTGTTATAGTGTTCTTAAAGGGCCGTGTACAGTTAATTCATCATACAACTGCAATTGATCTGAATGTAAAATACATTGCAACACAGACTGGAAAGAGACTCATACATTGCACCTATTACTGTATTATTATAATTATTATTAATATCATTATATTATTGCTCTTATATCACTCCAAGAGTTCTTAGCTGTTATATGTGCCATGTGCTTTCTAATAGCTGACTATTTTGTATGTCCTAGGAGCACACACTGAAGGATAACCTCTGAAACAATGTGTAATGCAAAGCTTTTAACGTAGACCGTTGTTATTGAACAGAGTTGCACAATCTTAGAGATGATTTTCTGTTTCCCTCTCAGTGCTTTTGATGTCCTGTAATGCTCTTAATTTCATCCAGGCTATGTAGACAATAACCCGTGCATGCAAGTGATGCTTTGATAGTTTAGCTTAACTGCCCGCCATTCCCATATGGCAAAACTCTACTATAGACTTGTGTGATTTTTTGTGTTACTATTTACTGTAAACATTGAATAGAATGTGTAATAATTACAGAAAGGACTCTTAATTAAAAAGCCATTCAATCAATATCTACGCTAGTTCAAACTGAAGGTATATGACAAGGAGTATTATATGAATTTCAAACTGTATTGTTTCCTTTTTACTGTTCTTTTTATTTTCAATGAAATAATACTCACAACGTGAAGAAATAAAGTGTTTTCATTGTAAATAAGCAAAAGAGTGAAGTGTTTTTTTTTTCATTTACACTAAAAACATTGAAATTAAGTATACTGACATTGTGTGTGTGTGGTGTGTGTGTGTGTGTGTGTGTGTGTGTGTGTGTGTGTGTGTGTGTGTGTGTGTGGTGTGTGAACCCCCCCCCCCCCCCCCCCCCCCCCCCGAAGACAAAATAAATCATTTTATCTAGTATAATAGCAGGATGGATAACTAAATGAATACTGGGGAATTCAAAGTACACTGCATTTCCAAATATGGTGGCCACAGTACACTACACATTTGTATGATTGTTCAACACCTGTAGTTGGTGTTAAAAATAATAGCAGTCCAACATCACTAACCTCCTAAATCCTATTTTTGTGTAGACGTGATATTTCTACATGGCAAATAATTTACAAGTAAGTATTGTAGAGTCATAGAAAACCAAACATGACATGCATGCTGCTCATTCTGTGTAATGAATCTGTAATTGAAAGGGGCATGTTCAAAATAATAGCAGTGTTGTGTTCGATTAGTGAGGTGGTTGATTCTGGGAAGAAACAGGTGTCAATTATGACCCATATTTAAGGAAGGAAGGAAGCAAAGTTGTGCATGTGGTTATCGTGCAGTTCACACTGAAATACTCAGCAAAATGGGTCGGTCCAGACATTGCTGTGAGGAACAGCGGATTTTGATTAAAAGTTGATTGGAGAGGGGAAAACATACAAAGAAGTGCTGAAAATTATAGACTGCTCTTTTAAAATGATTTCAAATGCTTTGAAATGGCATCCAAAGCCATGAACGACGTGGGAAAAAACAGATTGAACGGTTCGAAAAATAGCAAAAAAATGGCAAAGGCTCAACCAGTGATCAGCTCCAGGAAATCAAAGGGACTTAAAGTTACCTGTGAGTACTGTTCCGATCAGAAGAAGGCTATGGGAAGCAAAGCTATCAGCTAGAATATTGTCTTTCAACAAGACAACGACCCAAACACAGCCAGTTAGCGAGTAAAGTCTTGGTTCCAGATGAAAAGACAGATGTTTGGAGTGGCCAGTCCAATCCCGGACCTCAATCCATTAAAAAACTTGGGGTGACATCAAAAAATGCTGTTCTGAGGCCAAACTCAGTGATGCAGAGGAATTGTGGAATGCAGTTCAATCGTCCTGGGCTGGAATACTGTTCACAGGGGCCAGAAGTTGGTCGATCCATGCAACACAGATGTGAAGCAGTTCTCAGAAATAATCGTCATGCAACTAAATATTAGGTGCAGTTATTCAAAGTAAGACAAACACTCGGGACATTTTCAGTTTATACAGTAAATGTTTGAGTTTGTAAAGAAAAATGCAAATACTGGTATTTTCCTTCATATTCTGTAAAGGTAGAACACAAACTTGATCAATTTAGGTCATTTTTGATTGGAATTGAATGTGCAGTGTTCCCAATGCATTGATATTATGGAATTAAAAGCTAGTCTAAGGATAAACACTGCTATTATTCTGAACTGTATTTTCTAAACCATTGGCTTACAGCGCTATGGCAGCATACACCTTTCTGGGAAGGCTGTCCACATTGATTAGTGAGGACAGCCACTAATGTTGGGCGATAAACCTTCTAATTCATCCCAAAGGTGTTTGTTGGGGTTGGGATCAGGCTCTGTGCAGGCCAGCCAAGGTCTTTCACATCCATGTCCACATTCTTTTTGGCCATTTAATTTAGGTCATTCAAGTCTCTTTCTCAAAAATCCCATTATTGCATTTAGCGCTGGTGTCTTTGTAAAAGGAAAAACGTTTTTTCTTTAAATCTGTTAATAAAATCCCACCAATCAATCTTTCTCTCCTAAAGTCTCCCTCTGACAATGAAATCTGAATGTGTACTAAGAGTTGCTGTCCACTTGGTGGCAGCATAGTTTCAGCATTTCTTAAACTACCATGATGTGTGCCTTGTTTTGTGTTAAGTGATACATTTAATAACTATACACGTTTATGCATCAGGGGAGTTTTTAATTTTTTAACATTTGACATCAGAGAGAAGGTTCTGGGGCGCTAGATAGCTCAGCTGGTAGAGCAGGCATGTATAGAGGTTTACTCCTGGGTTCCATCCCGACCTGCAGCCCTTTGCTGCATGTCAATCCCCCTCTCTCTCCCCTTTCATGTCTTTATCTGTCCTGTCAAAAATACCCCCAAAAAACAAGCTTTATAAAATAAAATGAGAGAGAAAGTTCTGTAGATGACAGATGTTTGCTGTTCATTTTGTTGTCATGCAGCTTTTTCTCCTTACTAGCCTAAACTTAGACAAGACACTGATGTGGTGGGCATAATGGTCAAGAAAAATTTTGGGTGACATTCACCCTACAAAATACATTAAGTTGGTTTCTGAAGGATTGAAAATGCTTATTGAAAACATAAGAGATGAGAGCTGAAGCATCAAGTGAAGGCAAAATTTGCTGCTGGCAAGCCTGCTAAGAGAACATATGAAGCAGTTTCTTGCCTTTACCTGCAGGAGACAAAAACATGTAATGAAGTTTTTAAAACTTCTTTTCTTCAGCATTTTGGCTCAGATCATACACTCATAATCTCCACACCAAACGTGTCAACATGTGATCAACTACAAATTTATTGAGGTGTGACTGATCCTCAACTTGTACTAAGACCATACAGAAGAGTAGATTTATTGGCGTTACAGTCTGGTACCATGGCCAGAAAATCTGTATAAATCAATCCAAACAAGAGCAGATTGCAATAACACACCTTGTTCTTTCTTCAAATACCTGTAACAGATTTAGGTTCATTTAAATAAACTTCTTCAAAAACAAGATTCACTTAAGAAAAGAAAATAAAAACATAGAAATTTGCCTCGGCGTCCTTGTCATTGCATCATAAACAGACCAGATACAATGAATACATAATCAAACACAAACCAGGGGCAACGCAACAGAACTCCCAGTGCATGTGTCCAATTAGCATAGCATGCTGGTTGGCTGTGTGAAAGATAGACAGACAGAAGGAAATATCAAAACAAGCCTCCTTGTCGTCAGCTGTGACACGTAATCAAAGGAGAGAAGCTTCTCTACAAGAGGGTGTTACATTACATCCCCTTGATGTTTTGGCAGGACTTTTTTTCTGATAAGTGAAGTGTGGAAAGCGTGGTGCTGCCGGTCACCATACGGACTGTGAAGGCAGCACCGACACTCCCCATTAACACTGGAGTGGGTGTCAACAGGTGACGTGAATTAGTACAAGCCTTTAGTGAAGTGACAGGAATCATGGGAATTTAACAGGACCCTAGACCCAACTTTTTAGAGCAAGAATCCCCAGACTTTTCATTGTTTCCTCATACCAGGTCAATAACTCAATCTGTGTGGCTAGACGGTGCACATTTGTGTCTTTGGCTCCCTTTTCACCAACCACACAGGAGGTGAAGGCTGGATCAGAGCTCTGATTTGTCTGCCATACATTCAGACACTTCAGGTAAAGAGAGAAAAATTGCCTACTGTAGTGCCACTTCAGTAACTTGACTGGGCCTGGCCTTCGCTCTGCGTGCATTGAATGAGTTTGGCTGCAGATAGGCTCCCATTGATGATGAGCTGGAGAGAGGACCATAGAGAAAGGTAAGGGGTCTCGTGTGTGTGACTGTGTGTGTGTCTTTAACAGATCTGGCCAGAATAGATCCTATATTTGTGTGTGGACATGAAGGCAGAAAAACAAAACAAAACAAAAAAGAAAAAAGTAGGAACAGATTGTGCTTTTCACACTGACAAGTGGACTCATTTAATGCAAATGTGCCCTGTTGTCTCCCTTATTTGTTCTCTCTCTCCTCTCTCTCTCTCTCTCTCTCTCTCTCTCTCTCTCTCTCTCTCTCTCTCCTCTCACACACACACACACAATCAGTATTACTCTGTTGACATAGGGAGAGAGATGGTAAGATTTTATGATCCTTGAAGCCTCCGGTTTGGGACGAAACACACACACACATATGTCACTTGTACTTTAAACGCAGTGTGTGTGGACCCCCATCAAGCAAATCTGGGTTTAATCCACTTCTGCAATTGGCACTGGCTGGAAGAAATCCTTTTGACAAGGATGGTGTTTTCTCTTTCTGACAAAAGACAGTGGCTCAACACACGGCCTTACCCATAACTTGATATCTCAGTGCTGCGGTATTGAGTCCAATTCTCCCAGTACAACCCCACTCCCACTTAGAAATGTTTGACCACAATGGTGTATTCTGTAGCTAAGATATTCACTTTTCCCCTTCCCTCACTCTTTCAACCCTTCTCGTCTTCATCTACACATGCATCAAAACAGTTGTTGCATCTTTAAATCTATTCAACCCCAAATAATTGTCATGCGTGCCTCATTCAGCAGCAGGGTGCACAATCCCAGCACAAAAAGGACCCATGTCCCTTGGGCTGTCACGCAGTTTATTACCCACAGGGGGTGCTATGGATCCAGGTTTGAGTGCTGGTGGCCCCATTATTACAATTTAATGGTTTATGTGAGTGAGGAGGCAATGTTCCTCTCTCTCTTTCTCCCTCCCAGCAGAAAGCTGTGTACTGCTCTTATCTGGTCAGACCTGCTGCAGGAGCCAACCTGCAGTGCATTAAACAAGCATGCGTGCGTGCGTGTGTGCGCGTGTGATAATGAGAGAGGAGCGACAGTCAGACAGTTAAAGGAAGGATATCGAGAGTTCATCAGGAGGACTGATTGGACAGTCTATTGTCGTGTGTATTTGTGAATAATTCATCTCAGAGATTACACTCAGAGAGAATAATGACATGTGATGTATTCTTGCTCTGTATACCCTGTGCAAGAAAGTGACCTGGAGATGAGAAGTTAAGCAAAGAAGCCAGAGTAATGGTCTCGGAATTCTTAAAATTAAAGATGCCGCAGAATTAAGATATATTTAACACTGAAATATGACTATTTACTACTATTTTGGTGTTTGGTGTTGATAGCTGTTTCCCCTTCTTTGACAGAAATTAAAATCTTGATTGCTGGTATTGCTAATAGACTATTCTTCTTCTTCTTCTTCTTCTTCTTCTTCTTCTTCTTATTATTTTATTGTTTCTTTGTGTACAGAGGCAGCTGTGCATGTTACCTGTCAAATTCTCAGCCATCTGAGTCAGGCCAACTGTGTGTGACAAGTGTCAGTCTGTGTCAGATCTGCTTTGCCACAGTAAAAAAGTTTGGTGTGTGTTGTTTTTTTTTATTATTGGGAGGGAATTGGAAAATGCACACGCACACTTCTCTCTGTGTGCCATCCTCTTTATTTGACACATTCTCTCTCTCTCTCACTCTCTCACACACACACACACACACACACAAACAGAGCTGGAGGGGAACATCCACCAGAGCGGACTTGGTTGGAGCAGTAACTTTATTTCACCTGTCATAAACCTCCGCTGCACCTAAAACAAAGATTCAATCAGAGCTTTAACATGTTAAATCAAAATTCCGAGCACATTTCCCCCCCCTCGGTCTTTGTACAGCCGTTACAGCCATGCACGTACACATAGGGAGACAGACATGTACATACAGCACGGATGCTACCCGGACTATTAAACTCCAAGCTGCCCGACACGCCACTCTCCCAAACTAGGCGCACAGGCATGAGCGGCCGGTTTCAAGCTGCCCTCCCTGTGAATTGATTCTACTATGAGCCTACACGAATCTCTGCTTTGAGAGGCGGGGGAGAACGGCACAAAACAACGTGTCCAATATGGCTTTAAACCTCACTTTAATGTCACACACGTACAGACAAATGTGTTCAAAGACGTGTGTCATTGTGTTTATTTCGCTCCAACAGAAAGGCAGCTCGTTGTGCGAAGGATTCGCGTTATCTTCCAGATTCCGCCACCCCCAGGTCGCGAAATGGAACATTCCACAATTTATTCCAGGGAAAGACTGACAGTTTTTTGGGTCATGAAGCAGCTGTTCAAGTCAGCGGTCGGTCCCCCCTCCGCTGGAATAAGAAATTAGTCCATTTTAAAGTAAATAACTTAAGCCTCTGGCCGATAAGAAGGAATTATAGAATGGTGTGCAGGCTCAATTTGACGGAGAGAGCCCCCAAAACAGTCAAATCCAATAAATATGATTCCCCCCCCCCATCAAATTATTAAACATTAAACAACATTGGTGCTAGAGTTAAGCCAAGTTATTATCAACACAAGAGAAGATGGGAGACTATATACCATAAGCAACTTGCTTCCATTATTGAAGAATTAGGTTTGCAAAGCCTGTTAATGCACATATAATGACGTGATCAATTTTTGGTGCTTAAATTAAATTTTAGGCACCTGAAGGTCACGCCGAACATCATCTGTGCAACGTTTGATTTCTAATTGTCAAAACTGAGTACAACTGAGCCAGAGTTGCTGCTGCTGCTGATGATACTGTTTTGCTTATGTAACTGTCATCACAGGCTCCATTTGTGTCAGTTATCACTCCACTTAGTTGGAGTTTGACAATAATTTGATGTATGAAGAGAGCTCATGACAATGATCTTTTGTAGATTCCTAAAGTCATCCTTCTGCACTCTGACTTATTAGAGACAGAAATAACTACATTTGTTGAACAAAAACTTGTTTGCCATGGTTAAGTCACTCATCGTTTTGACCTTTCACTGCAGGCGCTATGTAAGACTTTTAGTGGAATTAAGTGCTTTAAACTCAGTTAAATTCAGTGCTTTAAACAAATGCCATCTAACACCTAGAATCTATTAGTTGGAACATATTCCAGATTTTAAAGGGCTGCATTAGTTGAGTAACAATCAGGTATTGTGCCAACATACACGTAGTTACATTTCATGAAGCATGCATGCTGGATGAGATTAGCAATTTGTATTCTGTTGTAGTTTTTTTCATTTCATTTTATGAGTAATGTATCACATCTTAATTTTTAGTGGAGCTAATGCTAAAAGTGGTTCATATAAAGTTCATGGTGAGACTTGTGATATTAAGTATAGGCCTGGTGTATGTCATAGATTATCAAATCATCTGTTTATCAAATGTGAAGACTTACGCTGCAAAGACTTGATGTTTGCCACAGAAGGAAATGTGTAGTGGAGTATTGATAATGTCATTTGCAATCTCTTCACTGAAAAACAAATTTATTTTCATTAGTCTAAACTGCTCTCATTTGTAGCTATTGTACTAACTGTGATGGATGCTTAAATCTTCTCATTTATGGACTAAATTACTTTATTAAATAGGGTAAACATAAGTTGAAGGAGACTGATACGCTTATATATTCTTCAAAGACACGTTTGGCATACAAAATACCAATAACATCATTAATAGCGAGGACTTATGTAATAAATGAACAGATGGTACATGATGGTCCATCTGCATATCTAAAAGAAAATGTATATTTCCTTAGCGTCATCAACATCTGGGTGGTGTGTGTGTGTGGTGTGTGTGTGTGTGTGTGTGTGTGTGTGTGTGTGTGTGTGGTGTGTGTGTTAGCCTTAATGTAAAAGATTGAAATTAAACCAATCACTGACCATACATTTTGTGAGGTTATTATAAGGTTTGTTGTTAAAAAATCAGTAACCTACTTTTTCTGCACACAATTTTTGTAAGGGACAAAACTGTTAAATACACATAATACAAACACAGCTAAATATGAAGGAGCATGGGCCCGGTCGCTACGGAACTGGATTGAATTTATACCAAACCCCATTCACTTTTCTCACTTATTCCTTTACACATTTCTGTCTTTATTTTCATTTATTTCATCCATTTCAACATCTCTTTTTTGCGTGTCCACCTGACCTATCTGTCTATCTACTTTTACATTTTTCCCTCCACGCTACTCTCCATCTGTTGGCCTTACTCCAACACCCCCTGCCCCAAACCCTTCTTCCCCCCCCCCCTCTGCCCAGAGTCACCAGTCATCCACCAGCATGCGTTCCTCCTCTGGTCATAATGGAGATCATATGTTGAAGCCAGCTCTGAAACCCAACACGGGACGTCCACATCAAATAAAACCTGCTGTCAGCAGCGAGGCCTGGCTCTGCCAAGGGGAGTGAAACTGTATCTGTCGGCCTCACCAACACGCCAAAAAAATGGAAGCCTAAAAGACCGACAGACAGACATCACCTCTCTGGGAGACATTCCATTCTCCCACTTGAAAACTGCAGATTTTGTCACATTGGTTGAGGTGTGCTCAAACCTCTGAGGTGAAGTTTGCAACTTTTGTGTTACCTGCAAAGATAGGCTACCTGCAGCTGTCAATCATTCAGAAAAGAGTGCTGTGGCTGATTGGCAAGTGATTTATGGAACCGCATGTAGATTCATCCTGTCATCTTAAAAACGTCAACACTTTCTTTGCAATTCCGTCATCACTGTGCAATTCTCATAAGTCGCTGGATCCTCTTTTTATTGCATTACCTTCCTTGCCTGAATACAAGGACTGCACACAGTTATGTTGCTTATCCTTGTGTGCTTAGTTGTCTTTTGAAATGTGCTTATCTTTTGCCAATGAACAAAACAGCGCAATTTTCATATTGGCACCATACATGGAATACTTGAAAGGTAACACTTTACAATAAGGTACACAAAAAAGGGTAGTTACTGTTTTTGAACGAGTAACCACTGATTAGTGACCCTTTTTCAGAAGGGTAGTAATTAATCATTTGTTACTCTTTCAAAAACAGTAACTACCCTTTTTTTTGTGAACCTTATTATGTGCTACCACTTACACTACTAAGGACTATGAAACTGCATTACAATGTGAAAAAAATGTGAGTACAGAGGCTGATTATAACATAGATTTGATTTTTAACTCTATGCTGATCTGTAGAAGATAGGACAAATCACCCTGGACAGTCACCATCAAGTATCTCACCTCCCAACTGAGGATCAGATGTTAGATGTTTGACAATGTGTAAGCTAAGATTTAAATTTCAGATGTCTTTTTTTCTTTTTTTTTCTTTTCTTTTTTGGCTTAGGGTTCTTAAATGCACTGACCAACACTTTTGTTTTTGCCCCCATTTTCTATGAGCTGGGGCCTGTTGCACAAAATTAGGATAAGGGATTAAGCCAGGATATTCAAGTTATCCTAGATGAATTTAGCTTTGACTTGGTTGCACAAAAGCCGGTTGAATTAAACCCAGCCAAGTTACCATGGAGATTTATTCTTTGAGGCTAGCCTGGTCCAGAGCAGGCTAACAGCCGGGCTAAGATTAATCCTGGAGTCTCATGTGTTAAATCAGCTGCCTCCCTGATCCGAAATAAACTTGTTTAACAGTTATTCTGTTGTCTTCTGAATGTGTTCTGCTTCATTTTTATTAACATGCATTACTTGTCACTGTTGTTGTCAAGAGTTTGATGTAAACCCTACTATTGCAGTTGTTTAGATGGTTGTAAATGGTTGCACTGGCAACCTGATGCGGAGTGGCAATCAAGACTTTTCTCGGTGGGATGGTAGTGTTTCGAGGGCCGGTCTGCTAGTAGTTACATTGCAAGTTCTCAGCAACACCACCCGGTTGCCTGGTGTGCGGCCGCTGCCTGCCGGCAGACCTGTGCGTCACTTCAGTGTCCGCTCTCTCTGTAAAAATAGAGATGAGCAGCGCGGCGTCCGTGGTCCATGCAGCTTCAGGTTTATAAAGGATGCACTCCGGAGATTAAGTGGGACAATGCGGCTAAATTCCCAGATGACATAAATGGCAGACAGGTCAGAGACCAGTCCATTAATGATTTCTTTTTCTTGTTGCTTGTCCTTCTCTAATAAAAGCTAGTTTGTTACTCCTTAATATGTAAGCCTAATGTTTTTCATTAGGTACTGTAGCTTACTTTTGGTTTCCTAACCTTCTCAGTTAGTCTCATATGACTGGACCAATCACTTGGCCTATATAGTACGTATAAAGTGTAGGCATAGTGTACATTCATCACACAGGCAACCACAATGCTTCTTAATCTTTTTATTTTGGTACTGTAAAACATAAAAGCACATAAAACGGATACAGCAATAAAACAAACACATGAAACAAGCATATTAAAAGCAATTAAAACACAGTGTAGCATACAACTTTGTAAAAACGGGGAGCGACTAGTAGGCTAAGTAGATATTTTTAAATTCTTGAGCATTCAGTTGGTCCACTGTAGTCTGTTTGGCTTTTTCTCTTCGTTTTATAACAGCCGTATTTCTTTTTTGGCATATTATATGCTTCACCTCCTCGTTACTTTCCATTCGAAACTGCTGCTCATTGGGTTAAACGTATGCCGCATGCGTCTTCTCCATCTCTACGTCAGTAAATCTGTGATACCGTGGTCTATTCAAGAAAGCCGTGCACTTATCCCAGCTATCTACACCTGGCTTGACATAGCTTCACCTTCTCATCCTGGCTCGGGAATTGTGCAACCGATTAAGCCGCGATGAGCGGATCACACTGAGTCAAGCTGCTTTTTCAGTTATCCTGGATATCTTCATTCTACTTTCAGGCAACATGCCCTTGAACTCAAAGATCTAAGACTTTTTCTATGTACACAAAATATCGTTCACAAATCTGTCAATCTGTATTAGTGAGTGGTCTGAATTAGTGAGCTCCTTTGCTGAGAAAATCCATCCAGCTCACAAGTATGGCACATGAAGATGTTGATTAGACAGCATAAGTGCACAGGTGTGCCTTAGGCAGGCCACAATAAAAGGCCACTCTACAATGTGCAGTTTTATCACACACCACACAGATGTCGCAAGTTTTGAGGGAGTGTGCAATTGGCATGCTGACTGCAGGAATGTTTACCAGAGCTGTTATGCGTTGGGGTGGCAGCAGCTCAGGCACCAAACCCCCAACTGCTCGGGGCGCCTTTCCATGGGCAGCCCCCTCACTCTGACATCTCTCTATTTCGTGCATGTACAGGTACTGAGCATGTGTGTGTAATTCAGGCCTGTGTGTAATAACATAGTGTAAATTGTAATTTCCCCTTGTGAGATTAATAAAGTATACATTATTATTATTGAATGTTCATTTCTCTACCATAAGCAGTCTCCAAAGACGTTTCAGAGAATTTGGCAGTTCATCCCACCGGGCTCACAACCAGAGACCACTTGTAACCACACAAGCCCAAGACCTCCACACCCAGCATCTTCATCTCCAAGATCGTCTGAGACCAGCCACCCGGACAGCTGCTGCAACAATCAGTTTTGCAAAGATTTTCTGCACTGCACAACTGTCAGAAACCATCTCAGGGGAGCTCATCTGGATGCTTGCTGTATTCATTGGGGTCTCCACCCTACTGCAATTTGTTGTAACCAACTTGAGTGGGCAAATGCTCACATACGATCTGGCACTTTGGAGAGGTTTTCTCTGTACAGATGAATTCAGGTTTACACTGTACAGGGCAGATGGCAGACAGCGTGTATGACATTGTGTGGGTGAGCAGTTTGCTGATGTCAACGTTGTGGATCGAGTGGCCCACGGTGGCAGTGGGGTTGTGGGATGGACAGGTATATGTTATGGACAACAAACACAGGTGCATTTTAGTGATGGTATTTTGAACGCACAGAGATACCGTGATGGTCGTGCTATACATCCACGACCATCTCCTCATGTTGCAGCCTGATAATGCCAGCCTCATGTTGCAAGGATCTGTACACCGTTCCTGGAAGCTGAAAACACCCCAGTTCTTGCATGGTCAGCATACTAACCGGACATGTCACCTATTGAGCATGTTTGGTATGCTCTGAATCGGCGTATACAGCAACTTCACACAGGTACTGAAGAGGAGTGGACCAACATTTCTTAGACCACAATCAACAACCTGATCAACTCTATGTGAAGGAGATGTTTTGCACTGTGTGAGGCCAATGGAAGTCACACTAGATACTGACTGGTTTTTGGACTCACCACCAGAGCCCCCCAATAAAGTAAAACTGCACATTTTAGAGTGGCTTTTTATTGCCTAAGGCACACCTGTGCAATAATCATGCTGTCTAATCAGCATCTTGACATGCCACACCTGTGGGGTGGATGGATTTTTATCGGCACAGGAATAGTGCTCACCAACACAGATTTAGACAGAATAGTGAAAAATATGTGAGAGAAATAAGCTTTTTGTGTACATAGGAAAAAGTCTTAGATCTCTGAGTTAAGCTCATGAAAAATGTGGACAAAAACAAGTGTTGCGTTTATAATTTTAGTCAGTGCAAGTGAAATTACCTAAAAGTATCTAGGTACCTCATTTGGTCCTCACTTTTGGACTTTTCAGTTTGAGCCAAGCCAAAATTACAGGTGTGAAACCTCCACCGGACCCTGGTCTGGACCAAACAGGTAGTCTTGATCCGGATCAAACTGAACTTTGGTTTGGTTCAGACTTTTGGATCAAATACAGCGAGTTCTGTCAGAGCAGTCAGCTGTTGGAGCAGCAAAAACTGGCAGTTTACCTGTTAAGTGGCAGTAAATGTTGGCTATAGTTAGTGTTACTGCTCAAAACCTAACTCACAGTATGGAATGACAACTGGACGTAGTTTAGTCATGTATAGTTCTTTAGTGCGTTTGCTTAACTGCAGAGTAAAACCAAAACTTATCTGATCAATGTATACAATTTTGTGTTTTTGTGGCCCTGAGATACGTTCCTATGTCCCAGTGTGTTTGTGAATATTATGTTTCCTATATTATGTTTTATGAATATAAAAAATAAAATTTGATCACAAAAAATGTGTACAATGTGACAAAAACATGAATCTTGGTTCAGATTTTCAGGTGTGAAAAGGCAGCTGTGACAAGAGCTTTCATTGAACTCTCCAGATGCAAAGGAAACATGCCTTAATGCTTCTTTTTTGTACCTCCTTTAGCACAGGGTACACTGAACCATGCTTTACCAAAGGAAAGGAGATAAGACTGTCCCATAATTCCTTGCAGCAGCAAACAATGTGCCTTTCTTGCATAAATTTAACAATTGTTTTCATACAATCAAACTAATTGAGATTCATGTTGATAAATAGTGGACAGTAGGGTGAGCTTTAGCAACCATTCTCAATGTAAAAACAATTTTGTGTCATTTTTGTGACTGGTAGCCCACATTCCTTTTTTTTATTTTTATTTTGTATTTATGACTGAGATTGAATTGCCCTTCCAGTCCCCAAGTCTGAGCAGTAGAGATAGAGATCGGAGTAAGAGCTGGAAGATGGATGGAGCATCGGTGGTGATGGTACTGCTGCTGGGGGGGGGCAATGGAAGCCGGAGTGTCCTGTTGTTCGTCAAGTAGCTGAGCGATCAGATGCTATCGAGCTAGGTGGTGTCTGCTCTGCTCGGCTCCGCTCTACAGCCTTGAGCACTGCACACAGCAGTTAGTTTACGTAAAGGATAAACACTGACCCGGGGGTTGTAATCCACTAGCAGGCCGGGCAGGAGCTGTGTGGATTACTGGAGGCTAACTGTAGCCTCTCCACTTGTTTTACACCTCAAGAGGATCCTAACTGAGCTAAATCTCATTATTTATGGCCGGCTATGGAGGCAGTATTCAGAGTGGCTGGTGTGTCTTTAAACAGATCAGTCAGGAGCTTCCCCTGCCAAAGAGAGCATGTGCGCATGTGCCCAACACACACACACACACACACACACACCACACACACACACACAACGTTCTGTGGTCGTTAGAGGCTCCAGGACACTCGTCATCCCTGTGTTGCACAGGTGAGTATGTGTTTGTGTGTACATGTGAGAAAGACAACAAGAGAAATCATATAAAGGCAGTTCATTCAGGAGAGACATGTTTGCAGATATGCAAACAAGATTTATTTTACAGCTCAAATAAAATGTACAAAGTCATTGTCGATCAGACTCCATTGCTATACAAATCTTTTGTATGTATGTACAGTGTATTAAGGGGTAGAGAACCATCAGACCACACGATGGAATCTAGACACCAGTGGTGGTGACGTAGGAGCCTGAAGACCAGACCGAGAGAGGCTCCGGACCGGACAGCTGGAGTGGAGGGTTGCACTCCTTGCCTGCAACGACAGCTGAATAGCAAAGAGAGAAACCATTATTTAAAGCAGGGTTGGGACTCTGTGATTGGTGCTTGCCATTTGTGTACATTTCTGATTGGTTTAACAGGAAGGTGAACGCCTCCAACAGCTGATTCCAGTTAGGTAGAGCGTTGATTAACAGTGAGGGCTTCCTGAAAGAATTTACACTGAGATACATTTTGATCAGGAGAGACTAGTTGCAGATGTGCAACATTTGTACACAGCATGATAAAATATACATTTATTAGGATAACAGCTGAATTGATTTGAGTTTATTGATTAACAGTTAAAAGAATTTACGCTGAGCTACATTTTTGTTGTAGACAAAACACACCTGGAGAAATGAACATCATTGTCATTTGTAAGTGACAGATCTAATTTTCTTTTCATTAAACAGTGGTTAACAAGATATTTTCCTCTCCTTTTATTTGTCCTGATTTAATGAACCCGGCTGATGTAGATCCAGAATATTCATTCCAAGCAGCTACCTAGACCAGTAATTTCCCGTGTTATTAAAAGGCAGGGATCGTTGATCTGAAGATATGAAGTTTCATTGCTGGCTGATACGAGAATTATGAATGGCGATAGAGGGCAAGAGCTGACCCTGTGTGGAGCCATGGCGCTGAGGGGTCAGCAGCCTCACTGAGACAATGGGGATGAAAAAACTCCAAGAGCAGTTCAAATAAATGTCACGCTTTCTAGACTGCTAATAAAAAGAACAAGACTCCCAATAAAAGCTGCATTGGAAGAGCAAAAGAATGGAGAAATTAAGCAAGCAAGAAAGAAAAGGAGGAGAGGAAGTGTGTTAATATTTCAAACAAAAGGGGAGAAAAAGAGACAAAATGGCGGTGGAGAGATTTTGCAAAGATTTTGAGATGGTTGGGATGAGGTGATGTGGAGCAGAGTGAAAAAAGAGAAAAGGAAAGAAGAGAGCTGGTGGTTTGGGAGTTTAGAAACCTCTCAACCATATGCATTTCTATGTCTGCAATATACATGCAAATGACGGCATGCATGAGTGATAGAAAAGCATAGAGCAAAGAGTTTTTATTTTTTTCAGAGCCACATTACCCTAAACGATGCCAAGCTCCAGCCCACCTCCACCCATCAACACAAAACGCACAGAGATGCAGATGGCAATGGATATTTAACTCTTTAATTTAGCATTTTTCCCCTTTTAATCTTCCATCTCTGCAAATCTTAATCTGTATTCATGACTGTAGGTGAAGTCAACTCTTGTGTTCAAAGAGCTATTTTAACAGACAACTAGAACAGTTTTGGCAACACACCGAATGGGAAAAGAAGAAATAAAAGATGATTTAGAGCCAGGGAGAGACGGTAAAACCGTGAGACGAACAGACAGATCCTAGTGTCTGTAGGAAGGGGGACCTGGCTTTGATTTTTGCAAACAGCTCATATAGTTACAAAGCAGATCCAACGTAGACATGGAGAACCCAGGGAGACATGGAGCCCCAGAGGAAGGAGCTCTGTTTTTGAATGTTGATGGGCCGCTGGAAGGAGGGGGAACCTGTCTGGAGCAGATGTTTTATTGGGCCACATGAATGCATTTTACTGTCCATTTTACATCAAAGAACTTGGCAAGGTGTGTGTGTGTGAGAAATCTTGTACTTAAATCTCTGTGGGGACCATTTTAAATTTACGACTCAGAGTGAGGACATTTTTGGATTGTGAAGCATTTTGGTTGCCCTACACTTTAAAGGGTTTTTGGCAGACTAAGACTCGGTTTTAGGGTAAGGTTAGTGTGCTGGTTAAGGCTAGCTAATGCATTATGTCATTAAAGGTCCTCCCAAGTAAATCCAAACGTGTGTGTGTGTGTGTGTGTGTGTGTGTGCGCACTTTAGCACCTGTTTTTTTTTTGCCAGCACAGTGAACAGAAACCTATTCAGTGATCACTAAGGTCTACCTTCCTTACAAAACACTTTACAATTTGCCTCTCATTCTCTCTCTCACACACACACACACACACACACACACACACACACACACACACACACACACACACACACACGTTCTGTGTTCATTAGAGGCTCCAGTACACTCGTCATCACTGTATCGCACATGTGAGAGTGTGTGTGAAATCATGTTTTGTGGCAGACAAAACATACCTGGAGAAAAGAACAAACGTGGAAAAGCTGCCATGCATGTAATGTATGTACATGAACAGATTTCTTTTGTTTCTAATTTCTGACCTCAAACAGCTGAAGTGTACGTTTTTCATTAATTTTGTCATTTTTCGGAAAATGGACGAGAAAAAGTACAATATTCTTTCTTGTTTATCTAAAGTAAAATGTAATGTTTCTTTGTGTCAATTTTAGAATCACACAAAAAGAAATGTAGATCATTCAGCATTTGTTGGCATGGCAACATACAGCACAACCTGTAGCCTAGTGTGAGGGTGTAAACTGTTGTGTGGCGGTGTGTGACAGGGCTTGTACAGTATGTGGAAGGTCCGAGCGGTTACTCATGGGAGTGTGTGAGCCCGGCTCAATAAACACAGGAGTGTTAGAACAGGAGTTTAAGAGGTTGGAGAAGTGAGGAAGAAGGGGAGCCAGTGTAAATGTTTGTCCGAGAAAGCGCAGACTGTAAAAGCATTAATGTATCATGTGTTTTAAGACCGAAAAGGTGTGTGTGTGTGTGTGTGTGTGTGTGTGTTGTGTGTGTGTGTGTGTGTGTGTGTGTGTGTGTGTGTGTGTGTGTAATGTCTGAAATGCTGTCTGGGTATGCTAACAGTTCTACTGATTGTATCTCTGTGAGTGAGCATCAGATTGGTTTCAATGTGTAGTGAAGTGCATAGACTGTTGTCTGTATTTGCAGATACAGTGGTGCAGCAGCCAGCAGAGAGATTTGTTTCTCTTTGTGTGTGCATCTATGTATGTGTTCAGATCATTGTGAGAGGAGCTGGCAAAAGCCTTCTCTCTCTCCTCTTCTCTCCTGCAGTAATCAGTAAGAGTGGAGGCCTTGCCTTGTCTTCATCTCCCTGCCTGTGGTTTTTTCACATACCGTCCCAGCCGTTTGTGTGTGTGTGTGTGTGTGTGTGTGTGTGTGTGTGTGTTTGTGTAAGCATTTTTATGTGTTCTCATGTGTTGTACCGATTGTGTGCACAGTAATGTGTGTGTGTGTGTGTGTGTGTGTGGTGAGAGAGAGAGAGAGAGGGAGATTTAATGCGTTTGTGTGTAAGAATAGGAGGTGGGGATTGAAGAGGCCCTGTAAAGGAGAAGACAGAAAACCTGAAGGTAGTTAGTTGGCCTTTTCCCTGCAGGAAACGGCACATGATACACATGAATTCAAACCAGCCTGTTGTGAAGTGTGTGCACGTCATATGAAAATGATAAACATTTAAATAAACTGTACTGAAGGTGGCTGAATGTCAGCTCAGGGAAGGTTAATGTTATAATTGCGGGGAAAAAATGAAAAGTATTACCGGTACAGATGTGAATTTTCCATCAGAGTGCAGGCTTCCTGTGCATTATGTTGATCCGTTGTATTCGTAGAAATTCAGCTGGAGAAGTGTTGTTTGTTTTGGCTTTGTTCACTAGAAAGTGAAGCACACAGACAAGCCCTTGAGCAGGGCTGTTTTGCAGTCCGATGCGGCCAGAGGAGGACAGAAGAAAACATTAAAACGCCACTATTTATGCCTTTTCCCAGACAGTCTGCAGGACTTGGTGAGGCTGTCTGCTGGTTCCCAGAAACTGACGCACGCACACACACACACACACACTTTCATACTGACATAGCAAACATGAAACTCTCTCTCTTTCTGTCTTACGCACACGTTGCCACTATCAAATTTAGAAATGAATTGCAGCTCCCGAACAAGACACAACGCGGGGTTTATATTACACCGGCTTGACGTGATCCCTCAGCTGAATTATTATCACAATGTGATGAGAGGTTGTGATGACACGTGAACAGGGAGCATTTGGTGCCTCTCCAAAATGTCACTGTTACGATAACCCACTTACCACAATGTTATGATGACTTTGCAGTCATGGCAAGAATGTATAGCATGTTTCCGTTGCAGCTTTTCAATTCTGCCATATGGTTTTATTGAACTATGATGTCATTACCTAACAATTGTTGCTTCATCTTGTGAGGTTTAAGTGTTTTAAGTGAATTTTTTGTTTTGTTATTCTCCTTTTATTGCAAATCAAGTATAAGTCAATTATCACTAAAAACAAGGCAGTCAGTCATGTTAATAAGAAAAACATCCTGGAGCTGGTTCATCACCTGTACCTTGGCCAGCTGTGACTAAACGCTGTGTCATGCTAGGGTGAGTTTCTGGACATGTAACTGGTTTATATCATCCAAAATTGAAAAATATAATGAGAGCAACACAATTTGGGTAGAAACGTGCTGGCCGAAAGTAATTTGAACTCATACTGCTTTAAGTTTAAAGTGATACTGAAAGTTTTTATTATCAAATTCCCCAAAGAACCAAAACCAAAGATGAGTTATTACCATCCAAATATAGCAATAGCGATGTAATGACTTCCTTTAGGCTGATCAGCAGCTACCATTGTTAGTAAATAGTTTTGTTTATGACAAAGATGATATTCTTTTGGAGTTTTTCTGTCTGATCTCTGGATCTCTGTTCCTAATGTAGCGTATGTGCATACATACCGAGCAGACACAATTAACATTCTCACTGTATTTGGTGTAACCAATAACTGCAAACAAATCTGCACGCTGTCTATGAATTCAGTTAATTTTTATTAAATGATCAGTGAACAAACTCCTAAGATCTTGATAACATCACAGACTACCGTCACAGTCTGGTAGCTTTGAGAAAGAGTAGTACATACTCACATGTGTTTGAGGTTTAGGTTGGATTCAAAGATTAGCATATTGAATAAGTATTAGTGTCACATTGTCCGTGGTTTAGTTACGATGAGAATGCAATCACTGACTCTCTTGTACAATCCATATGCAACAACGCTGCAGCAGAAAAGCTGCACTTCTCTCTACCATGGCAGCAGGTCAACTGGAATCTATAATTCAGTGTGAAGCTTGGCTGGAGTATTAGCACAAGAGCAAACAAAGGAAAGACAAAGAAAGACATTGAAAGAAGGCGAGCGCAATGGCAGGATGATAAAAAAGATACATGGGATTTATTATCAAACGTATGGATTCATTTAGAGTCAAAATCACATATTTGCCTCAGAGTTCTTTACAATCTGTGCAACATGTGACAACCTCTATACTTGGGGGTAATACATGTGTAATACAGACCTAAGAAATGTTGTGTTGGGGGAGTTCAGATGAAGACAGGAGAGACAGGATTTCACTTTTAACTTGAGAATGGTATAAGTGTCAAAGATTTGGTTGATTGCCAGGTAAACGATAGATAATGTCTGCGTTGTAAAGTAATGTACCAGGAATTTGTGCTTGCACGTAACTGGTTGGCGCCTAAGGGCGCCTTTCCCGATGACATTGCGTTGTACAAAAAGTGAGGCGACCCTGTTTAAGCAACTGTTTCAGACATTCATGTTCTCACATGCAGCCCCATCTAATTTCTGGTTTGCAGTGCATGTGTGGAAGTGGCTTTAAATATTGAAGCTTTTCAACATGTAAATGTCTTGAAAGGGGAGGCATTGGCCAAATTAGTCTGAAAGTGATGTTGCTTTGTACAAAGTCAGCAAAAAATACAAGAAAATGCACAGACTTTTCACTAATTTGTTACTGATCCTTCTCGTAGGTCTAGAAGCCCGGATTTACCTAATTTGATTTACCTTCTTTTCTCTGGAGAAAGACAAAGAACGTGAGCAAGTGGGACCAGAATTAGCTGACAGCCTTATTATACTCTACGTATAGTTTACGTATAACTCAGAAAAGTAGATTTAATTTCAATTTAGTCTAGGAGAAAGGGTAGATTTCCCTCCATGGCATCCCTTTCACATTTGGACACATGTAATGGAAACACCCTGGTTAATGATTACAGGACTTCAGTGATTTAGGTGCTGCTGGGTGCATCTGATTGAAGCTGTTTGTGACCCAACCTGACCTCTCTATTTCCACCCACTGACCCACAATCACACAGTATATAGTTGTATGTCTAAGTAAAATGGACAGTGCAATATACTCCCATCTCTCTTTGAGCTCATCCTAAGCCACCGCCCAGTCTAATTCCAGCCTGCATCTCAGTGACTGGAAAAAAGGAGGAAAACACAGAATCATAAACACGCCAGATTAGGTCAGAGTTGGTTTCATAACCATTACATGACCTCTTTACTCTCCCCCTCCATGCCTTTCTCTTTCCCTTTCTGTCTCTCACTCTTGTTCTCTTTTCAGCATTTTCTTGTCTTCTCTCTTTCCTTCCTGCACCCTCTCCGTCTCATCTCCTTGCTCTCCACTTTATGCAGACCAATCAGTCCTCTATTTGGCTTCACTCTCTTTTCCAATCTTCCCCATACCCCGTTTTCTTTTTATGTGCTCTATCTTCACACTCTTTTGCCCACTTTATAAGGTCCCGCTGTACCTCCCGTGCTCCTTGTATTTTCCTTTTTCTGTCTTTTCTTTTTCCCTCACCTAGAATTTTTTTATTTTCTGTGATACGGCCATCTTAGTTACCAAATCTCAGCAGACCACCGTCTTAACGCGGCAAAAAGACGTTTCACAACAGCATCTAAAGCCATCCATAGATTTTCTAGACTACAAGAAAGCATAAAACAGATTGATGAGGATAGCATTGTGGCGGTGTGTGAAAATAAACTGTACATGTAATGCAGAGCTGTGGGTTTTACAGTCATCCTACACATGATCTTCGCTGTTTTCTCTCTCTTAAGTTTTGACTCATTTGTTCTGTTTCAAAACTGCCCACACACAAAAACAGTTTTAACATGGCAAATTAAGCTTAAAGTGGCACGCCACCAATTCTAGTTATCCAATGTTTTCTGTGGCTCTGGAGGGAGTCTTAATAAATCTGAGAAAATAACCCTGATGATGTCATAGTGATGGTATCAGCGTCATCTCAGCTTGGTTTTAGAGATTACCAAAAAATCTCCCGCAAGTCACCCAGCTTTATGTAAACACAACACAAAATACTGGAGCATTCTTTACTTTGTATTTTCCCACGTTACTTCTGGAAAAAACTTTCCAAAATTAGCATCTAACATTTTGTGGCAATATAAGTAGGCTAGTTCTTCTCTTAATGTAGCTGTGTATAATGTTTGTTAATCTCTTAACATTCTTAAACCTATTCACAGTTTAGTCTGAATCCAATCTGCAGAAGGGACATCAATCTAACAAACTAGTGAGACTGTATACGTTTATATTCCAACATGACATAAATAATCGACAATAATAATACAAACTGCTCCACTTAAATTTCATTTATAATTCCAGAACCAGACCAACTAACCAAACCAACCACCTCTTATTCCCACTCGGTTACTGTGAGAGAGCTTGGATAAAACGGGTCAACTAATCTTCATCTGGGACAAAGGACAGCATGTGTGTAGTATCAACACTCTTAAAAGAGAATATTTGATATCTTTATTTGCTCATGACATCTACATCCGTGAGAATATTATCAGGAGGACATGTGTGATGTCACAATTAAGAACATGTACACAAAAATGTATTGAATCATATATAAGTAATAATAATAATAATTAATAATAATAATTTATGCTTTATTAATAACACAAGGGAAACTACAGTGCACACTGTACTACAGTTTACTACTGGGACAAATGTATTGGGGAATTCTAATGTTTGTGTTTTGTAAAGCACAAACTCTGCTTCAGGAATGGATCCTGAATGATTTATTGGCCATAAAATTCATTGATCACAGCTTTTCAGAAACACATAATCTAACAGCATGGCTGCCGGGCATATGGCCAAATATTCTGTAATCTGTTGTGGTAATTTAATTAGGCAAGTAAGACTGTGATTAATCAAATCAATTAGATTGCACTATGAAACATAAATCATGTTTCCCGAGTCTTATTATCAACCTCGGGGTGGACGTGTGCGTGTGTGTCCATGCAAACGTGTGCGTGTCTCAATGTGTGGCAATGTGTCCAAGCGTGGCGGTGAGAAAATGTGTGTGTGTGTGTGTGTGTGTGTGTGTGTGTGTGTGGTGTGTGTACACACTAGAGAGTAGCTGGAGAGGAGAAAGAGAGGGATAAGCATTTGCAGGCTGCAATTATGGGTAATTTTCCAACAACAGCTAATTAAAGCTCCCAAAACAAAACGAGAGAGAGAGGGGAAGGGAGAGAAGAGAGAGAGGAGGAGGAGAGAGAGAGAGAGAGAGAGAGGAGAGAGAGAGAGAGAGAGAGAGAGAGAGAGAGACTCTTGCTCATTTCTTTCCTTTGGGCCCTGACCAGGAGGAGCCTTACTTGGTTGCTATGGCATCACATTAATCCAACCACACACATATCCTTTTATGCTCATGGCTGTATGTTGAGTGTATGTTCAGAATAGACCTGCAGCGTGTAACCAGCTCCAACCGGGTGAGAGCATCCATGATGTGTATGTGCTAGCTATCAACATTTTGTTGATTTTGTGTTGACTCTTCGTGCATTTCTGAAACACATTTTTTAAAGCAGCATTAATTGTTGTTGTTCTGGCCACTTGGTGGGCTATGGAACAAGTTGCAAATCCAATAATTAGCAATATAAAGCCAAAATAAATCCATTACTCCCAGATCCTGTTCCAAAAGGAAGAAAAATCTATGTAATGTCAAAAGGCAAATTACTAAAAATCCTGCCTTGTGTAATTTGTCATGTTGTTCACTGCAGGCATGGTAAATTTGTAAAACATTTACTAAACAAAAACATTTCTGTTCCTAGTGTCTGGTAACAAACACCATTTCACATGAGGCCCATGAGGCCTAGATCAGGTGTGTCAAACAAACTGGCTCCACAACAGGCCCAGTCCGGCCCACATTGCAAAGTGTAGATTTTGCAGAGATGTCATTGGTTTAAAATTGTCAATATTCCTGTTTCTGGGGCTCACACTGTCGTAATAAGTGTAGTCTAGCTATGCTAGATTCGTTAATATAGATCGTACATGCTTACATCTACACACTCTTCATGCAGGAGCCACTGGTGAAAATGTACTGTATATGTCAAAAAGGAGAAGAAGAGAGAACCCTGTCAGGTTTTCCAAAACAATAGACCAGTTCCTATTTCTTCAGAGGTAAATGGGAAGCCATTGTTCTTGTTGTCATCCTATCACCTTTCAATGCTCAAGGACTATAATATTCAGACTTCCTTTTCCATCCTGACCAGCATACAGTTATAAACTGAGACATAATTTTGAAATTGCCCTGTATGATCAGACAACACCAGCTCAGCCAAATACATCAGTCCATGTGCAAGTTGAGAGGCTTCATCTCACCAGATAAGTTTATAAGTTTATATATAACAGCAGGACGGACAGAGAGAAACAAATTGTGTTAAAGAGTTTGAAAAAATAACATTAGACATGAGCATTAGAGGATTTCATGGGACAGGGGCTCACCTGGAGGTGACTTCCCGACTTTGGGTCTTTTTTTATCATATTATTTAAATTAAGGAAAGTGTTGGCAAACAATTGTCAATTTGTGATCACGCAACATCACTTTCTGCTGTTTGCAGCTTGGCAATACAGTTTCTTTCTGTAAATATTAGCCTGCTGTGGCGGGAAATAAGGTTGATCAGAGCAGAATTTGTACGTCGTAGAACAAAAAATGACAATTTGTATGAAACCCTAAATGAAGAAGACTGGTCACATGACAGTTAAGTTTAGCAGTCTTTATGGTTAAATTTAGCCAAGAAAAGGTTACTGTGACATTTTTAAATGAACTGTTTATCCATAACAAAAACAAATTGTCGGTCCCCTACATAATGTGTATTTATGTAATTACTGTGGTAAAAGAATTAGGGGCCGTGACGTAGGAGCCATATTATGTTGTTCATGGTCTCATTCATTGATTATTGTGTTATGCGCTGATATTGTAGGTGGTGGGTGTTTTCATGACGGTTTGAGCAGAAGTGATATATTTGTTTGCGTCACCTGTGCATTTGGGTTCTTTGGGCTTTGACGGAGAGGGGGTGAAACTGTGAGCGAACACTTTTGTTGACCGCAGCACAGGCTCATTTCCTGGTGCTCCTTCTCTAGAAACAGCATGAAATCAAGGAGAGTGTTGGCTTTTCCTGTTACAGATGTCCCATTGTGGTCAGAAAGCAAAGGGGAGACACATTGTTTCTCTCACTGTGCTTCTAGAGTCTCTCTCACTCGCTCTACCACACACTCTCCTTGCGCACACACATGCAGGCCCTGCTATTCTCTCAAAGAGGTTGACGCACACAAACTCACAAGTATAAACTTCGGGCCACTTACGTAGGCTACGGCAAAAGCTCTGCGTGGAGCCTGCCCAGGACAATAAATCATGCTTGATCCAGCAGCTGTCAGTGTTGTGCATACAGCAAACAACATGGGGAATACATTCAAATTACAGTGCATTACTTTTTGTAGCTGCACGAATGGTTCATGAGAACAGCCTGAACATAGACGGTATTGAATACTGAAATGTTATTTGTTTGGTTTTTGAGGTTTTTTGTCCTGAACAAAATTATAAATGCAACACCTTTTTGTTTTTGCCTCTATTTTTAACAAATTAAATCTGTGGTAGTGAGCACTTCTCCTTTGCCGAGAAAATCCATCCACCTCACAAGTATGGCATGTGAAGATGTTGATTGGACAGCATAAGTGCACAGGTGTGCCTTAGGCAGGCCACAATAAAAGGCCACTCTAAAATGTGCAGTTTTATCCCACAGCACAATGCCACAGATGTCACAAGTTTTGAGGGAGCGTGCAATTGGCATGCTGACTGCAGGAATCTTTACCAGAGCTGTTATCCGTGAATTGTTAATTTCTCTACCATAAGGCCTTTCAGAGAGTTTGACAGTACATCCAACCGGCCTCACAATCGCAGACCACGTGTAACCACACCAGCCCAGGACCTCCACATCCAGCATCTTCACCTCCAAGATCATCTGATTGGTTTTGCATAGATTTTCTGCTTAAACTGTAAGAAACCATCTTAGGGAAGCTCATCTGGATGCTCGTCCTCCTCATCGGGGTCTCAACCTGACCGCAGTTTGTCCGACTTGAGTGGGCAAATGCTCACATGCGATGGCGTCTGGCACTTTGGAGAGGTTTTCTCTTTACGGATGAATCCAGGTTTACACTGTACAGGGCAGATGGCAGACAGCGTGTATGGCGTTGTGTGGGTGACCGGTTTGCTGATGTCAACGTTGTGGATCGAGTGGCCACCATGGGCCACACAGATGAATTTTATTGATGGCATTTTAAACTACCGTGATGGTCGTGCCGTACATCCACGACTATCACCTCCTGTTGCAGCCTGACAATGCCAGCTTCATGGTGCAAGGATCTGTACACCATTCCTGGAAGCTGAAAACATCCCACTTTTTGCATGGTCAGCATACTAACCGGACATGTCACCTTTTGAGCATGGTTGGTATGCTCTGAATCGGCGTATACGACAGTGTTGCAGGTCTTGTCAATATCAAGCAACTTCACACAGCCATTGAAGAGGAGTGGACCAACATTCCAAAGGCCACAATCAACAACCTGATTAACTCTATGTGACGGAGATGTGTTGCACTGCATGAGGCAAATGGAGGTCGCACTAGATACTGACTTGTTTTTTTTCAATTTTGAATAAGGGGTGCAAACAATATAAGTTAATATTGTGTTTTCCAAAGAGAGAAAATGAATAGATTAATTTAGTCACAAGTTCTCACAAGCCATCTCTGACAAAGAGGAATATTAGAGAGTGAAGTCGGGTAGGTGTGACTCATCCTATTCTGAGAATCACCAGAGCAGAAATTATAAGATGGTATGCATATCAATGAGAACTGAGCTACCAGGACAACTCCCAATAATCTTAAATATGTCTCACAACATGTATACCTTTCTACTCATTTATTTTTTACACTTTATTGTCACTTAGCATTTTAGACCAGCTCTGGATATGTAGCAGTGTAAAACGTTAGCAGTGTTTTCTATGAAACATCCCTTTAATACTGAGTGTCTCCCAGAGTGAGGTGATAGCAGAGAGGAGCCGCGGTGCAGGATAGGGGTTAATTAACTAAACCTCACAGTGGCCCTCGTTTATGAAACGTGCGTAGGACGGGGGGACGCCGATTTCTACGCAAAGCTCGGCATTTATCAATTTGAACATGAGCATAGGCTGCGAAAAAATCCTAAAGTGTGTTTCCATTCAATGGCTTTAAAGTGAATAAAAACCTGTGCGTAATGACGTCTCATGGTGATTTGTGATCAAATTGGAATATCAAATTGATTTTAGACATTTTAAGGTGTTTCCATTCATTTTCACAACATTCAAGCAAACATTTGCGAACAAATTTTTCTTGACAAAATGGATTGCGTCGTCTACTAACAAATGATCAATGTTGCACAAGTTGTAATAGTGCTTATGTGCCATCTCATAATGCTATATCAAGCTTTAATAAGAAAACAACGACACTGTCAACACATTGCTATGATGATGCAGATGCAACTAGCCTTTTTTTGTCCCTCCGGCACTACTGCGAGAAGAGTGTTTTTTGAGACATGTATCAATTAAATTCAAAAAGTCTCTTGTCTCCTCGTTTGTCCACTTCCATCTGTCTTTGTTGACACCCGCCATGTGTGCAAACGGAGCGGAAATACTGGACGGAAATGAACTAAAACTTCTTCGTTTTGTGGCGGGTTGCAACCATAAAATGATCTAAAACTTAATTGCAATTCGTTATTTATTCAGCAAATACCGTTTCCATTAGCGTTTAATGCATAGGCCGTATATGTTGAGCATGATAAAATCTGATGAGACCGTACGGATTTCCCTTGATTCAACAGTCATGAAATTCCATCAAATTTTATTGTTTTCATCAGGTATTTTTCATTCGACATCACTTAATTCGGATAAAAATGTGTGGATGGAAACATAGCCATAGCTACTGTTTTCGCCTGTGGGGATCTGCACAACGTTGCGAAGGAAAACAGGGTGCTATAAATGTAGCAACGGAGCCAGCTGACCCGATGCCCAGAGAGCAGTGTCCAGCACAGCCCCAACTGGAGGAGACAGGATATTACTCCTCGCTTTCAAAAGTTATTATGTTATGTTTGGCAATAATATTCAATGCAGGAAACATGACGATGCACAACATTTTTATTTCTTCTTCAGGTGAACAATTTCTTTCTGCCATTGACTGACATGTGTTGACTTGTTTTTCCAGCCCCTCTGCTGTCAGGAGACAGGGTTGGGGTGATGGTCCAGCACGGGCGCGGGGGGGTGGAGGACACACGCTCTCCCTCACAGCTGTTGCCTGGCTCTGACTCATAGAAAAAAACAAAATAAAAAATGGAATAAGAAAACATTGCATAAACTCCACTACCGTGTGTTTATTTAAATCTAGGTACACCTACATGTAGGCCTAAGAGATTGCATTATAAGCCTGTATATTAGGTACTATTAGGAGAATACAGTACATATGTCAAGGATGTATGAATTAAATAAACTTCAGCTGGAGTCCGATTCAATACGGCAACACTGTTGACCGCATCAGTGATCTCTTTCTATTCGGCATTCTTTCTACAGCCAGTTTTGAGGCTGCCAAACAGGACACATGTTACTGTAAATTAAACTCAGATGTCAGGGTTTCAATCTCCACCTCTGAAAAATGCGGCTTCTTAGCCGGATTACGTCTGCCCATGTCGCAAATAGTGCTAGGGGCGAGGCCTAAAAACCGAGAATATTTTGGGGCATGATATTTAAATTACGATCGTTTCCAGCCGCTGCATTCATTAATGTGCGATCATTCTTTTGCTGTCATTGGTGTGATACGAATGTTTCATGAATCCCACGCGAAGCCTGTCGTGAGAGGATTTCTGCGCTCATATCTGCGCTGGTTTCTGCTTTAGGTTGATAAATGAGGGCCAGTGCCACTGCACATCTCCTTTCCTCTCCTTTCCTTTTCTTTTTTTCTCTCCTCTCGTCTCGTGCCCACAGCCACTTTTTTAGTTGATGTTGTTTCCAGTGACACTAGAACGACCATCATTAAAAGCCGTCCAGCATAGCCCTCAGCACAGTAATCCCATGAAAAGGAAACAGGGTAACAACCTCTGTCTAATCCCTCATTAGCCTAGCTCCTCCCCTCACATCCTAACCCCCTTACCCTTCCACCAAAGAACCAGTAATTAGCTTAACACTAACGAGTCGCCAGAGGTGGCAACAGTTCATCTCAGCTATTACAACTCATGTTAAAGCTCAAAAAAGCTGCTGGGACAACGGCATACGTCTGTGTCTGTTACTCAGTATCACATATTCCCCAACCATTCCCATTAACGACAATTCTAACAGATCACCGTTTCAATTTCAGAAGTCATTTTAACCCAATCAAAAATAAGTTGCTCTTTTATGAATCCATCTAAAGATGATGCTGAATTATTTAAAACTAGAAATCTTTCACTGGATCTTGTAGAAAATGTCGATAAGGAGCGATCATTATGGTCTTATTCTCACGATCATTTATAAGGAAACACAGGAGTTCATTTCTTTGTCATATTTCCAAAAAGAAAGACAGGATGCTATTTCTAATTTAGGCGCAAAATTGCAAATTACAGATGTTTAAAATGTATTGTTTAAGAATTTCTTTTCAACATGTGTTATGTACACAAACGTTCAGCTCGGGTTGGATTTCTTTAAAATTCATGGTGCCCAGAGGATGAATCCTGGTGACCTTGGTGATCCCATTAGTTTTCCTCTTGTGCCATTGCCAGGCCAAAATTTGTATTTATACAATACTTTGGTTTATGACAAAATACCTGCAAAACTATTTTACCATCAATCTCAGCGTCACTTTTTATTTAGTGCTAATTAGCAGATGTAGGCATGCAACAATAGGTTAATGTCAAACCTGCTTCAACATCAGCGTGTCCGCATTGTCATCATGAAGATAGCATGCAGAGCTGCTAGCATGACTGTAAACCTTTTCCATATTTGCAGAATGGTAGGAAAGGAAAATATGCTGCATTCACTGTATGTGAATTGGGAAAGTACCTGCAGTAATATACAGTATCTGAACTAGAAGCAACACATGTCATCATCAACATAGGTATCATCAGTGTGGCAAATTATAAAGTTTCACATGTTGCAGAAGCCTTGTGCTCACAAACGCCATGAGAACGTACTGTTCAGTGTGTCCCCGACCTAAACAGTCGGCTGGCTTTTTCTCACACACACGTACGCAACACACAAAATATAGACAGTGACACACACATTGGTGCCATGACGAACAGGTTCGATATGTAACGAATTGTTGTTGACTTCAGTGCACATCTGATGAGAATGTCTTCAGTGTTATACATGAAAAACTGTTAGTCACAAGCTCTGTGTGTGTGTGTGTGTGTGTGTGTGTGTGTGTGTGTGTGTGTGTGTGTGTGTGTGTGGTGTGTGGTGTGTGTGTGTCAACGTACACTGAGCCATGAACATGCATGAATAGGAGAGGGGCAGGTTGAGTACCTTCTTCAACATGACAAAGAGTTGAAGTAAAAGGGAAAACAGGAAGTGGAAAAAACTGTTTTCATGGTAGGCAATAGCAGAGGTTCATGACACAAAAATAATGTTTTCCGCGTGCACATGTATAGGTAGGAGGTTCAGTATTACTGGGCCATCTCATTGAAAAACATGAAATAACTGATTTTAGCATGTGCACATTCTCTCAAATGTTCCAAAACTGTAAATCTATTTATTGCCTAAATACATTTGTTTAATGACCTATTTAAAGTCAGAGAGCTGTGTTATATCAACTGTATGATGAAAACTAGGAAATCTAGTTTTTATTATTTTATAAAAGCTAATGGCTAAAAGAGATTTAGCTAATACAATATTCTTTAAAGAGTCTGACAGACTTGGTACAGTTAGCTCAGGAAAATCCTGAAGTAAACAAGCAGTAAGTCAGTGGTGCATGTGGATGTGTATCTAAAGATCTGTATGCTGTGCATAAGACCAATCTATCCTACCTATCGTTTAATTTACTGTGATATTGTTGAAGTGCAATCTGTGGTAATTGTGGTGCCTGTTGAACCTTTCAAAAATTAAAAAAAAAAAAAAAAAAAAAAATTAAATTTGCTATGACGACCTGTCACAAACACACATTCATACCTGGAAGCTGCCCAGTACAATCACAATCTGATCTGCTGGCCAATGAGCAGCTGCACGGGAGCAGTTGGGGTTAAGGACCTTGCTCAAGGGCATCTCACTGGCTGTCAATCTGGGGTTCTGGGGATTGAACCGGTGACCTTCCAGTCCTGAACTCATTTCTCTAACCACATCAGTGACCAGTTTTCTGCTTTGATGTCCGTTTCCTTGTTTTTCTTTATTTTATTGAAGTTCCTGTAAATGGCACTATTTCTTCTTGAGTTCACGGATCATAATTAGACAATATGGGCGGGAATGCATCCAAAGGAAACACGAAAAAAAGAACTTTTTTTTTTTTTATAAACAAAAGTGAAGCCAAACATTCTATTATAATGACCAGTGTTGCCTTTTGACCTGCAAATTGCCAAAAACCATGCTAACTGGCTTGAATCGGGGGGTCCCCCGAATTGTAATAGCCATTAGTAATAGAAAACTTGTGTAATTGTTTTAAGGTTTGGTCTATGAAGCAAAACTGGGCTTGTTTCAAAATGGAAATACCAAATAGCCACTTCAGTCCTCTTATCTGATGAATTTTTTTTTTCCAGTTTTGCAGCCTTCAGTGTCCCCACAGATAAAATCACATGTGAACAGAGAAGCAGAAGTCTCATCAGAATTGGTCACTTGAGACACATTTGAGATGCACTCTGCAGGCCATCTGAAATGGATCTGGACACAATGTAAATAAATGACTGGATAGAAGCTGTTGGGCTGGAAAAGGGCATTTGTTCAGTCCTGGTGGTTATCACTGTTCATGCTATATACATCATTCTTCTTCAGTTGTTGTTGTTGTTGTCAGAAAAAAACATTTGCATTTTTAAAAGCTTTTATGACCTGGTTACTGTGTCACATCAACTGCTAGAAGAACGTACACAAAAATAAGGTTATACGTTCTGGTTATTATTACACAGTCGAGAGGCAGACATTAAATGCAGAATGAGAAAATGAGGGGGGGGGGATGACATAGCTTACAATTCTTTAAGAGTATGAAAATATGAATAGATTTGTATTGTCCAGAACTAGACCTTACCTTTTCCTAACTAGACGATGCCACAAAAGCTTTTTGAATGGAGAAAGGTAACACAACTAGAATTACACTAACATTTTATGTTAATCTCATATTTTACCAATTCACAAAGGACCCAGATTTTTGCAGTTTTTGGTTTGTGCTCTGAACACATATTAACCTCCAGCGCTTTACCGTCACCTTGGCAGTGTGGGTAAACCCAACCTTTTACCCTGCAGGTGTTCACACACTATGATTTACTACTTTGGGAACATACAGTCGGAGGATCACATCCCTATAAACTGATAAATCTCTCTCTTCCTATCTTCCACTCCCTTTTTGTCTCTTTCACTCTGTCAGGCTGAACCCGGCTGATCTGTTCAATCACCCAGGAGCGCTGAGGCAGGACCCTGTGAAAGGTGATTCACTCCATTTCAGCCCTCCATACACCATTTGTCCTGATCCTCTCCTCCTGTCTTCCCTCTGTTTATAGTTCCCCTCGGTCAGCCGCTGTTGACCTAACACTGCCGCGTGACATTGAAAATAAATGTTTCTTTTCTGCATAGATAGTGTAGTTCATATTATGTGTAGTGCTGTCAGTTAAACACGTTATTAACGGTGCAAACCCCATTTTTTTTACTGCGAGATTAACATTAGTTTTGGCCAAGTAAACTTGACGTGTTTTTTTTCACATGCAGTTGCAACAACTAGTAGTGTTAAAAATCTACAACACCACACCGGATCTAGCTAGACCGGAAACAAAACAACAGGCACGCCACACACTTGTTTGGGCTTGCGAGCCAAAGAATAGCAACGTTACGTTTTGAGTGGATGGAGAGCGCAAGACAACGAAATGGATGCCAATAAGATTCTGAATGGAAAGTTGCCAAATGGTTCCATTGACGAGACCGAAGTGATCTGTGTGTTTTGTCGTTGTGAACTGAGCTATCATCGCAGTATGTCCAGTCTGAAATACCACCGGGTGGCCAAGCACAATTCTGATGCCAATTCCCCCCCCAAGTATTTTTTCACCTGTTTATTGATAGACAATAGACAAGATTATTTGCTCCAAGTCAGAATGTTACGTGTGAAACTGAACACTACAGTAGGCCATATGCCAATGTTGTTTTCAATCAAAAAAGCTATTGCCCAAAGCAAGTCGATCCACTTTTCCATGTTGATAAGAGCATTCAAATGAGAAAAAAATAATGGGACAAAAAGAAATCAAGGGACATTTAGAATAGATAAAAATGTGTGATTAATTGCAATTAATTATTTTTATCGTTTGACAGCACCAATTATTTGGCTTTCTGTAAAAAGTGTGTGCCGACATTCCCATAACTCCCAAAGTAAATATTTCTGTTATGCAACGGCCACTTAAACTAGTTTATTCCGGTTTAGTTTCTGAGAGACATTTCTGTAACTTTTGTGACATTTTGAATTTTTTGACAGCTTGAAAAGCTGTAGAGTTTTAACAGGCACACTGTGTCTGCTACCAGTGTCTTATTTGCAACCAGTGACTGACATCATATTATTGATGCAGACCCAGATCCTAGGGGTTTCCAAACTTTTGTACATGTCACTATTACGCATGAAGGGTTTGACATCCAAATGTATAAAGTGGCTGCGAGGATTAGCAGAGAAAGAAAACCTGGCAAGTAAAATGAAGAGCTACATTTTATCTCTGCCCCTCAGTTGACCAAATTAAGATTTTGATTTGGACAAAAAAATAATTGAAAAACACTGTCTTTGTCCAAAAAATATGGTAAACAATTACCCTATGTTCCCTATTGTTTCAGCCACTGACCCGTGAAGGCTGGGAAGTGACTGATGTCTGATTGTATTGTGTTGTGGCCCCTCATCTCGATTCAGTATAGCCAGTAAATGTAGGGGAACTGGGCAATTATTTCTGATTTATCTACTTGGACAAATCCTGGCATGTTGGGCAGGGCTCCGGAGTCTAGTTGAGGTTTGTGTCCTCATTATCGATACTCTCCATACTGTTGGATTATTTCAACCTTTGCCAAGACGTCCAGTTTGTTCTTTGGGTCTGTGGTGCATGAATGATCTTTAAGAAGCACAACTTTCAGTCATGTAAATGAGTACATGAGTGAGCACGTCATTAAAGGAGGAGAAGCTGGCCTGATTTTGGATTAGAACTAAACATAATTGCCAACCTTAGATCAGATATGAAGATGAAATCAATCCGTGTATTTGTTGGTGTACAGGAAATTGTCTGTAGCTCTTTAAATCCATGGGGAAAAAGACTTTATTATTATTATTATCAATATTGTAAAAAATGTAGAAGGTGTTAAATTGCCTGGTGAAGTAAAAAAAGGTCTAAAAAAGTAAGTAATAATTGAATGTTTTGGAGTTTGTGTTTTTATTTGCAGAGGAAAAATATTACATTACATAATGATAAACTCTCAAAAAAAACAATTAAACATGTGACTTACTTGCCTGTTTACCAAGGGGACACAGCAGGAGAGCTCATTTAGCCTCCCAAACCTAAGATGGTGTTGTTGACTTGTTAAATGTGATGCTCCACCAAAGTGTACGGTTGCAAATCTTGACCAGATGCCATATGACATCTTACACAACACTTAACTACAAGTTTAAATATGAAGACATGACTCAGAAGACCATTCCAGAAATTCATCCTCCTTGTGTCTATTACGGTGCTTTGAAACTGCTGCAGCTGTGGCAGTTGGTGTGTCTTTAGGCTGCTTTTCATCATAGCTTTAGTATGTTTCATGTACGATAAATACACAGCTATATTTGTATGTACAGTGTGGTTAAATACTAATGCTATAAAATATAATATACACTGTGATAATGTCAATATACTGAAGATGATTAAAGTTGTGATGCGACAAACTACAGGCAAACATGTTGTACACATATTGTCTTTTTATTTACTTCCAGTGAATATGCCCGCATTTATGCATACTGGCATTTAAAAAAAATAATTTGGTCATTCTAGCTAGTGTTTGATTAATCAAATTATGGTTAGAACTGGTATTTGTACCTACTGTACTTGCATGCAACAAAAACAAAAGGCACAAATAATAATGTGTTATAAGTTTAAATTTATGATTCCAAGGCATCGTGTCAAAACCAGATTTTATGAATCCGCATCTTTCAAAACAGCATCTTATTAGGTTTTGTCCATTGACATTTACATACAGTGGCTGAAGGAACAATACAGAAGATACACCCTGTGTTTCAGAAGTTCAAATGCTAACCATGTTTCTATTTCTCTGGTCACTAAACGTATATGTACGGTGGCTCAATATTGCTTGGTGTTGGTGCAAAATATATTTTTATCATTCTTATAATAATCCCGCAAAGTAAATTACACTCTGTTGTTAGAACATACAGGCCTGAAATACACATACAAGAGATGGCAAAGGAATTCCCAGCAGTTGGGGGGGGGGGTTCAGTGCCTTGCTCTTGGGCACCTTGGCAGTGCCCAGGAGGTGAGCTGGCACTTCTCCAGCTACCAGTCCACACTCCATACTTGGTCTGTACGGGGACTTGAACCTGAGACCCTCCTGTTCCAAACCCAACTCCCTACGGACTGAGCGACTGTCCATAATGTCCATAATGATGATGTATTAAGGGACACTGAATAAAAACACCATTCATGGTGTTACATTATGCATGTGGGACAATAATCTCCCACCAGAAACCCTCAACTCACTATAAACTATTCCCCATGCTTCACTTTCAATATGTTATAAATCATTTTCATCCTTCTCCATCCTGCTACTCCCATGCTCCACTCAGCCCCCACCCCTGCAGTAAATTGACACTGCCTGACACATAGAGCATGGTCATTTTCTTGCACATGGAATGGCCCATTCAATTAATTCCCAGGCAAGCAGCTAGCCATCCAGCCAGCCAGTGAGGCGGGCAGCCAGGGTGGAAACATTCTTCAGGAGGGGGCCATGTTGTCTTCGGCCAATCGTCAATCTTGTAGCTACAACTGCGCCTCCCTCATAGCCAACACTGTGGCTCAGATACGCCTCTTTGTTCTAACTAAATCTTCATTAGTCATGCCAAACTGACACACACATACACAAACAATGATCCAAACCCTTCCAACATCCACGACAAGTGATTCAGTTACCATAGAACAATGACACAACTACTATGGGATAAGAAACACACCAGGCCCCTATAAAGTTTGTGCTGAGATGTGCGACACCATCAACCCCAGCACTGCATGATAGCCTGGTACAATGTACAGCAAGTTGATAATGTCCTACAAAAACCTTTTACAATTGCTAAAAACGTTTAAATGATTAAAAAGCGATCATCCACATATTGATTTAAGTCCAGTTAGTTTGTCAAGCCTTTATTCCCAGTTAGAAAGTAAATGGGAGTCACATTATCAAACATTAATCAAAATAACTCTCCATGTGCCCTGACACACCAAGTCCAACTCAATGAATTACTGCATTACACTTTGCATGACCTCCTCTGTTTAAAGTTACACTAGAACCCATCACAAAAGCTACAGAGATGGCCAGCTCACCTACAAGATGCACTTATGTTCTAGAAGGACAATAACACAAACATCTCTATGTATGTCCATTGCTGTTATAATGGTTTATCCTTTAAACCAGATAGTAGCAGCAGTACAATATACTGTTTGCCAATTAACAAATGAAGCAAAAGAAGATATTTGACCATTTTCATATTGCTATTTCAGTTTGCAGAATAAGCTCTTCAAAATCAATACATAGAGTAACTCAGAAAATGATCAGATCCCATGTGACGTGTAAATAACGTTTTCAGTTTTGTTATCATTAAGGGGCCGATATGGTTCAACTGAACTGATTGTCAGATAACCCCACGTACATTCCTGTATTTATCATGTCTTCCCCTTCTCCACAAAGGCTGGTCTTTTACCCCATCTTCTAGTCAGTGGCTGTTCAAGACAACCAAAGTTCTCCAAGTCCTCCAAACATGCAATCACATGGGTCACTTGTTTGTACCCTCTAATCCGACCTGTAGGAGCGTTTTATAAAATGAAGACCCCTTGCGATGGCAGGAAATACAACCAATAGGCGTGTACCTAACTACATCGGTTGTGGTTTTTAAAATGTCAGCAACGTTGTTAAATTATTTAGTTTGGGTACTACTTGGTTAGGTTTAGAAAAAGATAATGCTTTGGGTTCAAATCAGAACTTAATTTTATTTTTGGGCATTTTCGGCTTTCATTTTTGCCTGGACAGCTGATTACATGAAAGGGAGAGAGAGGGGGGGAATGCAGCAAAGGGCCGCAGGTCAGAGTTGAACCCGGGCCTGCTGTCAATGCTTTGATTTGATTCGATGACCTACATGGTTGGATCAAGCCTTTCATTCCCTTTGTCACATTGGCGCGCACACTTTTGGATGCGTCAACTGCAAAATGGTCGTTATACTTTGTCACCAATCTTCCCGCTTTGCTCCCGTTATAATTGCTACAGCCTCTAGATGGCGGAGCCTAACAATAGAGGAAATTATGGGTCGTAATCGCTGTTTGCACAAGGGGTTGTTTTTCGGGGGAGGACAGTCTCGTTCACAACAAATAAACAGTTAAATGTTGAGTGAAATGTCGTGCGTACTGGTCCTTTTTAAGCATACCTCAGCCTGCACTGTGGACGTGGTCTTAGCAATTTATAGATGATGTATAGATGCTCGTCTTGGTGGCATAATAAGCTGTCACATAAAAGCAAGCCTATAAAAATAGGTTTTAAAGATGTGATATAAATGGTGAGACTGATTGTGCCAGTTCTTCTGGCAGATCACTCTTGTGACTCAAGTCTTGGGGCACAGTGGTTACCTTTACCTTTCTGAGATCTGTGTCTGATGATCTGATGCTGGTCTTCATAGCAAGGTGAAAGGTAGCGTAAATTCTTTCAGGAAGACCTAACTTTGAATCAGTGCATTCCTAAATCAATTCAGCTGTTATCCTAATGAGTGTATTTTTTTGGTGTATATGACTGTCGCGTATGTGCAACTAGTCTCTCTTGATTTAAATGTAGCTCAGCGTAAATTGTTTCAGGAAGACCTAATTTAATTAATGCTCTCTTCCTAAATGGAATCAGCTGTTGGAGAAGTTTACCTTCCTGCTAAACCAATCAGAATTCTAATTCTTCTTCACAACCCTGCTTTAAATCTGTTTCTCCCCTTGCTATTCAGCTGTCATTGCAGGCAAAGAGAGCTGACCAGTCTTCGGCCTCCTTCGTCGCCCCCACCAGTGTCTAGATTCCATTGGGGGGGTCTGATGGTTCTCTACCCCTATATATAGATATTCAAAATATTCGTACAACGATGGAGTCTAATCGCCAAAGACTTTGTGCATTTTATTGAGCTGTACAATAAACCTAATTTACATAACTGCAAACATGTCTCTCCTGCAGTATGGCTCTGAGCCACAACTTCCGAATTTATCAGTAAAAAAAACTACAATTTTAGTGCAGCTTTGTTGACAAGCTTCTGGTTGATGTACTGTACGTATATAAGCAATAAGAATAGCTTAAGTGAGTGGAGAAAAGTGTTGATTGGTCAGATGAATGCCTGGTTCACTGTGATCAGGCCATTGGCATGATTCTTCAGGCAGTGAATGATTCATATCAATAGGTTTGAGCCTTGTGGAGCGCACTGTTAATAAACAAGTGTTACAGTCCTCTGAATCACCAATGCCTCGAGTTAAACTCTTTTTAAGAGATGTACACCAACAATGACCGCAGTGTCAATTGTGCTGCTTAATAATCAGTAATAACTACCCAGACAACCAAACACAAGCAGAAGCAAAAAACAAAAACAAAAAAAATGCAGCGCTAAATCTGTTATATTTAAGTCATGGTAGTGTGTGTGTGTGTGTGCGTGTGTGTGCGTGTGTGTGTGTGTGTGTGTGTGTGTGTGTGTGTGTGTGTGTGTGTGTGTGTGTGGGGGGGTTCCAGAGGGTATGTGTGTGTGTGTGTACGTGTACATAAATGTGCAAATGTGTATGTTCTTTTGAGCCATTTTCCTTTTTTAAATAAATATGCAAAGCACATCTACTGTTTATACTTAGGCAAAATAGATGGCATTGCTGGTGAGAAAAACATCTATCATTTCTGTCTCTGATTAATAGTTGTCCTGGGGAGGAGAGAGAGAGAGAGAGACTCCTGCTCAAGGTTCTGAAAAAGTTAAACAAAACTGAGCTCAGAGATGTCTGAATATCTCTTGTGTTGCTGTTGTGTGTTAAAAAATGTGTATGACTAAAGCCTGTCAAGAAGATCACAGAAGACCACAATGAAATGTTTTCTTTTTCCCAATTCTCCTTTCTTCCTCTTACAACATTAATATTTTAAGTTATTCGTTTAGCCTTAAATTATATCATATATCATATGAATCGGTTACCCTAGTTACTACTGTGTTATGGTGGGGATCATGTTGTGAGGGGTTGCATGAATCATCATGTGACTCATGCAACCCCTCAAAATGAGGATTGTTGGCCACAGCGTTTCTCACATAATAATTAACAAATTCTCCAAACTAAACAAAATAGTGTGTCTTGAAAGAAAAACCAAATATGAACATGTTGGCAGGACAGCAGCATTTGATGGTAACCAAAATGTTAGTCTGTATCCACGATGTTCCACTTTCGGGATTGCTCTGACGCTGCCGGAAATTCAGCCGGATGTCCCTCACCTTCCGCTTACTTTGTGTTGGAATTTTAAACTCTGATGGATTTCTGAGGACTATGGTTAACTGCTCCTCAGATCTCTGCAGGGTAAATCCAGACAGCTAGCTAGACTAGTCCAATCGGAGTTCTCTGTTGCACGACCGAAACTCAAACGTACACACATTCCACCAAAATAAATTCCTTCCCGAGGCTAATTTTGCAGCTTGGCACCGCCCAAGGCAATTGTGATTGGTTTAAAGAAATGCCAATAAACCAGAGCACGTTTTTCTCCCATCCCGGAATGTTGTGTATACTAAAGATCAGAAAAACTCACGGCCGTGGTTAAAAGTAAAAGGTTAGCTGTCATTAGGAAACAGGATAACATGTTTCTGTGGTGCTATAACACGGTGTTTCGCCTTATAACAAACAATAGTAATTGTTTGCATGGCCTCCTGGAAATTTTCATCCATTAATCATCTGTAACCTCTTATCCTTCACAGGGTTGTAAGGGGGGCTGGAGCCTAACCCAGCTGACAACCCTGTCTCCTAAAAAATTACGTTCCCAACAGCCAGGCACATGTTACGCTCGGGCAGGAATGAGGACCCAAAAGCAGAGATGAGGGAGACAGGCGGGAGCAGGTAAACAATAATTTATTTAAGAAAAATTCCAAGAAAAACACAGGGAGTAAAACAAAATAGTCAAATCCCCCAAAAAATCCAAAAAGGGTCCAGGGCAAAGGACGCAGGGAAAACTCACGGGGAACAGGAACAGGACTAGACGACAAACACTCAGTCCGGCGTGGAAGGGACCACCGACACAAGACTGACAAACCAATCTGACAAAAGACGAGGAAGCACAGACACTAAATACACTATAGGCAAAGAGGTAACGAGAGGCAGGTGACAAGAGGGCTGGGGAGTAGGTGGAGAACATCAGGTAATAACAAGAGCGGGAAGACACAGGAAGTAAAACTAAAGACAGGACGAGACAGACTTCAAAATAAAACAGGAAACAGAAAACACAGACCCTCAGGAGAACACAAGACAACAACTACCACACAAAACCGGGGAGGAAACTAAGACACAAACACAAGGAGACAAGACAGGACCCAAAAAAAACCACAGAAGCTACCCAAACCATCATAACATGTTAATAAATGGACACCGTTTCAAGCATGTTGATAATGTTGTGAATTAAAACAAAACTACTTGGTTAGGTCTAGGAAAAGATCATGGTTTGGTTAAACTGAGTAAGTTTGTTACGTCACTTAAAACTAAAATAACTCAACATTGACTTTTGATTTGACATGGGACAAAAACAGCGGTCTCCTTAGTGAAAGTCCTGAGTTTGTTGACCCATCCACCCTGACCTCCTCTCTACGCCGACTTCGATTAGAAACACATTTGTGATACGTCAAAAACAAACACAATCCAGGACAAAAAAGTTTCCCCTCGAAACGTCATTGACAATGCAGTGCAGTTATATGGGCACGGAATTTTAAGAGACGGGGCAACTCGCGAAGTGATTGCCTAGCGGGCAATCACAGTGCTGTCTGGGCGGCAATTACTTTAACAAAAAAAAAACGTGGTAGTATAAAAATGTGATTTATATGAGGTTCTTAATGAGGTTCTTATTAAATAAATACAATGTAGGTTGATTTAGGACATTAAACAAATACCCAATGTTGTAATTTTTCTGTTTGGGGACAGTTCTTTTTTTGACATTTTAAATATACTAAGTGTTTTGGTTTAACTTCCAATTTACCTATCCCTCCCTGTCGCGTCATTCATTTAGCAGTTTTGATGTTGTCAGTCATGCATGATCACTACCACTGGAGTGTAGGCTTCATCATGTAAATTGTTTGCCAAGCAATCCTAAAAATGGAAATTGTTGGCCACGGGGTTGCGCACACATTCATTCATGATGTCCATCTACCGTCTGTGTGTGTGTGCGTGTGTGTGTGCGTGCGTGCGTGCGTGTGTGTGTGTGTGTGCGTGCGTGTGTGTGCCAGCCATCTGCTCTGGTGTTGAGACGGTTAAAGGCAAACAAAGGACACAATGCAAATCATGTAAATAGCCTTCTTCTTGCCTGTCTCTATGACACAAGTCACTGTTATCTGCAGTGTGTGTCTGCGTGTGGGTGCCAGTGTACAAGTGTGTGTCTGTGAAAAAAGGGTGTATATGCTAACAAGAAGCCACATGGATATGTAGGTCACGTCAACCTATTTTCTGCAAGGCTTAGACCCCCTTCCATGTAACATAAACACACACACAACAGCACACCACACACACACACACACACACACACACACACACACACACACACACACACAGAAATACAGTCACAGCAAAACTCAAAATCCCTCCTTACTTCTTAAAACACCCGTTTTTAGTTTAAGCCACTTTGAGGTAGAGGGAAAATGAGTGAGAGGGAGGGTTGCTACATTCCTGACACACACACACACACACAAAACACACACACACACACACACACAAGCCTACCAGGATGCTTTTCTCATATAAGCCCCGGTGAGCAACTTGCAGAGCCTCCACCTTAGTGTGGAGCCTGCGGTGGCATTCCCGAGGCATCCCATGGCATTGGCTTGGTTTTGATTTTACTCTTCACAGTGGTGCAGACTGAAACAAAAGCTTTAGTGTGCCATCCACGCTGCCTTCTTATAGACTTCAAGATTTTTTTACAGCGCAATTTAAAGCAGGAGCAGGGTTCATGCAGGAGACAGGCTCCCGTGGGTCTGTCTCTGGAGATGTTTAAGTGCAAGCAAAAGAGGAAAGAGATGAGAACCAAACAATACCTCCATCCTACTCTCTTGACATCACAGGCAATTCTAAATTCATCATCCCACTGTGGCTAATTTGGGAGCTTAAAAAATTAGGCAAGTGTCTCCTGATCAATACTTCTGTTTGATTCTGTCTCTCCCCCGCCCTTCCACCATCTCTGTCTGCCAGTCAGCTGGCGTAGGTGTTAAGAATGGATGTTTACTTTCTGTGTGGTATTATTCATATCAGTGAGCCCTCCGCTGCCCCCACCTTCCTCTGTACACTGACAGGATAACAATCCAGTCTGCCCGCCCACCGCTATACCCAGCTAACCCCCGGCACGACACACACCTCCAGCTATCGTGTCAGCTACTGTCCCCTCAGTGACCTCGTCTTTGCATCACACACAGTTTAGCCAAGTTAGTCAAATGTACAAGCAGCTGACAAGTCAGCTGGAACAAATCACAGCTGACAACACATTGGTGTCCCTTCATTGTCTCCATCAACCCGTCACTGTTTTTTTTATGAATACCAATTTTACCACTTGATACTTCCATGTGGCTGTAATTGATTTGTTTTGTGTGTTTACTTTCAGGAGTTCAGACAAGATCACACAATCTGACATGCAGCCAGGAGACGGAGTTGGCTCATCGTGATCAGATGAAGGGAAAATACTCAAAGCTAGGCAGTTTTTTTGGAGAAGGCAAAAAAAAACAAAAAAGCTAGCATTTGAAAATTCAGTCCTCCTCCTGTGGCTCTCGCCTCTCCTTTAAGCTTCTTCCAACCAACGAGCATGCGCACATGCACGCGCGTCATACAGTGACCTGTACGAGTGCGAGTCATTCATTTCAATCTTTCCGATTGGGATTGTAATACCGATTCCATTATATAGTGGTATTTCCATTCAAATTACCATGCTGTTTTTTGGAAACTTGTGGGCCTGTAAAGCCCTTTGAGATAACACTTTTATTTGAGGATCGAGCTAGCCACACAAACATGAATTTGAATTAACTACAGTAGTTAGTCTTTGCCTATGGTTAGCAGAAGGCTAAGCAACAATTTCTCTCTATCTCTGAAACGCTTTGCCGATGTACACGTTTTGTTGCGTTTATTGTCAGACTCTCTTTTAGCCTGCATTCACTCTGTCTGCGTCGGGGATCAGGCGGTGCAACTAAAACACAGATCTGCCCATTCATTTTGGATGGGGGTAGTGCAATTAGGCTGCGGGGGTGGGTGCTGCAGGGGGGAGCCAAAAAACATCACACTACGGTGGTCAAATAATATAACCGGCGATCTGACGTGTCGGTTTGAGGCAGTGTGAGAGTCCTGAACAGCTCCCGAACAGTGTGAGAACAGCTGACTTTTTGCCAAAGAACAAAGCCCAGTCCCTCCCTTTCTTTTTTGAAATGAAGCGGCCTTCAAGTACGGTCGGAAACATTGAGATCTATAAATGATCTGTCGAAATCAGTAAAGCCTACTTGTGCTACATTGGAGGGTTAATTAACACAACAGGACCTGACACAAATCCCACAACCCTGTGGAAAATCAGCGTATCCCCTTTTGTTGGTCTGAAGACGCCCTTAGGCTCTCTTTTGAGAAGTCCGTGTTCCTTTTTTTGTGGTTGCCAATGTTGGAATAGCAACTTGAATAGCAACTTGTTCTGCAGGATTTTCCATCATTGTATTAGGTTTTCAAGTCGTGCTTGCATGTCCATCTGTATTTGTAGAACAGCCAATAGAAACAGCCTTTCTTTAAACTAACCTGTGATTGGTCGAAGTCTACCGTCACGGGCTAGATTTTCTAAAGCCTGAAAACAGAGCCAAGAGGAAGTGCAGACCACTTGAATTACAATATGCAAAAAAACCAACTGCCTACTCCAGCTGTAAAGGCTGTAAAAGTTGCAGGTTTCCTTTTCATCTCTGTGTGATTGATAGTTTCTTCAACGAAGAGTTGTGGTGTGAGCTCTGGGAGTGAATGATGTTCATAATGGCAACAGTTCTCTCTGTGAGGGCATAGAGGAGCAGACAAACATCTATCCCTGACTCCCTGGTGTGACAACCCCCATTACCCGTCTGCTTAAACCCCATCCCCCTCTGGAACACACACACACGCACACACACACCACACACACACACACACACACACACACACACACACACACACACACACACACACACAGACACACACACAACACACACACACACACATTGGCCCTCGGGGTAGTGGGAGGTCACAGTGCTCCGTGCCGCCTGGCAGTGGTATACAAGGGCGCGTGGGAGACTTGCAGCGGAGACAAACTGATGCAGAATGTATGCACGTGCTAGTGTGGGCACGCAAGCTGGCAAGCGTGCTCATGGGCATGTTTTGGAACGGAGAATTAAAAAATGTGACAGAACTGCAGTGGGGGGGAGGGAAATGAGGGGTGGTATTTTGAAGAGAGGTTGCTGAATGGATTGTGGGGATGGTAGAAGAAGGAGGAGTGACTTGGCATGGCATGTTTTTGTGGGTTCCACCGAGGCGTGTTTTTGGCGTGGTGGCTGCCTTCACGCTGATGATGCAATTTCAACGTCTGCTTGTCAATTGCAGGCGCTGCCTGTTCCTCTGCCGTCGCCAGGCGGGTCCTTATCAGTGTGTGGGTACGGGTCCAGCTGAGGGGATCGGGGTACCACAAAGCCTGTTACAGAAACAGCTAGCTGCAACTCTCACTTCTCACTTACTCCGACTGTAGCCTGTCGTCTTCCTCAGCTTTATCATGGTAATTTGACTCTATTTCTGAGGAAGGCAAAGCCAATATATGTGGTGGTGGGGAAGTAGAGGATGGCGGGGTGGAGCATGGTGGATAATGGATCGTGGAAGGAGAGAGTGAGCAGGCATAGGATGCAACCACATGTTTCAGTGTGGCTCTGTGGGGTTGGGCCTAGCTGTTTGTGGTTCCCATCTAAAACTAAGCAGGAAGCCGCACTGGAGAAATCCAGAACAATTCTTCCTCACAGTTATCACCCAGAAATAAAGGGAATCTACTGGTGAAGACAAATTTACAGGCATGTTTGTCTCTGTATTGTATCAGCTGTGATGTATCAGTCACGTAGGAAATTCCTCTGGTGAAAGCTATACCAGTACTTTCACTGCATCTAGGGTCATTCACTCTCTAACATACAAAACTTTTACTCACAAAATCCTCCTTTTCTTTCATCTTCTCAACCACACAAGTAACCGTCCCCTCCTCCTTCCTCTGCTATGTCTGCAGTGTAAGATGGGAACGCAGCTGTGGAATATGGTCGTCAACATGGCTCTCTCTTTCTGACTCTGTGAGGATAGGGACCCTCGCTCACACGTAGAAAAATGTGTTGCCTTCCTGTGTGTGTGTGTGTGTGGTGTGTGTGTGTGTGTGTGTGTGTGTGTGTGTGTGTGTGTGTGTGTGTGTGTGAGTGTGGGCAGGCGTGTGTTCATGCATGTGTGTGTTTATGCTGCGGTGGGGCTGTGCCACTTCCCACAGAAAGAAAACACATGGGAACATTACCACCGCCTCCCTCTGTATTTCTCTTTCTTTCTCTCCCGCTCTCTCCCTCTGCCACTGCACTTCTCCCCATTCTCTCTCGCCCCCTCCCCTATCGTCTTCTTTTTCTTAAAGGTACAGGGACAAACTAATTGTGTCGAGAATAGAAGTGGAGAACGAAGACACAGTTATCAAAACACATGCTGCTCTCTGCACCTGAAGTTTTTGAACAACCACTACCACTACCATCACAATTCACTTCTTAATGTGTAAGCAATGTACTGTATGCCAAGGCCTGCACTCACTGTGCGATCTTAAAGGTGCATGTCACACTCTGGGAGATGAATCTAATAGGTTGTTAGTTGCAATCTGTGTCGGAAGGACTGTTCGATATCAATTTTGAAGGCGTGTCACATTTTGCAGGCAGAGACACGCATCAACTCATGTAATTCCTCTGTACCACTCTCATTTTTTGTTCTTGCTTTTGTTGTAGCACTTGTCACATTCTGATAATTTTGGCCAAATTTTGGCCTTCTTTTCTCTTGCCGGAGCTCCAAATAGCCAGTCAGTGGCCTCACAGTGTGATCTAGGACCACTATTTTGGAATGGGAGATTTTACCACATTTTTGTTCAACGTCAAGTTTTGTTTGTGACAGCTCGATTTCCCATGGTGGATGTAGAGCCCAAACGCTGTGTACTCCTGCAGAACCCGAGTTCCATTCAATGAGGCCACTGCGTTGACACTGCAACACAGAGCGGTCGTCTTTCAAAAAAGTTAAACCTGAGACTAAGTCGGTTAAATTTCTGAACACATTTTCAAATGCATAAATCTTAAAATGCCAGCTCAGAGTTTTGTTGGACAATGAAAACACAGTGAGGCGTTAAGGTGCAACAAAGTTAAAAAGACACCTTATCCCATTTTCACATATAAACTCTGAAAAATGTCTGAGGAATCTGGTCCCGACAGAGTTTCCCTTTTACACATGTAGACCACAAAAAGAGATTTGCATTCTCGCACACAGCCTCACTTATTTCTCATGTCGACACAGCCAATTACACAGCTGTTGTCATAAACCTGTATTTCTGTTATGAACAGTATGATAAACCTTCAAACTCTGTTCCTTAAACTGCAAGTTCCTTGATCATATTTCATCATGTCACTGGTACCTGAAAAAATATGACGCAGTTGTGTTTCCAATCTAAACGCCGGTTTAAGGCCTTGTCTCTCAAGGGTTCACGGTTCGATTGATGGTCAGGTGGCTTTAGCACCTGGTAAATCTGAACGGCATATACAAGTTGAAAGGAAAAAAAACAGATCCCTTTTAACCATTAATTCATTTGTGTTGTCAACTGCAGTTTGTGGAATAGGGGTTTTAAAGTTTGTAATGCCTTTGAACATTTTTACAAGTCGGCCCAGAAAGAAACATATAGGAGATGGATTTTATTATTATTGCTTTCATGTGTGGCTGCAACCTGTATCTGCAGAGGAGGTGCACAAAAGCAACGAGTGCCAAAGCTTTCCTTCTTTCTTTGTCTCTAATTATGGGAGTGCTGAAGAGCACAGTCTTTCTTCATCACAGCAGAGGCCCGCAATAGCCGCTGGGTGTCAGATGTATTATGCAAAGCCGGTTGGGGGGTTGGGAGGTTGGGAGGGTGTTTTTGGAATGGCACAGACGAACTTGGTGACCAAGTGGATTGATGCTAATCAAAACAGACAAACAGACAGGAAGGCAGGCGGACAGACATACCAGCTGGTAGGTAGGCACATAGACAGACAGAATAGCAGACAGAGTAGCAGACAGACAGACGGAATAACAGACAGACAGGTTCATATTTAGGATAACAGAGTGCTTGAAGTAGTAAGCAGGGGCTTACTGCTTCGGAAATGTTTCAGCTCCAGTAGATGTTTATCAAGGCTGTGTTGTGCAGATGGATTTTTCATTTACTGTTACAATTTCCTACATGCTCAGTGTTTCCTTCGGTCTTTGCTGAGATATGTAGTTTTTGCAATTAAAACGTAAACACCTTCAGGCGCAGCATTATTCAAACCTTGCAACAAAACAAAAACCTGTTTGTGGAAGCATGATTTTGAGACCCTGGTTTCAATTCAGTGACCGAATGACAGCCAAAAGCACATGCTTCACATTAACAATGGTTAAAAGACCTATTGATTGATGTCTTGTTGCTGTTTCCTGTATACATTTCATACTTACATGTGAGACAGGATTAGCATAAATGATTTGGCCATATGAGCATGTTTACCATTGTCTCCCAAATTCTGTCACATGCTAACACATGAACTTCCTCTAACCTGTTTACCCAATCAGAGACATAAAGCAGGCTGTTCTCACAAACCATTCATACATACTGTATGATAAGTAATGCACTGGAATTGTACATTACACTGCATGTAATCCACGTATTTATTACTGTATGCAGCACACTGACTGTTGATGTATAAAACGTAAAACACAGGCCTTTCAAGTGGGAGAGGGAAGCTCGTATCCCGGAAAAAGTTTAGGGGAAAACCCAAGATTTTCACTCTGGAAAATGGTGTTTGTGTCCTGGGAGTACAGTGTTTAAACCCAAACCAAATCTTTTTTCTAATCTCTACTAGTTGTTTAGGTACCTAAACTGTTGTTGCCGCATGACACATTGTGTTGGCTAAACTTAACGGCAAAGGCCGATGAAACGACTGGGACGTCATGGGGCTCAATGTCATACAAAACCCTCCACAAGAATGTATTTCATAAAGACAGTAAAGAGGTATTTGAGTAGAACCAGCTCCCCGCCCCCCCCCCCCCCCCCCCCCCAGCGTTCCTATGTCCCAGTGTGTTGTTTGTAACTGTTCGTGAATTTTATGTTTTCTGAATATAAAAATTGAAATAAATTTTTAAAAAAGTACCATTTCTCTTTTATAAGTTAAGAAAAATGGAAAAATGGACTGAGAGTGAAGAAGAAGCAAAGAGGCGGATCAAGGGGACACAGCGAGTCAAGTCTGACTCACAGGGATTGTAGGGCGGAGGTTTCATTGCTGTCTTGTGTTTGGTTGTTTTGGGGTTGTGTGTTTCTCTTTTTTTTTCTAGTTCAGTAAAGAAACTCCACCACACACACGCACACACACACACGCGCACACACACATGCAGGCTCTGGGGACGCCTCCTGAGGCAGGTGCCGAGAAATGGACTAAGAAAGGCATCCATTTGCTCGACCCTGAATTATTCAACCTGTGATTAATTATAATTTGGCCTGACAAAGGCAGGGGCTGGGGGAATTCCTTTGTTGGTCTGGACTGCAACTTATTGTGTTTTTTCCTTCCCGTGCAGGCTGATGTTGGGGCGGAGCAAAGACCTAACAGAGGTACTGGATGCCTGCACGTCTAACGTGGGCCCTCACTGCTGGAGCTGTTGCATAACATGAACGTCCTTAAGGACTGCACTCTGCAGACTGCTACACAGCAACCAGACTTTAACACACAATTCAGGGTATAGAAATGTGGTCAGATATGGCCTAACGGTTCCTGGCTTTGCAACTACATTGCTTGCCTGAGTGAAAGAAAGGCCACCCAAAAGGAAAAAAGACAGAGAGAGAAGCAGGAAAAAACTGCACTAGCTTACCTCTAGGTTCCTCCCAAAATTGCTATGGGTTGCCCAAAATGAGATAACGTTCCCATACTACTAAACTGCATTCTCAATTGCATTTCAAGGGAAAAGTACATTTTCCAGCTTATGTTTGTTTTAACACTTCCTTGTACCAGAGACAGGCTCACGTTGTCAAACTTTTGCAGTTTTAAGAATGTGCTGACATGATGATGATGTGACACAACAACTTGGTTAAGTTAAGGAAAAGATCATGTTTGGGTTACGCTTGACAAAAAGAAAGCTGGGTTACTCGAAAGTAGACAGGGTTGTTCTGTAAGACGTGGTCTCTATTATTTGAAAATGTATTGACAGATATTACTTTTCATCACTATTATTATCCTCAACGTTTGACGACAAACATGTTTAACTTTATCAGATGGATTAACAGATTTTACAATTTATCTCAGTCTGAAGTACCATCGTAAGTATCTTTGTTAGTCGCCCGACACGTTTCTTTGCTGTAGCGTTGTCTAATTATTTACTTTGATTGAGCTTGATCTTTTTCAAGGCAAGTTTTTTCAAATATACCAGTCTAAACGTTAGCAATGCAATAAACTAACTGAAGCCTTTCAAAATATGTGACCATCTTCTAACATGTGACCTTTGCTTATTCTATGTTTTTGAATTTATTTTTTTACATTAGATGAATCAAACATGAATATTGATCAAATTAAAGTCACAATTACAACAAATCACAACCCATTGAGATGACCCTGATGATGTCATCATGGTCACCTTGGCTTGTCTTGAGACAATTTTTTTACAGGCAGACTGCATTACAAACAGGAGCTGTAGGGTTTGAAAGAGGACGGGTCTTATAGCAAGCCGAAGTCCCGCCCTTCTACTTCTGGCCCATGGGACCTATCTTTTGAAAAAATATGTACAGTAGTGAACGGGGAGAGGCAAATTATTTTTTAAACCAGTTTGAATTGAGCCATGGATTACAAATATGATGTTTGTCAATTCAAAATTTTCAACCGAAGAAAGTCTCACTTTATTGTTAAACTGTTGAAGTATAAGAATTGTGCAAATATGTTATTAGAAAGCTTATCTGCTAAGAACACGTCACTGGATAAAACACATCATGTAAGAGAATGGTACATGTGTTGTGTAACAGAGCTAAGCTAGCTAGCTGGCAAGCAGGTTGAGCATCGAGCTAGGTGACTTGAATTGTGTGAGACAAGAGATGTAGTTCACTGATTGGTTTCACATAAAACTAAGGGGTCACATGACAAACCTACAGCTAACTGAGACTGTCTTTGATTGAAAAATGATCTTTTAAATTGACGAACATCATATGGGAAATGTAGGATCCCGGGTTTTTGGAGCTTAATACTAAGGCGAATACTAAGGACTTAATTAAGGCATCGGCTGATTGATTTTGATCATTTAAAAAAAGAAAGGTCTCTTGTGAGATCCCCTGACTTTATAAGTGCAATTCAAAATTACTGGAGTGCCTCTTTGAGTACAAATATAAAACACAAAATAATTAATTGCATTGCTATTGACCCTCTTACACCGCCTTCCCGCTGGCAGTTGAAATCAGCTCCAATAGGCTTCAAAATGACCGGTCACATGAGACCACATGTGAGTGGTTCCGAACCGGGTCAGAGCAAGTGCGGTGCGGGAAAAAATCGTGTCAGTTTGTCATCGGGACACGTTCAAAAATTGTAACTCTTGCGACAGGCTACGGACGGTTCCTATCCGACAATTCCAGTGGAAGTTAGCATTGCTATGATAATGATAAACAAATCTGAATTCCTAAATTTTAATAAAATAAATAATGGTTTTATAACGATAAGTTGCCATGCACAACACTGACCCTATTACACTTTGTGTGTGTGTGTGTGTGTTTGTGTGTGCTTGTGCGTGTGTATAGATGGATGGATGGATAGATAGATAGATAGATAGATACCGTTAATAACAAAACCAAAAGGGAAATTTAAACTTCCAGTCACACAGCAACACAAGGGTAATGATAATGAAACACTAGCTACAACATTGGTGTGTGATTATAAAAAGGGGTAAAAGATTGATTATTTTGGAGTATGAGGAGAGTTCTAAGAGGTTATAAGAAAGGATGCTATAAGATAGTAAACGTTAACCATCCCAAGCATGTCCTGCCTTTAGGCCTGGTTGACAAATACCATAAATATGTCTCACTTTAAGGATCTAGTAGCTCATCATAGATGCTATTATACAGAGCTGGTCACATTCGGTGATATGGCGCAGCCAGTGTGCCACCTCCCTCCAGCTGCTTTGTAATTGGAGTCGGAGGTGTAAGAGTGCCAGGGAAAGTGGGTTGCCTTAGGGGCACTGGGGTGTCAGAGTTGGAATGAATAATAATAACCAATCCCCTTTTAGCTAACAATCAGCTAAAGATCTCATCAGGACTGTGGCCCTGTGCGAGATGTGAAATGTACAGTAGACGCTGTGCTCTGACTGTGGGGCGATGCAGAACAGTGAGTATGACTTGGCACCGGAGACTGCTGCTTAGCCTCCCTTCTGTTAACCAATAACGCCCTTGGTTAACTCATTGCTTCTGGATCTGCATTCAAACCGTTCATTTTTGGACTTTTTAATAATTTGAACAACAAAAAATCACCCTTTTGCTTCTCAGTAAGCAGATTCAGTAAAGTAGCCTAAACCTCAGAGCTGTTTGTGTGCTAGGTTGCCACTCTGATCAGACTACAATAACGATTATCCATCAGAGTCAAACAATTGTGAATAAAAGATGCATACTGTGACCTCACTAAGTGATGATCATCAGGCAAACACCCACTGATATAATTAAAAATCAATAAAGGTTTTAGAGAACCTTCTTATTTCCTTTAAAGGCCCAATCCTCATACCAGTTTGACAGTACTTACACCAGTGATGCAATCCTCATACCAGTTTGACAGTACTTACACCAGTGATGCAATCCTCATACCAGTTTCACAGTGATGCATTGTTAAAAATTTGGTTTCAAGTGCCTGCTCCTTTTACTGTAAGCACAGGTCAAGGGTTGGTGATTTTCTTCCCCCTCAGTGTCCAATGACCTGTATAGATGACCCACATCAAGTTCCAGGTCTAATCCACGTGTGTGAAATGAGCAGCGTGATGAAGAGGTTTGCAGGGACCAGTGAGTAGAAAAGTACCTGACCCTAACAACCCCATATGTCCTGTGGAAGGAGCTTGAGGTGTATGGGTCAAAAGGGCTCCAAACAGATTGTCCCTGTGTTAGGAAATGTGTTATTGCCCTTGTGTAAATCGTCAGCATATCATACTGAATCCAGTGTTATGAGAATTCCAAAATGTGTGTACACCCAAATAGACACATTAATATCCGGGCAATGCTGGTGAAGACTCGTGTACACAAGTTTAAAGTGTTAGCAAAAAAATAGCTCATTGCTCATTGATTTATCAATCCAATTTAGGGAGATGAGATGAAAAGGAAATAGATGAAAGTAAGATAAGATTTGAGATCAGTCTGAGAATGAGCTGTCAGTCAAACACAGCACACGAACAAGGTTTCTAGCTACAGCTACAGTAACATCAGTACAGTAGGCACATTGACCTGTTTGCTGCTGTGTATTAAAATAATTGATTCTTACATTTTCTGTGTATGGCAGTTTTGGTAAAGTTAGGGTAAGAAAAATTGTGGTGATGGCCAGTAATTTAGGCAACCAAAACACTTTAAGATTAAGGTTGAACAGGTTACCAGCGTACTAACTACTTGGTTAAGGCTACGATATGGTTAGTCTATATCCACGACGTTCCACTTCTGGGATTGCTCCGGTGCTGCCGGAAATTCTGCCAGATGTCTGTTTTCGATGTCCCGTTAACTTCTGCTTTTCTTTGTGTTGGAATTTTAATTGCCGGTCGGTTTATGAGGCCTAGGATTAACGGCTCCTCAGATCTCTGCAGGGTTAAGAGACAGCTAGACTATCTGTTGAATCTAAATTTATAATTAAAAACACTGCAAAAACACTCCAGTTGTCAAATGTATGCCCTAACCCGATAATACAAGGCACAACGCATCTGAAAACACATTTAGAGATGTCCTTTTATAAACAATCACCATCTGAGTGTTTCCCTGTGGCCATACTACACAAAAATATAATTTGTCCATTGACGTAACAATAGCCTTGCTTTGCCAGACCTTCCTCCACAGCGAAGTGAAGGAAGGTCTGGCTAGTCCACACAGCATTCTGGGACAGGAGAAAAACATGCTTTGGTTAATTGGCATTTCTTTAAACCAATCAGAATCGTCTGGGGCGGCGCTAAGCACCGGACACAATGACGTTGTCTCTGCAAAAAAGCTTTGGGAAGGAACTTGTTTTGGTGGAACATGTATCCTACGTTCAAGAGTTGTGTTTGTCGTGCAACAGAGAACTCAGATTGGACAGAAAGACCAGCTGTAAGGGTTTACCCTGCAGAGCTCTGAGGAGCATAGTCCTCATAAATTGATTTATTTATCGAGTTTAGAATGACAACACAAAGAAAGAGGAAGGTGACAGACATCTGACCGAAGTGAGGGACTTGCAACTGAATTTCCGTCGACACCAGAACAATCCCGGAAATGAAACATTGTCGATATAGACTAACCGTGCATTCATGGGCATCGGAAAACCCAGTGAAAACGTCATCATTCATGTCCCTTCATGTGGGAATCAGGCGAAACTGGGACTATATTTTGCTAATGGAGTTTCCAAGTTGGTGACGCGTTATTTTAGCTAATGTTAGCATGTCAAATGGGTCAGTCTTTCAACGACCATGGGGCTAGTAAATCAGCACATAGGAGAATGTAAAGTCGAACGTCAACTTAGCAGGTAGCTAGCTATGAAATAGAGATAGAAACCCATTCATGGCCTACCTCGATCAGTAATCCCGCAAAAAGCTCATTTTTTTGTATTCATATTGGGGCTTCTGGAAAATGCATGGAGATGCCTTCATTTATTTAAATAGTGAATAAACTCTTAAAAACGGAAGTATCGTCATGTAACCCATCGATTTCAACAATGTAACTGTATTCTAAAAACCAAGTAATTACATTGTAACTGTAACGACATACAGTTACTCACGATTTGTATTTTGAATACGTAACACCGGCGGTACATGTATTCAGTTACTCCCCAACACTGGTGGCAGTAATGCAACAAGTTGTTATGCCAAACGCCAATATAACAGAAAAGAAGAACACGCATTCTGACCATGTGGACGGAAAAACAAGGTAATCACAAGGACAATCCCTGATATTCCCAGTTGGAATGAACGGATCGTTACATAATAAGATTTCTTGATAATGTGCAGTAATTACTTAGGGATCATGACAAAACAATATTGTTACATCAAGACCACATCACAATATGGAAAATAATACCTTCCATAGACTGTGCAAATATGCAAAAAATTAGTGTAGTACCTACTAGGGTTCTTACTGGTGTCAATCAAAATCTCAAAATCAAATTGGAGTTAAAGTCCTAGAATTTCTTTTTAGGGGGGAAACATAGGCTACGGACCATTGCCAGCCTCCCAAAAGGAGCTGGCTGTAGTCATTAAGTGCAAATAACCTGTACCCGGCATGCCTTTCCCCATCTTCCCCACTTCTCTGCTCATGTTTCTGAGGTCAGTAAACAAGAAGTGTGTGTTTCCCTTTAAGGAGCCCCCACCGTTTGCACAGCGGAGGGAGGAGGAGCAGGCCTGCGGAACAGCGGCTGAAGAGGGGAAAAAAAAAAATCCAACGGAGGACGGTTTCAAGTCCCCCCAACAGAAACTGTGCCTGATTTGTGGCCAATGTTGGAGATGTAAAAAAAAAAAAAAAAAAAAAAAAAATATGAAGCGAAAGAGAGGGAGGGAGAGGAGAGAGAAGGAGGAGGGGGAGGAGGAGGAGGAGGAGGAGGAGAAGGGGGGGGGAGGAAAAACACTAAAGGGGTAGCTATGGAGATGGAGCGTTTTCCTGGCTGCTTTCTTTGACAGGTGTTGAGTGGGGCAAAAGTCTTAAAACAGAATCCAGCATGTACGCCAAAGGTAAAGGAGCTGTCGTCCCTTCCGATAGCCAAGCGAGAGAAAAGTAAGTGAATTATGCGCTATATGTAAGACTTTACCTGCTCATCGAGCAGACGAGGGGGGCAGAGGAGGGGATTCCAACTTTCCAAACTAGGTACTGTAATTTAAAAGGAGTGGAGGCTACTGTAGTGAAGTGCGCTCCTCCGTGCGCTTTCCCCCTCCCTCCGACCACCTTAGAGGTGCGTCTCTTAAACTTTTTTTTTTTTTTTTAATTTTACCTCTTGTTTTTGCACGGGATATTTCGGCTACTAATATTGTGTGTTCGTGCAAAGCGCACACACTTCTTCCTCTGTAAGTTAATGGAACCCTTTGGAGAGCAACAATGTAGGCTAATAATGTTATTATAGGCTACAGCACGCGTCTGCAGCATTACAAGTAGAAGAAGAAGCGCCTTTAAAACACGCTTCTGTAGAATGTAGTCCATGAGCTCGTCCCTGTGCGGACAGGAGGCTGCTCATCTCGTCTTCTTGGAAACTTTTGGAGATGAAGCTGCCGGATGGTTGAATTGTGTTGTGTTTCTAGAGATAGAAACCGGCAGCTTGCTCGTGCTATTTGCTGTGTTTTTTTTTTACACTTAAAGCCGGGCGCAATCAGACCTGGCGATGAAGGGAAAAGTTTTGTCCCATTCAGCAGCCATACAGCGGTGGTAAACTTTTTTTTTAGCATCCGTTCACACGAAGAAGAGTCATGCTGCCACGAGCATTAAGCTGTTAATATTACAGAGGCATACTATATTATGATTATATACCACAAGACCTGTCGGTGAATGTAGTGTCGCATGTAATTCCTAATAGTTTTTGTGTCTGGGAATATTGCAAAAATCACTGGTGTGTGCGTGTGTGTGTGTTTTTTTAAAGTCTGTTCAATTCCATCATGCTTGTTCCTGGATTTTGTGTTAAATGTTCTTTTTCTTCACATAAAAGCACATTTGTCAACGCGTGCATGGATTAGTGCATTTGTTTAAAAGATAAAAAAGCCAACTTTTAAATGTCACTGTCCCTATCATTCAGCTCATGCTTGCTTCAGCATCCCAGCCTTTAGATCGGTGTAGTCTTTTATCACCATTAGCTATTTTTAAGCACTAAACAGTCTGAGGTTAGAGGAGTGAGTGGAGATCCCTGCTGGGATGCAATTGTAATCTAAAATCACTGTCAGGTCCTGAGAGGCTGCTGTTACACAGCACCTCGTACATCTGTAATAGAAACAAAATTTCTTTAGAGACTTGTATTTTTTTTTGTTGATCCATTGCATGTCACATTCAATTGATTAAGCTTTCTAGAGATGTGGCTCGCTTATGTGCTTAGTGTAAGCTTCCTGGAATACCACTTTGTGCACTTCTAGTGCCACGAGCGTTTAATTTCACTCTGAATTCGCATCAGATTATTGGAAAATTGAGCAGCTCTGTGTGTGTGTGTGTGTGTGTGTGTGTGTGTGTGGTGTGTGTGTGTGTTTGTGTCTGTGTTGAGGTGAAGGAGTGACTCCTAAACGAAAACAGTCCCATGTGGTTTGATGAACAGCAGGCAGAGTGACCTTTGAACCAGCATATGATGCTTTAATATTGCATATGAACCATCAGCAGACGTTAAAACTGCTTCTACACCTGTTTGTGTGCCTTAGCTCCGTCGCTTTATTTACAGTACATCGGAAGCAATGGATGATATCAATGCTGTGTTTTTTTTTTTAAGACTGTTTTTAGGTGCACTTGCTTGTTCAGGGAGTGTGGATGATGTTCCACGTGTTATTGGGAGTGAAATCAGTGCAGAGGCAGCATGTATTTCAAATGGTAGTGTAGGAGGAAGATTAATAATTTAACTCATAAGAAATACAGGTCTTTTGGGAGCTGGAAATGATGAATGTTTTTGTGTTAAGGCTGCTTGTGAATAACAAAATCCTGAATGAATTTGTTTGTGTGTGTGTTTGTTTGCATTTATTTTATATACTGTAATTTCAATATCAGTAATTTCACAGTAAATATATTCTTCAAACACATATTTAGTTTAGTACAAAAAGTGTGTGTGTGTGTGTGTGTGTGTGTGTGTGTGTGGACCAGGTATTGTCCAGACATAATGGACTATGCTTGCCCTCTCCCCTCACCTGTCTTGTCACCCTAACCTGCCCCGCAGGGCCAACACATGTTTCCTTGTTAATGTGAAGCTCACAACAGCTGCCTCAATGCATCACTGAATTAGCTCATATTCATATTTACATATTCATATGGCTCTTTACATATTCAGATACTAAAAAGAGGGCGGCCCCGGATGGACGTTTGATTAAAGCAGACTCATTTATACAGTATGACTGAGGATCACAGCTGCAGCTGTTGTTTAGAGGATTGATTATTAAGTACACGGTATGTACTTACTTAATTAAATGAACTATATATTTATAATATATCTATATCTCTCTTGGTTTCATGAAGTAAGGTTGGAATCAGTTTGGGTCAAGTGATACAAAAAAAAATACCAAAGCTGACATAACTGAATATCAACTGTAATTAAATAAATTTGGCTTTATTCTTCCTATGTTCCCAATAATATTTTTATGAGTGAATGTGTGCCTGTTTAAGCTTATATGATTCTTTTGATTTAGACTAAGTTGCCACATATTACATTTAGATTAGATAGACTGGCGAGAGAAATGTAATAAGTCCAGAGCGGTGTTGTATATTTGAAGGCGATTAGACAATACGAGGGTATGGGCAGCAGGGTATGTGAGTTTACACCAATTGGTGTGACAAGGAAGAAGTTGCAGAGGAGTGTAGCTCCTGCAATGACTTTTGCTGAAATGTTTCATAAATGTAAAGCATTTTAAACAGACTCCATTACACCATTTGGGTTTGTTTTTCAGTGAATTAACCTCACTGTTTTTGAAGAGCCCCCTCCCCCCCAAAAAAAGACCACCACTGTTTCTTTTAACTCTGAGAAAAGAGGGCATCCTAAAGAAGTTCATGCAGCAGTGATAAAGGTCTTGAGCTCACTCTATGGGCTGCAATGTTGCCAGTGTTCCAGGTCTCGTTTTGCCAGACCTTCCTCCACAGCGCTGCAGAGGAGGGTCTGGCTAGTCCACACAGCATTCCAGAATGGGAGAAAAACGTGCTCTGGTTTATTGGTATTTCTTAAAACCAATCACGATCGTTTTAGGCCGAGCGGAGCCCCGCTGCCGCTGTAAAATAGCCTCGGGAAGGAACTTGTTGGAGTGGAACTTGTGCACCTTCAAAAGTTGTTTTAGTCGTGCAACAGAAACCTCAGATTGTACAGATAGTCTAGCCAGCTGTCTGGATTAACCCTGCAGAGATCTGAGGAGCAGTGAACCATAGTCCTCATAAATTGTCTGGAATTTTAAATTACAACACAAAGGAAGCCAAAGGTAACGGGACATCCAAAAAGAGTGACATCCGGCGGGAGTGAACCGTCGTGGATGTAGACTAGGTGCTATGGTGCTTTCACTAGCTACTGGTGTTGCAGTCCTCCCGCATTGCCTCTGATAATGATGATCTGTTGATTTCAGTTAGAAGTTGTCAGATTTGGTACAGTTTCTGCATGTAATCTGGTGTGTACAGATGTGCAGTCTGAGGTTTATAAGAAGAAGCAAATGCTCCTCTATAGTACAGCACGTCCGCCTGTGTATAATGCACTGAAGGCTTCAGTTTTTAGCCACCTGAATGGGATACAAAGGTTCTCAGGTGTGGAATGCAAAATGTTCCACTATACAAGCTCAAGTGTACATGTAAGTGTGTTTGCATTTCCTTCAAACCAAGGCTCGAAAACAACCTGCTTGCTTAGAAACGCCACATAAAACATGTACATTTCACATGTGCATTCCTCCACAAAGTCAAGGCCATGGGGGGGGGGGCTTGAAGTTGGGTCCTTGCACATCCTTGGGAAACATTATTGTGATCAGACATTTTGTAAAAAGAAAACATGCTAATAATAATAAGAGAGGTAGATAAAAAACTGGTGCCCTTGCGACCAAATAAATTAATTACTCTCTGGACTAATTTAATTTGAACAGGTAATACAGCAGCTTCAATATTAATGTCACCTTATTATTTAGTAACTGGAACCTCTTTGAAATATGCACTGATGAATCCGGCTTCCTAATTAAAAGTGTCATTCACAAACATATTTAATAGCTTGATCAAACATCTCATTTTTTAGAAGCACGTTCTTAGTTTTCAAAAGAATTCGGCTCCCTGCGGTTGTTCTCTTATCCTCTGTTTGTTTAGACACATTTTTGAGCCACTTGAAGCGTCGGATGGATTTGTTTGGGGGGAAAAAAACTTCAAGTTAATCAGTTTGTTTTGAACATGGGTTCTTTACATCCTCCACTCCTATGGCTCCTCCCACGTATTTACATGCAGTTTGATGGGGATCTTCAGGTCTGAATGCATGGTTTTGATTCTACACAGATGGCACTGCCATCTGCATTTCAGCCTTTTGATAGAAGCATAAAGAACTACGCACTGACATAGGCAGAAACATTGCTCTAAAAGTAAAGAAACCCTTGATTTACCCTCGGCACCCTTTGGCTGACTGCTTTCAGATATGTCAACAGTCAATTAATGCTGCCTTTCGTCAGCTGCTTTGGGTGCATCCGCACAAATTTGTTCGTTTTCTCACTTGAAATGAAGGAGATATAATATTGGTGAAATATTGAGGCTATGTGCCTGAAGTCGTTAATCAGTTTGGCAACAGAGCACACAGAGGAGAAGTGTGTTTGCTTTATCAGCATTACAGAAAAAAGCATCAGCCTCAACAGACAACAAGGTACTTTGCGAGTTACTAAAGATGAACATAGAAAACAAATGATTGGATTGTTGGTTAATGTTACAAAAAACAACAAAAAGTTACATCATATTGTCCTCATTAACTGTTGTGGGAGGAGGCTCTGGTGATAACAAAACTCGGTCAGCTATGTCAATGTAATCTCTGAGCACAAATCATCATCATTGTCTCTCCTCTTCCTCTTTCACTGAAAAGTGAAAATGGTACAGGTTAGAGGACATTTGCAAGTCAGTCCGTCAATGGGTAAACGTCACACGACTCAAGCTCACTGCTTTGAGAAAGTGAGAGGATTGATTGTGTGCGTGTGTGCGTGTGCGCGCGCGACAGTGTGGATTAACCCATGGCTAAAGCCATGCGTGTTTACACGCGTATTGACACTGATTTGTTTTAACAAAGGAACTGCCATATCAAAGCTAAGCAAATATAAACAGTGTGTGCAGTGGGAATAGGCTTTAGTGAAACAGCGTCATGGTGTCGCAGGTGTCTCCAGCAGGCACCTAGTCAGCAATGGGCCAGGGCGGCATTGGCCCGCCCACTTTAGGCCTACTCGCTGGCCCCCTCCAGCCAAATTTGAATCACAGTATGTTTTGTTATGAAAAATATTCAAATGTATGTAAAAAAAAAAAAAAAAAAAAAAAAAAGAAATAGTAACAGAAGTACTGTAGTTGTGTGTTTTTTAATGTGTCTTCTCTTCTGATTAAAACGAAACGGTTTGAACCAGAGATTCGGAACGTAGGTGGTTGCTATGGTAACAACAGGCCTTCTCTCGGGGCTGCCTTCAGCAGCTAACGTTAGCTAGCTAGCTGGCTATACAGACAATGTACCATGGATGTATTAAGCAATGTTTTGAACAGTTTGTTCTTTTTGCTACTTGTACGTTTTTTTGAAAATGGCCCACTCACTTTTGTACTTTTTGGGCCCAACCACAATACTTTTTCTGCCTACGCAACTGGTCTCAGACATCCAATCTCTCATTTACCTTCAAGTGATAACATCACTACATTCACACCCAATTGCCACCACAGTGTGAGAGCTATACTTCTTTTAGACGAAGTGAATAAATAAAAATATTTAATAGTTAGGAAATAATATTTTGTGTTTTTGCGCTTAGTGTTGCATTCAGTGTGTCACTGAATACATAAATTGTGCATGCTATACATCTTTATTATTTTGTGAAAGATTGTATATGAAAGCAGATGCAACAACGAGCCCTGCTGAACTCTCCTTCATCACTTCCTCCATTCATACCTTACCTCACCCTGGCCCTGCTCTCGCTGCTGAATTATTAAAGCGAAGACATGAAAGTTAATTTGCTAACTGTCTGTGCTTTAGCTGGCTAAACTCAGCCAAGATGCCCTTGTCTCTGGAGACGAGCGAAGGAAAAGGAAGGCTGGATGGGGCAGCCTGGGGCTAAATGTCAGGTGTGTTTCCTGGGGACGAGGCAGTGAGAGAGAGCTCCTTGATGTGCGGACATGGAGCAAAGTACTAGTTAGGTTAGGGCCATGGAAGGGAAGAAGATCAGAAATGGGGTGGTAAATTCCCACCAAGTTAATATACGGTGGGAAAACAGTCACCGGCGTAAGAAACAGACAGATACATTGCTCGGCTTTGTGTTCCTTTTAATGTACACAGCAGCGTTATATCATCACCCTTGACATTTAGTCAGCACAGGTCAACTTTTCTTATTCCCATTCAGACTAGCTTCTCATCATGTCATTTTCATTTGAACGATGACAACGACAGCCGAGGAAAGAGAGTGAAATGTGTCATAGAGTATATCGAGATTTGCGGAGAGGACTGTGTGGTTGTGGTTTGTCTTGTAAACATCTCATCTTTTATTCCTGAGTGACGTGTGACTAGTGCAGGGTTCATAGGGAAGGGATTCAGGTTTACAGTATCCACAGAGGAATGAGTGGAGGCCCTGACCTTCAATTTCCCTCTGACACAGCTCTCCTGTACTGTACACCCCCCCCCCCCACACACACACACACACACACATACACACTATGTCTGCTTTATCTACCTGGCCTTCCTGAGGCTTTGCTCCATCAGCTCCCAAAAAAATTCCCCCTTCTCAGCTGAGTTACACTTACTGCTTCTGACAGAGTAACAAAAGGTGTCCCCTGAAGCCTGGATTGAATGAGTGTTTTTAAATAATGCATTGCAGCTGGGGAAGGTGCCCATCACTAGCGCATAGAGCCCCTTAGATCACACCAGGCTCTGCCATGAACATTTCATTGCATTGCTCATGGAAATCTCTTTTCGATCCTGTACAGTGCAGACGAGGTGTATAGGAGCTGATGCCTGCCCATGGGTATTTCACAGTGTGAAGAGGGCCGGATTTTTACACCAACAGACTCTTCACCCAGGACCAGGGAAGTGCTCAGGCTGACGGAGCAAAAACGAACATGGATGCTTACGTCAGCATCACAGTGAATGACCGCAAACACAAAATAAAACAAAAGCAGACAAAATTGATAATTCAAGTACTGTTACAACAACATACATAATTTCCACTGGGGATGGGGGTGGGGGTTTGGAGCAGTATACCATGGATATAACAAAGGCCCATTATTGTAAAAAGTGAGATTTCCATTCATTTTTTTTATTATAAAGCAGGTCTAGGATCTATTTAAATACTATGAAAGTGTCAAAACGCTCAATCCACCGCAAAATGTACACCACCCATATTCGGAAACTGTGCCTTTTTAAATGAGCCAACAGGGCACATTGTATGGTTGGGATGTCACAGCCATACTTTATATAGGTAGAAAGTTACCGCTACAATGCCGTTACATTCTTTCAATATAACAACAACAAGATCATTTAATCATACGACTCTTCTAGACTTTCTCATGTTATTGGACTGAATGGATGCAACAAAGTAATTTCTGGGGATTTGAAATCCCCAGAAACATTAAAAATAACATTAAAACATTAAAAATAATGTATTCCTAGTTTCACAGCTGCTCCTTTTCCATCAATTATAAATGGGAAAAAGCTGTTTGGAACAGTGTGCATCCTGTGACGATCCCAGAAGTTGTGGCCACTACTTAAATTGATTTACAGCCATTTCTGGGGGACAACTCCTTAAAAAAAAAGAACAAAATTCAATGTTTTATCTACAGTTAATATTCTCCCTAAGAACACATTTAAATGAACATAAATCACAGATATGGCAGAAATGGACTGTGCTTTTCAACCATTATACTTTATCAACTAACTATACCTTATTAACTAAATATGATTTTAATTAGGGTTAATGCATTCCTTTTTTTTACTATCTAATCTTTGGATAGAGATAGAGCTTTTTAGCATTTATAATGTAAAGCTTGAAACACTATTACATCAGTATTACATCATAATATGTTATTTGCTAGATTTATATAAATATATATAAACGCAGGACATGGCATTTACAGAACATTTTCAGAGCACACATAATTAAACGTGATAGACTCGTTCCTAAACACAACACTGATCAGTTTCACTTAACGATACAGGGGCAGTCACTCCAATTGAGATCAATATTAAACACTTACAACAAGCAGTTGCTCCTCCTTGTGACTCACGCTTCTCACAATCCATTTCTGCATACAATCTAGGGCTGGGCCTTTAGTAGTTACGCCTCTTTAAAGAAACACTGACCTTTCCTCCGTCCCCACATCCACCCAACACACACACTACACACTCTGATGAAAAACAATGTCGAACTATAAATCCTTTTTCTTTAAACAGCATGTTTACACCACGTATCTGAAATGGGTGTTGATACAGTTGTATCTGATGTAAGAATGACAAATAGAAGAGGCAATAGCATCTAGTGGCTAATGCTAGTTGAAACTGGTTTGGACCAGCTGTAGCAGATCATTTTCTTTTAGCAGACAGTTGTCAAGATTCAGTGATATCTTTGAGGAGATAAAGACTCAGGTTGCTCATCTCAGGCCTGGCTCATTATTGATTCATTCAGTATCATTCAGCATCAACCCAAACATCATAACTCTTTGTCGGCTCTGGCCTCGATGAATGTGATCAGCATAAAAACAATCGGCCACTGTACACAAAAGCACAGAAGCTCCCCTCTTCTCAATGTCAGACAATTGCAGGCTGTGATGTCTGTCCAGACTTTGGTTTTGCAGTATTATTATTGAGTTAATTTTGCTGGCCAAGCGGCAAACGATGCTTCTGTCCCGATGTGGTCAGAGTGAGAGGTCCATGAGGGCTGGGCAATAACATCGGACATGTTTCTGATCATTTCGTTGCAAATACAGAAGACAATTCAGTATTAAGTTGTTCTTCTAATTCCCCAAAAATTATACTTTTCGATATGGAGAAACAACTTTCATCCTTTTTGGTTCTTCAGTTAGAAACAGGCCTTTGTTCTGGCTGTATATTGAAGTAGTTCACAGACTAGTTCAACATTTGGGAAATAGACTAATTTGCTTTTCTTGCTGAGATTTGAGAAGATGATAGAAGATGTAGATGTGAAGATGGATACCGCTCTCATATCTTACGTAGAGCCAGAAGTTAAGTCAAGTTAACTTAGCTTAGCTTAGCAAAAAGACTGGAAGCAGGGGGAAACAGCTAGCCTGGCTCCGTCTGAAGATAAAAAAAAATGCCCCTACCAGAATCTCTTAATTTCACTAGTTAACACGTGTGTTTAGTTCATATAAAAACCAAAGTGTAAAAACCAGCACATTGTGCTTTTACGAGGGGTTATATGTTGGTCTATTAGCCAGAAACAGTGACTTCATGGAGACTTGTCATCTTGTTTCAATGACAGTTTCCACCATTACTATAAAGGCTGTGCTTTAGCCATTTCAAGAAGAAAGCTTAAATATCGAGATACACAATTGTTTAGTGCCAGTAGAGTAAAGCTTGATAAAGACTTTATTTCACTCATAAGCCCTTTGCTACTTGTAGCAGCAAAATTGTGTATGCATACTGTATATGTCAACATATATAGATATCAACATGGTTGTGATGTCTAAAAAGATAACAGGAATCCAACAAGCAGCGTGGTGACATCAGAGTCCAGCTTCAGCCATGTCTGAGGAAGGATATTTTTTTGTCTCGTCTGTCCATGTCTCTCAGTGCCTACGCTGTCTTGTTTTTGGCCTCTGTGCCTCCACAGTAGAGTTCCTAAAACCACAGGGATATGGCTGAGTGCCACGGAGGCTCTTTAGCTCAGAGCTGTATAGCTTTACATCACATATTTAAAACCCTTCCACAGTGTATATGATCTTTATGCTGTACATTTCTTTATCCAAGCTCAATCTAAAATGACACAGTGATGAGTTTCTGCCAATTGTGCACATTTGTTGTGACATAGTTCAGTGTGAAGAGAGATCATGACATTTGTTTTTTTTAATTTCTTTTCATTGATCTCTCAAATGAGTGTTGTTTTTGAGAGTTTAATGAGGAGTTTTGAGGAGTGTAAAAGATGTTGACTGACTGACTGACTTTTCTCTTTCTCTCTCTGTTTTCCAGGTTAGCTTTATATGTGTATGAGTATTTGCTGCATGTCGGCGCACAGAAATCAGCACAGACCTTCCTGTCAGAGGTAAGACCTTCTTTCAGATTGACTTCCTGTTTCTAAAGCGTGAGTGTGGTTCCCCCTCTATTGTATGACCAGGAATGGAATTCACATTAGAAGCAGCTGAGCAATCTTACTAAAAACCGAGCTCTGGACACTGAAAACTGTGACAATATAAATACATGAATGAGTCAAGACTATTTTTTTTTATTATTTTTTAACAGCTGCTGAAAAACAGCAATGTTATTTTGAGTGCTTATTGATGTGGGGCAATGTAAAAATGGCATCTGTTTGACTACTTAATGTGATTACCCTTCATTATTAGCTGTAATCTGTGATCATAAACATTGTATAATTAGAGCGGTTTGACATATCATGGGTATGTGTTTTCGGCCGCTTTCTGCCATGACATTGAAGAAGAAGAGCCAGTCCCGGCTAAGTTCAATCAAGTTTTACCTTTTTTTTATATTTCAAACCATTCCAAACATTACCATGTGTCCCAGCTCTGCTAGACGTATCAGTCTGATATTAGGCCCCTGAACTGTTGAGGAGGTAAGGTCTCTAATGTGTTGCATCCTCTTCCTTAATGGACATTGTTCCTGCTAATGGTCCTGTGTCCAGGCCGTCTCCTGTACAACACCTCTCCTGCCCACTGGCTTTATTCAGCTCCACATAATACACTCCCAACACTGATAGGGGCTTTGATGGCAAGCAAAAGCAGGTCTATATCATTCAACTTCAATACTGACATTTCATATCTGTCTTTTCATCAGGTGAGCTCAGTGTAGAGTCACATAGCGGTACTGTTGCACCTGCATAAAGTGACACTTGCTTGCTGCACACCCAGAGAGTCTTGTGAGGAACAAGCAGCTCAAGTGATCATCTGTAGGAGTGCTAGCAACAGGCTTTGATGAAGTAAAGCGTTTGTACTGATTAAAAAAAATGCAATGTTATACTTAGGATTAAAGTAATAGCTCGAGATTTTGGGAAATGCGCTGATTTGCGTTTTTGCTGAGAGTCAGATGAGTAAATCTATACCACTCTCATGTCTTTACAGTAAATATGAAGCCACAGCTAGCAGCCGTTAGCTTAGATTGGCATCAAGACTGGAAACGAGGAAAAAACTAGCCTGTGTTGATTGCTCAACCCCCTGTTTCCAGTATGTTTGCTAAGCTAAGCTATGTAGCTTCATATTTACAGTAGGCCTACAGAGATGAGAGTGGTATACATTTTTTCATTTGACTGACAGCGAGAAAGAGTTGAGTCAGTCCATTATCTTTCTATTACTCCGTTCAACTGGGCAAACCGGGACGATCGAAACGGGGGACGAATGAAACATGCCAGAGTGGGATTTGCAGCGACCATAGACAGACACCATTTGGACCAAACATAGAACATGTTAACCTCCGTTGCTCAGCCAAATACCTTCCTGTTAAGTCCTTCTATCACGGAGTTACAGGCGATAAACAATTTTTGATTGTCAAAAGTAAACTTCATTAGCGTTTTTCATGTAAAGGTTCAACGTCATGCTTATTCAGTAGACCATTTAGTACTCTCTCCAATCCCAGACTTTCACATTGCATGTTTGTTTGCAATGGACGCAAAACAGTCTAGGTGCTAAATGTCTTACCAGGCAGTAAACCCCATGTATTCTAAGTAATTGCACACATATCTGTGTTTTTACTATATTTTATGCAGGTGAGACATGGAAAAGTGTTTTTAGAACAGAGTGAAATTCCGTTTTGTACAATAGAAACATTATATAATTGGAAACATGTATAATTCTAACTATATAATTGGCCTGGGCAACAAACAAATTGCCACTATTGATATCACATGATAAGGCCCTCATCTTAAAAACATTGTATCTCTTCCGGTTGTTTTGGGGATTTTTGAAGGAAAAATATCTAATGAAAAAGTAGATATAATTCATCAAAAAGAACCGATGGGACATGGATGTATCAACAGACGCAATCAGACAGAAATTGGTTGCATTTGCTTATACTATGCAGTCAGCAGGGCAGGCAGAGCTGGAGGTTGGACCGCCCGCCCTGCTGACTGCAACCATGAGCGGGGTGTAAAATATGAAGCAAAGATGGGGGGAGCAGCCCAGGGAGATCAAGTGGTCGGACTGCAGAGAGCCTCGCTCATTTCAGATCCCTTGTGAGTGTTATTAGTAAGCTGCTAGAAAGAGCTGAAGTTCTGGGTCGCAGGCAACCAGAGGCGCACACACACACACACACACACACACACACACATACATACCCACACACAATTAAACAGCCTTAAACCGGAATTAAAACAACATCTACACAGACAGGGATTAAAACAACATACACAGAGACCCACACAAACAGTCCATGTCCACAAGGCATACATGCAAAGACTGCTAAGTCAATTTGACGCCAGTTGTCTCAAATTGTGCGCCTGCAACAGTATATTGCTTCATGATTTTGTTTATTTCAACCACAGCATCGTTTTTACTTAGTTGTCTTATATGGTCAGAGTCAGCGTATTTGGATTAGACTGACAGTAATGGGTAAATCTGAGCAAACCTTTCACCTTTTCCCCCTTCATGCAGTAGGCGTTAAAGTGTTGAGGGATTTCCCACGAGTATTTGAAGAAAGGTTGCAAACAGACATCATTTGTTATACTCATCTACATTGCTCATTGTTCAGTTACTATGTTAGCTTTCATTTAACGTTCGCCAGATTTGTCTTGAAGCACACAGGACCTGTTCCCCCTCTCCTTGCTTTGATTTTATCCTGTGTTCCGCCCTTGTTTATGCTTTGATCATCTGCTTTTTTTCTTTGGTGCCTCTCTATGAATCTCTTGTTTAACCTCCTCACACATACAGTACTTACCATTAAGAAAATAAATTGCTGCAAATAAATATAATAATAAATAATAAGCAAATTGAGAGAAACATTCAAGAAAACATGAGGGGCATTAAAATAACTGCACAATTAAAAATGTAATGCAAATACATGCTGCAAATAGAACACAACACACAACTACCTAAGTCTGAAAGTTAATTCTTGACTCACGAAATGCGGTTGAAAGCTCTGGTCTGGAAAAAGTAGTAAGTGGTCTATTTCAGTAAGTAATAATAATTGTCATTGTCGATTACTCTGCCTTTTAATCTTGATTAGTCGATCAATCATTTTGCTGGTGTCTGTTATTGTATTTTATCCTCTACAGTATATCGCGTCGTCAAGTTAGTGAACGTGGTTCTCAATTTGCTTGTTTTCTTATTTATTTGCTAAATCCCATGTATGTGTTTAAGGCGGGATGATGTTTTCTTTGCAATGCATTAAGATGTCTCTACCTCAGCACCTTTGTACCTCACAGTCTCACACACACACACACACCCGCGCGCGCACACACACAGAGATGTTTCAATAGATAAGGGATTTCTATCCCTGCAGGTAGACTAAAGGCACACACACACACACACACACACACACACACACACACACCTGAACATCTAATGAGAGCGCTATCACCTGGACTCTCCTGCCTCAGTTAGCCTCTGTTCTTCTTCAGTGAGGAGCACACACACACACACACACACACACACACACACACACACATGCACACACAATACACTTCTGTCCCTGAGAGGACTTTGCCACTCTACGCTCTCCTGCACAGTGCAGCACTCAGCTCTTTAGCTGCATTAAATCAACAGGCCCAACCCACATACGCCACATCACTATAAAGTGCACTGGGGAAATCTATAGAATAGACACTTTAATAGAAATCAAAGGCATGGATCTAATTTTCCATGTATGTATATATACGGTGTGTGTGTGTGTGTGTGTGTGTGTGTGTGTGTGTGTTTATATATATATATATCCTACTGTCACTGTTAAAATATTTTAATCATGATTAATTGCATGATAAAGACACTTTAATAGAAATCAAAGGCATGGATCTAATTTTCCATGTATGTATATATACTGTGTATGTGTGTGTGTGTTTTATAATATATATATATATATATATATATATATATATATATATATATATATATACATATATATATATATATATATATATATATAAAATTTATTTAAACTTTACCCTTTCCTTTATCCATTTCTGCTCAGGGAGGATTGTTTCTGTTAGCTAGCCACAACTAGCCTGGTTGACACCAGACCCTTATCAGTTATAAGTGAGAGTGGGTCTGCGGAAGCTTCATTCACAGCACATTTCCAAGGGGGCGTCACCAACGGCTGCCGCTCAGATGCCTCTGGGCGCATTGGATAGACCTAAAACCAATCAGATCAATGAAGGAGATGATGTATGCAGACCAACGGAAAAACATTGCTCCCAGCGAACATGTTGCAGAGCCCGTCGTCGTGTAAAGCCCGCCTCAACGGTTGTGATTGGTGCCTCGATTTGGAAAAATTGGAAATTGGCTCGAATGGCCAAACTAACTTTCAGAACAAATCTCAAATTTGCCAGAAGTTTGTTAGGGTTTTCCCAGGCTAATCCACAACTACTACTGCATCGCTTTCTGATTATTTTTTTTAAGCTATACGTAGCGGCACGAGGGGCAAATCACAAAACGTGCGTGCACTGAATGCGCGTCCCAAAAAAAATGAGTGCCGTTAAAAGGCATTTGCGTTAAGAAAAAACATTGACATATCTTGCTGCTCTCATACTGTCCTCACAGACTCATGTATGTGTGGTTATGGGAATGTGTGTGTGTGTGTGTGTGCGTGTGCGTGTGCGTGTGCCTGTGTGTGTGTGTGTGTGTGTGTGTATGCGGAATCATGTCAGTAGGAGTGTGTGGAGCAGGCAGCGGGTCTGCTATCTCTCACTGGATCTTATCTCGGTGTCCAGATACAGGCAGGAGCTCTGCTGGTTTGTGAGGGCAGTGGAGAGGGCCACTGCTTCAAGACAGTCACAGTTTCTTATCCACAAACTCAGCGCTGCACCGCACTTCACTGCGCTGCCCGTTGGCCTATTTTTCTGTCCGACAATCGCTCTGTGTCTTAAGTTGGGAGGACAGTTGAGCAAAATGATTACATTATGCATAAAACATGCTGCGAGGTCTAATCTTTCATTTCCCTCCTCTGTCTTCTCCCCTCACTCCTCTATTCCACGTCTCTCTTCCTCTCAGATCCGATGGGAGAAGAACATCACACTTGGGGAACCTCCAGGATTTTTACACTCATGGTGGTGGTATGTATATGTTGATCTTCTTGCTCTTTGTCTCTCTTGACCACACACACACATGTTATTTCAACAGCTCATATTCATACTGTAGAAGTACTCTTAATAGACTGAAAGAATGTGCAGGGGTGGAGAGGGACAGTAATTGCAGGGAATGCTAAGTGCATTGTCTCTCACATGTTAACAAGTGCTGTTATCCTGGCGTCTCTCTGATTGACAAGTGAGCTAACTTGCCTTGCTCTGTTATTTAAAGGAGCACGCCAACTTATTGGGACTTTAGCTTATTCACCGTATCCCCCAGAGTTAGATACATACCCTTCTCATCTCTACCGCACTCACCGCTAGACTAGCTAACCACAGAGGCTGCAGGTAACTGGCTAAAACTAGCCTACTGCTCCCAATAAGTGATAAAATAACGCCAACATGTTCTTATTTGCATGTTGTGATTTGTAGAGTCACAGCATGTACAAATGACAAGGTCACATGAGACACAGCCATCTTCTAACCGTATACAAACTGGGAACTATATTCTCAGAAGGCGAAGCAATGCAACTTCTGCTACTTGGGCGGAGTGATTTGCTCAAAGCACACGAGAATCCCGGTGGTGAGGAGCAGAGTAACAACGGTAATCACTCTGCCCAAGTAGCAGCACTTCGCCTTCTGAGAATATAGTTCCCAGTTTATATATGGTTAGAAGATGGCTGTGTCTCATGTGACCTTCTTATTTGTGCACGCTGTGACTATACAAATCACAACGTCCTAATAAGTCGGCATGTTCCTTAAAGTTTTTTTTTTTTTAACTCACATCGAAGTGTGCACTGTCCAATCAAAGTCAAAATCTGAGATAGATCCCATGAGGCTTTGAGGGTTGTAAACAGGAAGTATAATGTTGCAATGGATTTATTGAAGTCGGGGCTACAATTTGAGCCACTGGGTTTTAGCCACAATTTGGAAAGTATGTTGAATAAGCTATTAGTAGTTGTTGTGTGCAATGTACTCATGGATGCACAGACAACTATCACTGGATTTCATTGAAGAGAATTTTAAACGTGATCGTTTTCATGCAAGTTTTGGAGTTAAAAGGAGCGTCTTTTTAGGATTTATACTCAGATTTATAGACATTTGTTTGCGATGGACATCAGAGATAGTGGCATCTTCTGTAAGTGTTAGTCATGTTTAAATCTACAAATGTGTATCATTTATGTGTGGTCACATTTGTCTGAGGTATGACTCCGAGATGGAGTGCCATTTGAGCTGTGCATCACAGCCTTTGCTGCTGTAACTGCTAAGTGTCATGTCAAGTCATTTTTATTTAAATAGCCCAATATCACAAATCACAAACTTGCTTTGGGAGCTTTACAATCTGTACAGCATATATGTTAATGAGCAGGTCAAATCAGCAGGTCAAACTATGATAACTAACTTCCAGTTGTTTTGCACTAGTCTGCACCTCTCCTTTTAAGCTCACACACTCTCAGTCACTATCTTTGCCTCACATCTATCTCACTATCACTCACAGTTTGATAACCAACTCCATCGTCCAAATTATAAGACTTTTTAAACCTGATGCTCCATTTAACAGAAGGCTCTGATGTGGGTTGTTCCTCTTTTCATTATGTGTCTTTAAACAAATCTGTCAGTTCTCTTAATACTAGATTAATAGAGGACAGTGTTCTCTATCTGGCTGGAAGAACAGGGTCAGTGGGCTTAAGGACCGATACGTACACCGTTTTCCTTCCAGGTCTGAATTAGAAAGGATAGGAACAGCATCATTTAGGATTCCCCCTTTTCCAGTTGTCAGAATAAGAGCTTTCAAAGTTAAAGGCAACGAAGAGAGCAGACTGCCAGTGAGGAGGAAGTTAGGCAGCTGGAAAGGATGCAGACAAAGAATCAAGCAGGGCAAACAGGCAGGGAGGTTGAGAAGCTGAATCCTCAGCAAGGCAGCACGAGAGTCAAAGAAAGCCTGGATAAGAGGTTTGACAGGGCCCGCTTTGTTTGTCATTCATGCTATCCTGCTCATCCCTGCCCTGTGTAGTAAACCCAGACATGCGGCTTCATTCATTCATCCTCTCTGGCCCCTGTGTGTGTAGTAATTGTGCAGCCTGTTGACACGGCTCATAATGGTCCTTAAAGAGCCTGGCTTCTCTCAACCTGGC